>NC_133479.1:12398486-12404688 GCF_025370935.1 Choristoneura fumiferana | reverse complement strand
ACTCAATCTTTAGGATGCGTAATATATTTGAAGTAAAATAAAAAAAACGGTTAATCGGGTAATTTGTGTGTTGGGGAAAAACCCCTTGCCATCCACTCTTTTGAACGCGCCTGTAAAATACTCCGATTGGCAAACTATTGTTGATCTGAGGATCTGAGTTTCGTAGAACAAAAGAGTATTAAATGAATGCCGAATATTTCAAGTGGTTTGGGTTCTTCTCTTCTTAAGTGCCACTCCAATAGTGGAGGTTAGCCGTTAACTCTGATTTATCTCTGTCTGATAGTCGCTGTGGTTAACATAATTTGATTGAACATGATGAAAAAAAGATCATTGCTATGTAGTAGGTAGTGTCTTCATGTTCGTCATTGGACTGCCCAAGAATTTTTGACAGCAATCTTATCAATTTGTGGCGTGTTGATTCTACTTAAAATAGTACGAATAGGTATACTACTTTTTTCAGTATTATTTGTACAATGATGTGGTGTGAGCAACTGAGCAAGCTGAATATTACCACCGGTTGATAACGTTTTATGATTTTGACGTGTGTTGCAATTACTAGTATTTTGTGACGTACCAACCAAATTACTAAGATACCGATACCTGTGCTTGTGTATGAGAAAAAAGGTCATCTTATTCTGGATTTTCATATTAATCAGTCAAACGTGTTTCAGTCGTAAATTTTCTTTTACGTCGTGACCACGCTATGAGCTCACCACCTGCGTATACGCTATGGCTATAAAATATGTGCCTTAAATGGTTTTTTAGAAGGCCTCATTCATTGATTTGACCGCAGTATGACTAACATTAACATTCATACATGCTTGTTAAATTAATGTTAGGGTCATACACAGAATATTATTAGCGTCATTTACTGTGGTCATGACAGTGTATAGCGCGTTTAGGTCAGCTATACAATATAAAAACCTATTTAACAAAGGAATTTTGTATTAAGTACATTTTCAGACTTTTGATTTGTCAGAAAAGAAAAATAAAACCTAAATCTATGCTGCGGCCCGCTGAATCATAGCTACTGCATATTTATTTTTATGGATTACACAAAAAATATAAATATGGCTGGTTTAAGTACAGCCAATTTTACTACTGTGAAAATGGAACGGTGATGAGATTCACGACCTATTTTTTGGAAATTTTCACGGAAATAATTACTAAATCCTGGAAATCTAATGGTTTACGTGTGCGAAGCCACGAGAAATGGCTAACTATAGGTAGGTAGGTATAGAAATAACAAGACTTCGATGTTACATTATTCCTAATAATAGTATGCTTGAAACAGTTGACTCTTTTTTGAAATAGATTTTATACAGATCGATATAAAGAAGTTAATATTGACTGATAAAGATAATTAAGTAGTCGTGCTATGGCTAATGACCAGTGAAGCATGTACCGTTTATGTTGCCTCGCATGCGCTAGTGTGAGGTGCTAAACATATACTTTTAGGAGCAAAGATACTAGGATACTGAGATAAACTATATTTATTACTAATATATCAGCAGCAAAATTTGGCCCAATCCACCCCAATCTATATACAAAATTGCCTGTTACTGCATACATTTGAGGGCCGGATTTTTTGCCGCTCAGTATATTATAAATGTGAAAGTAACTCTTAATGTGAGTCTGTTACCTTTATACACTTTATCTACTTACTTAACCGATTAGATAAAATTTGGTATGGAGATATTTTGAGACCCTGGGATAAGGACATAGGATAGTTTTTTTAAATATTTATTTATTTATTTTAGTTTATTTAACAACTAGATGTAGTTTACGCGTGTGAAGGAAGTCTAGTGAAGTACCTACACATGTAGTGAATAATGTTGTTCCATCGTATTTTGTCGGAAAAGATCAAAATTCAAAATCAAAATCAAATGATTTATTCAGTAAATAGGCCGCAATGGGCACTTTTACACGTCATTTTTTTTAAACTACCAGCGCTTTCGGAAAGACCATCATTGCCAAGAAGAATGCGCCGCAAGAAACTTGGCAGAAAGTCATTTTTTCATAAAAATATAATTACAATAAAAATACTTAAAAACTATATTATACAATTAAAGAAAAAAAAATACAAAAATATAATAAAAGAAATACAGGGATGTATGGGGTCCCTTAGTTACAATACTAAACACTAACTATATCTAAACTATATCTACGTTCAGTGGAAGTGTAGAATGCTTCCACCGTCATAAATTTTAAAATAATAATAATAATTTGGTTCTGAATATACATTTCAGGTCAAGTAACCATTAAGCTTTTGGATTTCGAAGGCAAGTTCACGTCTGCCGCCCCCAAAGTTAGCTCACACGCACTCATATGCTCTGAAAGCAGAGCGGTACCGAGGGCATGGTATTGCTTCCGTTCCCATAAGCTCTATGGGATCGTCTTGGGAACTTCGACGTCGCGAGCCTGTGACTAGAATTTTAAACTAAAAATATAAAAGTTTAAAATCCATAAGCTTAACATTATCTAGCCTTAAACATAACAAGGGGATGTATAAGTCTGAGTTAATATATAAAATTATTATACAGCATGGGGATGTATAAAGTCCCTATGTTAATAATAAAATTCCTAATCTAAATCGTGTTTATATTCTGCCCTCCTAAGCCACAAGGCGTATCTAAAAAAAAAAGCATTTTTTTTACTAATATTAACTGTGTAGCTTAATACATTCTGCATTAGATAGTATAAATAACTCAAAAATGTTTTTTTTAGTTACCACCTTTTGGCTTAGGAGTGCAGTATTGCGTCTTCAACTAGATTACTGAAGTTTACTGAAAGCAATATAAAATACGAACTTATCCGACAAACAAAATACGATGGAAAAACATTATTCACTCGATTTGTAGTGTGTAAAAGAGCCCTAGACAATCATGTGCCAAAAAAAAACTTTCCAAAATGCGGCATTTTTCATATAGGAAAATTACGGAAACTTCTGACATTTTTGAATGGGGATTGAAACTACCCGTTTCTCTAATTTTAAATTCCTACTTATATCTTGTAAATATTTCAGACGAGAACTTTTCCAACCTATTGGAAACTTTCCGCACCTTGCACGTCTGTAGACTTTGTAGTTACAGAATAAGTAGGGAAGGGACGTTCTGACTTCATTTTGAACAACAGAAAGTAAACGGAACCCAAAGCTCAGTTCGTAAAAATTTTACCAACACGGCCACTCCTCGTCTCGCTGATCGCATGACGTCACTACGTCGTGATAGTTAATGTAATAGACAAACGAATGACCGTGGCAATTGCATTGTGACGCCACAGTTAATTCACAGTAATCCCGCAGCCGATAATTGTATCTAAACGGCCATCATCATCATCAGCCAGAAGACTGCCACTGCTGAACAAAGCCTCCCCCTTAGAACGCCACAATGAACGACAACTCACCACGTGTGCGTCTACCGCGTACCCCCAATACTCACGATGTCGTCAGTCCACCTAGTGGGAGTACTGCCAACGCTTCGTCTTCCGGTTTGTGGTCGTGTTATCTAAACGGTGTGATGCCAACTTGCACGTAGCGCTTGGGTGACCATCAGGGCCACATATAGGTACGGTACGATTCGTCTGTACGATCGATCTTATGAAAATCGTGACGATTGACCGTAAAGAGCCATACACTGTCGATTCATCGTTATGATATTCATGATTGCATGGGATTTTGTTGCGATCTCCGACATCGTCTTCGATGAAGTAAATCGTTAAAGATCTTGACATACACTATCGATTCGTCGTTTCCATCGGTCTGAAGCGACGGATCGTACAGAAGTCGTACCATGTATGGGGCCCTTTAGTTGAAAGCCCAAGGGTTGACTTCAAATAGACAATGATTCTCCTTGGGGTGGTACTTGTGGGCGGTGGTGATTATTTCCATCAAATGACCCACTTGCTCGTTTTCATCTCTCTTATAAAAAAATTTAGTAAAATATATATATTTTTAATTTCTGTTTTCAGGATTCCGTACCTCAGATAGAAAAAAAAAACGAAAAACCTTGTAGGATATCTTTGTTGTCCGTCTGTCCCTTTTCTCAGTAACGCGTGGAGGCATAAGCTGAAACTAATCTCAAATACTCAGGCTATCCCTGATACTTAGGCTAATAACTTTAGGTAAAAATTTAATTTTAAACACAAGGTTTTTTTGCTGACCGTACTTGTATTGTCACTCATACTAGTTGCGTACCAAATTTTAAGTCGATGCTTTAACCGTTGAAGAGTTCCGTTCTGTGGAGAAGATCCTGGCCGGACTACCAGGATGTCACTACGAGATATTGTATTGTCACGCATTTTAAGACAAATATACCAAATTAAAGTCAATCCAACTACTGGAAGTTGGTCGATTTAACCTGTAAGATTTGATTACAGACAGACTGACAGACAGACAACGGGACAGATGAAAAAAATAAAATTTTGTTAAAAAATCAAAGTTCTAAGTCAAGGCAATCAAGAAGATAGATTAGAGCCATTAATCCTTCTTGATGCTGGTCACCCATCCTTTCGAAATGGTAGACACTTTATCACATCTTACAGCCGCACACATCCAGAAGTACACACACACAAAAAATTAATTACAAAAGAAATTCGGAAAATCACACTCATTTGCTCTGATTCACCATACTTACGGGAATTGGCAACACAATAGACTCAAAAGTGTTATGACGTCACACTTCAGTAAATCAAGGACGTGTTGAGAACTGAACAATCTGACTTTTTATAGCACCTAATATAACGTAATGGGGTTTCCGGTAGACTAGGTATAATTACAAGCCAGCACTTTGACGTCACTAGCAGTTCATCACAAAGTCTTTGCACTAGCTTTCGCCCGAGATTTTGTCGGCGCTGTTGAAAGAAACTATGCAACCAAGTGTCGGCCTCGCGCACTTAGAGTTCCGTACATCTTTAAATAATTATTTACCCTTGACTTGTAACATAATGTCTTTTATTAGCCGTCGGGCGTCCACCGTTGGACACAGCTTAGGCCTCCCCATAAACCTCCAGTTGCTTCGGTTGGAAGGGCCTGCATACACCGTGAACCAGTGGCTTTAACCAGGTCATCCGTCCATCTCATGCTGACCTATTGTAGGGTGAGTGATTTCTTCTGAGTGGTCTGTATGTAGCTCTTTAGAGACCAAGAATTACAGTAATATATCATAGTTAGCACATTCCTGACTCAATTGGGCCAGTTTCATCTGACTGTCCAATTAGTGATACAAAGTACGCTTGTTCTTCACCGGCTCATACTGGAACGTCTCAGACGATATGCGTCTCATTCTAACTTCACGGCGAAAAGAGAAGACTATAGGGCATTATGTTAGTGGTCACGTTACTATTGCATGGGAGGATAAGCAATTGAAGTAATTGCAGTACGAATCGATTTTTTTCATGAGATCAATAAATAACTATGAAAGCTGTGGTATACTTGTGGTTACACCTTTGTCCTCTCAGCAGAGGGTCGAGGGTTTAAACCCGGCTCACACCTTTGAGTTTTTCTGAATTTGTGTCCGAAATTTCACTTGGAATTTATCATAATCTTTTTCGGTGTCGGAAAACTGTAGACAACTCCGAAGCGATTCAATGGTATGTGTGTGCGTGTAGTTCGCATCCGCATTGCATGGGCTCTGAGAACTACAATACCTACTAGCTCTCTCAATCTGAGAAGAGGCCGGTACCCATCATTGAGACTTTTTTAAGAAGGGGAAAACGAGCATGCGAATATTTCGGAACACCGGACATATAGTTTGCCATGTCTGTCTGTCTGTCCGTCGCGCTTTGCTCAGGGACTATCAATGCTAGAAAGCTGTAATTTTGCACGAATATAAATGTAAACTATGCCGACAAAATGGTACAATAAAAAATTAAATAAAAACATTTTTTTTAGAGTACCTACCTCCCATAGACAAGTGGGTGATTTTTTTCTCATCCGACCTTGTAGTGTAGGGTATCGTGGATAGGTATTTTAAAACCATTAAGGGTTGCAATTTATCGATTCAGTGACTTGTTTGGCAAAATTTCAACTTTAAATTGCAAATTTTCATTTAATCGAGCGTCCCCCCTCTAAAATCTAAACCGGCGGTGGAAAATTAAAAAAAATCAGGATGGTAGTAAGTATATAACACTTAGAAGAAAAACTATAACGGTTAAGTTTTCTTGAGAATTATTAGAGTTTAAGAGTAAATAGCAGCCTAAGGTA
>NC_133479.1:12331298-12397195 GCF_025370935.1 Choristoneura fumiferana | reverse complement strand
TTCAGTGTAGCGTTGGATCAAACCTTAAAAACACCTTCCGTGGAACGGGAAAAACATTTTTCATGACAGGCGTACAGTAGAATTGGCGTACAGTAGAATTGCTTGAAGTTTATCACTCTTCAACGTATTCGTACTTTTCCTTTTGATTTTCGAACAACTGGTTATCAATGTTATCATTTGCGTTTGTGTAAAAAACACTGTATATAAGTATTTTGATCGAGCATGAAAGCTAAGAAATATTTTTTTATATACAAGATGTTAATTACATAACTGAAAACCCGAGTTATTAATAATTAGAATTGAGAAGAACATTGATTACTCTTTATTTTACACCAGGTTACTCTTTTAAAATCCCTCTTTCACTTTGCCCGGTCTAACAGTTTACAAATTCTAAATACTCCAATTAAATGCCTTAGCATGGTTGTATATTATTTTCAATAATTGAATACCTACCGGCCGTTTCCATAGTTATTTTTTATTCATTAAAAATTGTCAAATTACGAATGTTAAATCGAGTAGAATTATTGAATTGGCAAGATAAATGAATATTTTTCTGAAATAATTAAGGTATTTGTAGGAAAATAAAATCTAAAAAACCGTTGGTGTGTCTGAGGTTTTCAGTTTAATAATTAACAACTTGTATATCCTCAGTGCCGACATGGATCCCTATTTTCGAGTGGAATCGACTGACCTGTCTTTCGTAATGAGCTGAGAGAAAACAGGGAACATGATTCATTATCCTTGCCGTTTTGTTACACGATATGATACTTATATCAATTTGGCTACCCGCGGCAACATGTTGCATGTACGAGATAGTTACAGTGACATAAAACAGTAGATAATGGAGGAAAAAAGAACTAAAGTGAACAGTCAAGAAGAAAGTTGTGCAAACCTTTCTAACTGCTCCATCATCAGACCCCGTTATACATTATTGGTCAGAATACACCCTGAGACTACTCTGACATGCCCAAACACTGCTAGGTCACGTTGTTCTGTCTTGAAGTTCCAAGGCTGCCTTGCTGCTGCCTCCTCAGACACAGTCACGTTATTTTGTCTAAGAGTTCCAGTGCCTAGCTGTCGGCTCTATCATCGGGTCAGCTCGATGGTACCATATTCTAGTATTTTCATTAGACCTACGCGTAATTAACAATTAAGTTCAAAATTATTAAAATTCAAAAACATATCTCTACATACATAATATATAGTTACAAGTGAAGCTAATAAAGCGTATTAATAAATGGATAAGTAATAGGTATTAATAAGTTTCTAGAAGCTTAAAAAACTTTACTTTTATTTCCATTTATATACAATATCTAAAAAAATATGTGAGGATAAATTGACCAATGTGCTACCTACAGTTACCGACAAAAGAACATAAAATAATTAGCTCTTTTATCACTAACGATTACATTAACAACCTATGAGGTATTTTAAAAGAAAGCAAATCACATGAGTGATCTAAAGTCTAGTCTAGATTCTAGACGTTTAGATTAGTCCTAGTCAAACATAATGGCTCATGCGAACTTGGAGCAATTTGTTTCAACAGGATCTTAAAAACTATATGATGGTCACTGGCAATTACATAATTTATGACCACAATCGACGATCTTACGTGGATAAGGTTTTATTGCTACGGAAATTATCAATTTTTAGATGGTAAGTTTTTCAAAGTCAAAGCCAAAGCCAATGTTTAATTAATTAATACAAACAAGCAAGTATGAATGTCGAAAAAAAATCCACTGGTTCGGAAAAACGTCTGTTGAGAAAAATCCGTCAGAAAGAAACTCATCAATCTCAATCTCATCAAGGTATGTATATTTCTTCAAAACAAATCTGCAATGCTATTTAATGTAATGACTTACTTCACAATACGGTATTTGAAGTAAAGGATCAACATTGCGGATCGAAATTACTTCCAACCAGCCCTGTCCAGAACATAAATTGATAAATTGTTTTTTAAAATAAGTAAGTACTTACGCCTAATATAATATTTAATAATGTGTTTTTGAGGAATCACGAAAAAAATAACAATTTTCATATTATTAATTAATAATAATAATAACAGTAAAATAAAATATGACATGACAATCTTGTTCCAAGCGAAATTTCATTAAAATGCCTGGCACAGCAAAATGTGATACCCGATTGGTTAAAAAACATTAGGACCTAGCGAAAATAATAGCCTACATTTACCTAAACACTTCGTGCTAAAGCAGGAAAATGTGATGGAGACAATTGAAAACTAAGTTAGTCGCCAATGAATAAATTTTCCACTCGAGAGCCGGTTGCGTTCCAAATATCACTTATTCTATTTGACGGTACGGTGCATTACGGCTGTGTCAGCCTCGCGAACTAATATTGGATGGAACACACGGTGTCGCTTTCAACAGTTTCAACTTCATTGGTTTTCAGTTTGTTCATAAAATCTGCTGAACTGGTTTATGATAAGTATTGCAAATGTTACTATTATTAAAATTAAATAGGCAACATAAAATTCTGACTTTTCATAATATTCATTCGATCTAAAGTAATCCGTTAGTGGGTATGGATTGGTTTTTCTGTTCCGTGGTACGGATTGATCTTTACCGGCTTTTATTTATCTTGCCGTTTCAGTTGCTTTGTTAGAGGATGGAATGAGTTAAAATTTGGTACATATTTTATGTAGATTCGGTGACAATTCAAATACAGTTAGAAAAAAGGTTGGAACTATAAACTTGTTCAATGATATGGACATCACAAAGCAAAGCAAGCACCAATCAACCTGTCACATAAAGTCTCTTTATTAAAAAAAGGTTATGTTAAAAATAAAAAAATACCAAAAACGTATTTAACGAACTAAGAACTTTGATGTTACGGTAACGAGGATTATAGTAAGTATACACAAATTCTAACTTGGGCAATTTATCAAACTCAGAAATGCATTAGCGCTCTGAAATGTAGAGTGCTTAGGTGATTGCAGTTTGAGTTGAACGCTGTTGTTGAGAGCAAATCCAGAGCTTAATTTACTTATCCATATGAAAGCTAAATTTAAACAAAGAAACTCTATCAATTAAGATGTCATACCTAAACTCAGTTTCAAAATTATTTGTAAGTATAGATGTTAGATTTCAAATGTAATTCCACACATGAATTTGGAAAAACTCAGAGGTGCGAGCCGGGGTTTGAACCCACGACCCTCTGTTTGAGAGGCTATAGGTCAAACCACTAGGCCACCACGGCTTTTTAATAAAACCATACAATTAACGGAATTACATTTGAAATTTACACGATCTTTGCGGTGAAGGAAAACATCGTGAGGAAACCTGCACAAACCTGCGAAGCAATTCAATGGTGCGTGTGAAGTTCCCAATCCGCACTGGGCCCGCGTGGGAACTATGGCCCAAGCCCTCTTGTTCTGAGAGGAGGCCTGTGCCCAGCAGTGGGACGTATATAGGCTGGGATGATGATGATGATGATAGATGTTAGATAAAACGAATTAGATTACAGCACAACTAGAACGTTATGTCGCTCGGGATTCGTCGGTTTTATTCGTTTTCATCTTTATTTCGTTTTATCTTTCATTTCTTTCAAGACATTTGAAATTTTGTTTCAAGTTTCGAACGACATTATAGCAAACGTCTAATTGTAAGTTTAGGTACAAAATAATGTGTAAAAGTTTGATACTAACATTAATCGATAAAGGAAAAATGTCTGACGCACGATTCAATGCCAACGGGAAATACCCTATAAATTTTGATTGATGAACATTTTCTGAATTGAATTTTGAAGTGAAATATTTTCCTGTCTGGTATATTAATTTTACCAGAGCTAGGGACATTTACCAGTACGTCTAAGATCCTTTACTTTAAGTATCCTTATAAATCTCTCTCATTTATCAGCGTAACTGAAAGCTCCCGCCCGGAGCCCTAAGCTCTTGAGTAAAGAAACGGTACAGAGGCAAGGTTCGAACAACGGGGTATCGGGACACCGGATAGCCCAGTGGTTAGAGCCCGTTCCCACTTGTCGGGTGTCGGATCCGTCGTCGTCGTCGGGATGTCGGTCATTTCTATAGTAAATCGTGTCGAAGTGTGAATAGCTTCATATAAAATGTTCTGCCACTGGAACATCCGATTAAAATCCGCGCTCGATATCCGACAAGTTGGAACCAGCTCTTAGCGAACCTGATTACGAAGTTTAAAGTTCCGGCTTTGATTCCCAGGCAGAGAATAGACTTGTATGTAAAATAAGTGTAGACGACGCATGTACAAAGTTTAAATAAAGAGTTTGTATACCAACGCTGTCTAGCAATTGGCCACTAATAAAATTGGAAAGCATGCAGCGCGGAAAGAAAACAAAAGAATATCGAGAGTGCTGTCATAGTCCTTGTCCGCGCTGCGTGTCCAGTTTTGCATAATTATTAAAAACTTGTTTTATTTTACTAATTTACACTCTAAAGATCATTATACAGTCTACAATTTTGGTACATCGAACCGAATAAATTAATTAAAACCAGTGCAATAGTTTTTTCATAGTTTAAATTCAGTGTAAATAGTGACATAATGTTCAACACGCCACCACCACCTATGACACGGCAACGTTGCCGCGAGCTGGCTGCAGGAGAAACAGCTTCGCTCGGCGATGTTCCATCTACACATCGGCCACTTCCTTGTGATTCTACATTTGTCCAGCCACCTTCCTCCGATGTTCGCTCAAGTAAGTCGAAAAAGTCATCAGCATCGTCGGTAGCAAGGCGGAAGGAATTAGAGTTAAAGGCAGCCGAGGAAAAGGCGCGCATCGAGAAGGACCTCATCGACAAACGACTCGCGGCCGACTTAGCTCGCCTCGACGCTGAGTCTGATAGGCAGGACGACTTTATCAGTCACAGCCACAGCGAGAACCACGAGCCCTATAATTGGTTAGATAATCAACGGGTAAATATGTCTCCCTTGCCTGTGCAGCATGAGCCGGTCGCGCACTCTTCCGACCGTGCAGCGCCTGCACAAGCCACAGACATACTACAGTTGGCTCATGCAATCAAAGACATGATGGATCAATCATCTTCTCAACGTGAAGAACGATTACTAAGTCGCTTAGCCATGCCGCGTGACCTGCCTTTGTTCAGTGGCGACTGCGTTGAGTGGCTCCATTTCAAGAATGCGTATGACGAGTCTGTGTTGACTTGCAGTTTCTCAGAAAATGAAAACCTGTCTCGGCTTCGACGAGCTCTACGAGGCGATGCTAGGGAAGCTGTCACCGATTTGCTAATCGGCAATACATCGCCCGCAGCCGTCATGGAAGCTTTAGAGCTAAAATTCGGTCAGTCAGAATTGATTATTATTAACCTTACAGCAAAACTACGCAAATTGCCTCCCTTGCCTGCTTTTTATCAATATGACCTTATTAACTTCGCCATGAAGGTAAATAATTGCTTGGCAACAATTCGCGCACTGAAACAAGACGACCATCTCCGCAACCCAGAGCTTGCATCAGCTATAACATCAAAGCTGCCTAGTACATTACTAGGAAAGTGGACCGACTTTGCGTACGATCGGCTGCGCGCCGGGGAGCCAAAGTTAGTATTACTGGCTGAATTTTTGAAGAGAGAGGCTGAAAAAGTTTCAATCGCGGGTACACTTTATCAACCGCATGAATTCAAGAGGCCGCTACCCGTAGACAATCCTGTCAAGCGAGCTAGTGACTGCTATCCAAACCCTGCTCGACCCATACTTGTTACGGTAAGCGCCGAACCAGATGTTATGACATGTAACTTTTGTAAAAAGGCCGAGCATGCTTTACCAGACTGTCGAACATTTAAACGCGCCATGCGTAGAGACAGATGGAGGTACGTAAAGGCTCAAAAATTATGTTCGCGTTGTCTAATAACGCACCATGACATCAGCACATGTTCTGCCCCAGTTTGTGACTTGGAACATTGCCGCCAACCTCATCATCGCCTTCTACATTGGAAAAATACAACCTCTGGACAGTCACGTGAACCTGTGTACTCGTATGACGAATCGATGTCTGCCACCATGGAGCCCGCGCCCGAGCTGTGCGAGCCGCCGCGTGCCGCCTCCGCAGCTGACGCTACCGTAGCTCATGTCGCAGTGCCAGAGGACGTCAAGTCAGCACCGGAAGGCGACGTTATGTTAAAAGTGGTTGCTGTGACCCTCCGCGGACCCCGAGGTGTGGTGCAAACGTACGCGCTACTTGATGACGCCGCGTCTGTCTCTATTATTGATAGTGACTTAGCTGACAAGTTAGGTTTGAAGTGTGAAAGTGCCAGTGATATTAAGTTCATTGATGCGTTCGGCCTTGAGGTCTGTCAATCAGATGCGCCCAAGGTGTGCGCCGATATAGCGGGACGAGACAATAACTATCGTAAATTATGTTTACGTAAAGTGTCTAAGTTAAGTTTGCCTATGCAAAATTTATCTTTTGTGAACAACATTTCTGATCCTCAGTTGTCAACTGTCAAAGATATCGTGTGCAAAGAGCGTGTAGTGCCGCGGCTACTAATCGGCGAAGATAATTATTTTCTAATAGCGCCGCTACAAATAATTCACGGCGACCGAAATTCGCCGTACGCAACTCGCTGCATGCTAGGGTGGTCCATCCACGGCTACTGTGGTCGCGCTCGCTCTACCGCGCCACATGTAAGTCACAATGTTTTTCATACCACTCACGCCGATTCTGGGATCGACAGCTCTACGTCCGATATTCACGAAATAGATAAACTAGTACAGCATTCCTTTTCGGTAGATATTAAAGGAGTGTCTACTGCTTGTCGTGATAATAAGGCGCACTTACCTGCATTAAAAGTTATAGATGAGTCAGCTCGTGATGGATGGGAAGTAGGTTTACTCTTCAAAAACAAGCATACACTCCTGCGCAGGAGAAACCGGAAAAAGAAGACGAGGCCTCTAAGAGAGGGTGAATATGAACTGCTAATCAAACCCAAGTTGGACCGTGGTTTTGGCGTTACGGTGCAGAAAGCGCTGCTCATACAAGTCGCGATGATAACGTTCGAATAGTAGTCGTGCGCACACGCTCAGGGCTGCTGCGACAGCTCGTCACACGCGTCGCCTTACTGTCCCCACGGGGGTGATATAGTGCTCTTCTAGCACTAGGGGGCGGATTGTAGACGACGCATGTACAAAGTTTAAATAAAGAGTTTGTATACCAACGCTGTCTAGCAATTGGCCACTAATAAAATTGGAAAGCATGCAGCGCGGAAAGAAAACAAAAGAATATCGAGAGTGCTGTCATAGTCCTTGTCCGCGCTGCGTGTCCAGTTTTGCATAATTATTAAAAACTTGTTTTATTTTACTAATTTACACTCTAAAGATCATTATACAGTCTACAATAAGAATGTTTGTTGTTGCGTCTTGGGTGTTTAATTTATAGTGTATGTGTCTATTTACTTAAGTATCGTTATCGTTTGCCTAGTGCCCATCTGTCACAAGTTTTGCTTACTTTGGGACTAGGTCAACTGGCGTCAAGCTTCCCGTGATATTTATTAATATGTATAAAAGAGTATCACCACTACAAGTTTGCTGCGCGTGCGCGGCGGCTTTGTCGTGCATGCAGAGAAACTGATGACACTGCTCGGCCAACCTAACTAAAAATAAATAAATAAAAATAAAAAAGCCTTTTAATTTCTAGCAGTTAACAACGAAGTATTGGCATATCATATAATATTTCAATTCTTAAAAATTAATTTACATGCATTATTTTTTTAATATAATGTCAAAAAGATAATCAATAAAAAATGAAACAATTCTTAGTTTTAATTAACAATAAATATTTTTTTTTCGTTTACATTGAATTCGATTATTATTGTACGTTTTCAAATAAAAATAAAAATAAAATATTACGCTCCTGCTAGAACCCCTCCTGTGAAGTTAAAGGCCTCCTCCAGTGACGACCAGTAATCTCTATCTTCACACAATAGCCTACCTAACTATCAACACACAATAGCTTACTGCTACATAAAAGCACATTGCTTGTATCAGCGTAACATTTATTAAAAATTGGTACCTTACCTATTTAAGTTTTGAAGAAAGACTTTTTGTATAGGTACGGAACTTGTTAAATCATTCAATCTACACCTATTTACCGTCAGCAATCCTGTTGCTACATTTGAACCTTAGTCTCTGTTCCGATTCTTTACTCATGCACCTTAAGTCCGCGTCTGTAATTTTTAGGTATCACTGTGAAAGCTTCCTGCAGTTGCATTAGTCACGGAGCTTGCACCCGTATCCTCATTGTTACAAGTTTTATTTCCACGTTACATGTTGATAGGGATTTGTTGATTACGCTTTTCTACCGTGCCAGCTTTCTTGTTTCTAATAAGTATATTACAGGGCTAATAATAATATTTGGAATAGAAGTGCCAGGTTTCTCTACGGGATCAAACCAGAAATGAAGAGATACGTAGAAGAACGAGAGTCACTGACATAGCTAAACGAATAAACAGGCAAAAGGCGAATGGGCAGGCGATATAGCACGAAAAACAGATGGCCATCGGGGCCGAAAAGTTCTTGAATCAAAATCAAAACATTTATTCCGTATACTTCCAAGGACTGAGAAAAGAGAAGAAAAAGAAAAGAAAAGAGCTCTTTGTAGCCTAAAAAAAAAAGCCTTTCGGAAAAACCATCATTGCCAAGAAGAATACGCAGCAAGAATCTTAGTAGGACATTTTGGTTTAAACGAAATAAACAATTACAATTATCTTAAAAATATGGAACCTCCCAGCTCATAGCACGCCGAGGATACAGGCACAGCCTAGACTGAGATCCACTGACAAAGTATTTATGTTACCTACTGTTTTCTATATCAATAAAACTACATTAAAACGGGATTACCTTGAAATGCAGGGGCTACTTTTGAAAGCTTATTTTTTTTAGACCATCTGTGGCAGTGAAATACCTTCATAAATTAAGTAACTTTTTACTTTATTTGCTCAATCGTGCTATGACTTTTTGCGTTTTTATAACCATTTTAAATCTATCAAAGTAACCCCAAAATTTCCTAAAGTAACTCCGATTTACGGTATCGTTTTATTTCAAAATAGGTACATTTAAATTCGTTAATATATAACTTGACTTTTGATGGTCGCAGTACGCACCTACACAACTACCTACAAAATGTATCTATCACCGCTCAAATTCATTGCTCATTAAAATCACAATTACCGATTGCAACATCAATTTCGCTGGTATATTCATTGTGCCAACAATGCAACAGTTTGCGGCAATCTGAAACACAATTCACTCGATTTACGGGCAAATTAGACCGGCGGGGACACATTCGCCGTTGTTGGACGAATGGAGTTCGGGCAGAGATTCAATTTATACACTTTTTTGTGTGTTACCAAAATGTTTAGTATGGTTAAAAAGGTATATAAACAAATCGTATAGTAACATTTCTGTAATCGTACTTTATACATCACACTCAAACTATTTTGCTATTGCTAATGTCGTTTGGAATTCGAAACAAAATATCGGTTTTCTTTTTCTTCAGTGCCCTTAGTGTAAGTTTTCGGTTACAAAATACGTCTCAATCGCGTTTGCGTTTAAGTCTCACTTTGTATGCAAACACGAACAGCGCCTCTAGCGGAATGTTTGCGATGTTCGTGTTTCCATGCAAATTGAGATTTTAACGCGAACGCGATCGAGACGTATTTTGTAACCGAAAACTTACACTAAGGGTACAGAATCTTCAGGAAAACGAAGAAAACCGACGAGTCCCGAGGAAGATTAACATTATGGTTAGAACAGTACCTACCAGCTGTTTCCCGCGACTCCGTCGCTATCTACACATCTATCGACACTATCCCACGGGATAAAAACTATCGGATGTCCCTTACAGAATCTAAAATATCTTAACAAATAAACAGATAGATTTCGTTTTCGCATCTATTGGGAGGGTGCGAAATACTAGGTGGGGGTAATGAAATCTATCGCAGCGCTCATAGTGGCCAAAAGAAGAAATAATCTAGGCTCTGTCATCTGTCATAGTCATATGAATCTGTCATTAACAAAGCAATTTGTGTAGACTTTAACTACCTAATTTTAGTAATAGATGTCTGTGTTATGATGCGAGCTTGAATTATTGAACACTGTCCCTGTTTTGTTCTTAATTCCTTATGAAACGGTTTGTGGTTGAAATTTTATATTGAGTGATACTCACAAAACCGGTTTTCAAAATGATACTCATTTTGATCTGAAAACGATATTTAATTTATTACTAGCGATAAAAGAACAATTGTATAATTTTACTACTATTCAAAGAAACCAATAAGATAGCTTTATCTTTTCGTTTTACAGTAAAAGTACAACTAAACATGAAGTAAACAAACCCTGACATAACGAAAATAAAACACACTTTTTGAATAAACTTTACTTACCTCATTTAAATTTAATGACCAAAAATGAATTCACAACCTTTTGTCCACCCAAATCACGGTATCACAGTAATTTTGTATTATAAATTAATACGTTATAGGTTTGATTTTTGTCACAATATCGCGATGAAATTTCAAAACGTCAGAGCATCAGAGCCAAAAAAGTTGCGGACGCTAGGTGGCACTGATGTCGTGCACAGAGCCAATATAAAAAAAATGTGCGTGTACGGTACGTATGCCGAAGCTATTTCCACCGTAAGGTTTGCATCTGTCTATTCACGCCACGACGCACGGCGCGGAATTGCGAATTTCTTATACCTAACTATAGGTAAACGTAATAAAGTAGTACACTATTCAATGGAAAAAATCAATTGTGTAAACAAATGTGGTGACTGACATTGACACTTGACTGACGACTGGCTGACTGACTGACTGACGTTGGATCTAGTGATGTGAAAGCTCTTTAAGATACTTCAATCAGCAGTAAATAATTATTTTGAATTTACTCATATTTCATTATTTAATGTTTTCCCTAAGTTTAATTTTTAAAAATGGCGAATCACGTATTCTCTTAGTCCTGTTCAAGAGTCATTCACAATGTTTCCATGTCCCTTTTAACTTAAAATGTTTAATAGCATTTTCACAAAGTTTTAGAATTAGGTATATCTTCAAATAACCTAACGTTTTTCCATACAAACTTACACTCCCCTTTATACCCCTTTAAGGGTAGAATTTTTAAAATGGTGAAACATGTATATCCACTTATATTTTTTGACGTATATTTTCCCCAAGGTTTATGATGGAGTATTTTAGAATTGAAAGGGTCAGTTAAAATATGGATTAATTTAGAATTTTTTGCTGCTTAAGTAGCGTAGTAGAAAAAGGCAACCTGGATATGTGTGCATAGGAGAAATTTGTATCTTGACTCCTGTCCAACGGTGGTGTAGGGGTTATAGTACGCAGTACGGATTGCTGAGGACCTAGGTTCGATTCCCAGCGCTGGTCTCTTTTTCTGGTTTTTCTGTGCATCCATGTCTCAGTTTGTATTTTCGATATAATTTAGAAGAGGCATTTTTAAATTTACATAAGACAGGGAAATGAGAGTAGACACAGGGAAGTGATTCAAAATGATTTTTTGGTCCAACAATGGACTCCACAGTAAATATGATACTAGTAAATAGAAATCTACATAATTTCTACTGTAATACTCTTTTATCGTCCAACTAGTGTTTACCCACGGCTTCGCACACGTAAATCATTAGGTCCAGCAGCTGAAATACCGGGATTTTTAAAAATTGCCGTGGGAATTCCCGAAAATTAAATCGTTGTTTTCATTGACATTACATTAAAAACAATCATGGTAAAATTTCATGACTCTAAGCCCAGCGGTTATTAGTTCGAAATTTTATCCCTATCTCGTGGGAATATCGAAATAAAAGTAGGCTATGTTTTATTCCAGATGTCAAACTATCTACGTACCAATTTTCATGACAAAGCTGAGCGGTTGTTATTTCAAGATTTTATCCCTATCCCATGGGAATATCGGGATAAAAAGTATCCTATGTTGTAATCCAGGTTATCTAACTTTTCGCCAAATTTCATCCAAATCCGTCCAGCCGTTTCAGCGTGAAGAAGTAACAAACATATTCACTCACTCACTCACAAACTTTCACATTTATAATATTAGTAGGATTAGTAGGATAGTAGGATAGGATTAGAAACCTTTATAAACCTTCATTAAATAGTGTAACTTAACACAAATAATTAATATCTACGAATAAATTAATTTGCAGAGCCAGCCATAATTATCGGTAGGTAAGGTTGGTTCAGTCAAATAATTAATTTTGTTGGTACATCACTAAATTTCCAGAGACTAGACCGACCATAGACCAACTTCGGTGAGGAAAAAATTATCATGTCAATTTGACAAATATAACGGATTTTCGTCTTTCAATTAATTCTATAAAATAAACATATTTACACGATTATTTAATGATAAAATGATTGTTAAAAACAGTGGTGAGCTCATTGAGATGTGAATATGATCGGCATTGGCGTTCAAATGTAAGTAAATACGGAGTAATCGTGAAAAAATGCTTTGTTTACACAATTGATTTTTTCCATTGAATAGTACAATAAAAGCATAGCAATAATTTAATTGCTCGGTGGACTTCGGTCGGCAATAGGTATAAATATTGCGATTACTATCTCTGTGTTCGTGTCACTTCGCCATTTAAAACGTTTTCACGTTGCACGTCACATTTTAGTCGGAATTTGATAGGAAACGTTTTTGTAAAAACTCAGTTTCGAACCAAATTTACTCAAATGTTGACTGGTAGATATCCCATAAAAGGAAAGTTCGTTTTCGTAAATGTATCTCAACGTTTGTCTTTTGTGCTTTTTTCTTTACTGTTGTACAGTCACCAGCATTAAGATGTGACTTTCGACGGCCTGCAAAAATATCTGATCATTGGTGGAAGGCATATATATGTATATGACGATCTAACATGGTATAAGTATGTGATGATTTGTGGCCGGTATAAATATAGTTTTTTTGGTAACGGCATAAGTATCTGACACTGGGCTGCTTAAAAATATCTGATATTGCACAAAATCAAAATTATGTAATCCACTATCAGCATAAACATCTATTCACTGTGAACGCATAACCATCGGATCACAGGTGGCATAAACATCTAACACGATACAAAATCGAAAATATGTCACTAATCTGCAAATATGAACTTTATTTTCTCGTTTTACGAATAGATTTTGAATACAACGATCTGACACTTCACGAAAAGAGTACAGACTAGTCACTGCATATGCCCGTCTCACGTTTCAGGCTATCGCTAGTTTGACAGATTATAAAATTGCTAACTAGAAACTAAACTAAACTCAATAACTATCGTAAAATAAAAAAATAATATTCAATAAACTGAAAATTGACTACTACTTCGTATTGAAACTAAAATTAATATTTCGTATAGCCTCCCTCGGCACTTATTACTTCGCTTAGTCTATCTCGCATAGACATAACCATATTGAAGCAATGATTCAATCCCCGCATGGAGTCCCAGATGTCAAAACAATGCTGGGTTAATGTTGCCTTTGTTCTAGCTTGAGTAGAGTCCCACTGCTGTGTCATTAAGCCCCACACGTTTTCTATGGGATTCAAGTCGGGGCTTTTGGGGGGGTAGTCGTCAAGTAACTGAATCCTTTCTTGTTGGTCGAACCAGTGACGGACGATACGACTGCTGTGAATAGAGGAATTGTCTTGCACCATATATACAGGATTAATTTCTGGGTACGTGATTCGCAATGAGGGTAGCAGCACATCATTGAGAATTTCTATATAGTATCTGCTGTTTCTATGTCTCAAGTGGACATCCACCTGATAAGTCGCCATGGCATTGAATCATCGATTGAAAACAATAATTAATTGTTATTATGAATCTCGCAAAAGATAATTAAATCCAAAAAACAATTATTGTTGACGTCTGACGTAACATTATTTTTCATGCATTTTTAGTAAAAGAAAGAGTTTAACCGACTTAAATTAACCTCCTTGCTAGAAAATCACGAAGCCACGAGAATATTCTTATTTCAAAAGCTACAAAGAATTATTTATTATGTTCTTTCATAAAAATGGGATTTGTAAAACGTGAGACGGGCATATGCAGTGACAAGTCTGCACTCTTCTCGTGAAGTGTCAGATCGTTGTATTCAAAATCTATTCGTAAAACGAGAAAATAAAGTTCATATTTGCAGATTAGTGACATATTTTCGATTTTGTATCGTGTTAGATGTTTATGCCACCTGTGATCCGATGGTTATGCGTTCACAGTGAATAGATGTTTATGCTGATAGTGGATTACATAATTTTGATTTTGTGCAATATCAGATATTTTTAAGCAGCCCAGTGTCAGATACTTATGCCGTTACCAAAAAACTATATTTATACCGGCCACAAATCATCACATACTTATACCGTGTTAGATCGTCATATATATATGCCTTTCAACAGTGATGAGATGTTTTTGCAGTGCTGTCCATAGTCATATATTTATGCTGGTGACTGTACGATAATGTGTTTATATGCACTTCGGGTTCACTGACTAAGAAATAAGTTGACGAGGTTTAAACTTAAACTCTTCATTAATTCGAATCTCAATGGCCTCTTGACAAGCCAGGATTAAAAATATTACACCATAAATTTCATGTTTAAAAATTGCGCAGTTTCATATTTAAAAGACTCTTTGTTCTGAAGTTTGGATTCATTAAAGTTAAGTTTATAGCTCCAAAAAGAGAGAGGTAAAATATTAAACGTTGACAAACACTGGCCAAGTGTGAACCGGTCTCGCGCACTGAAGGTTCCGTACCTCCATGAAAAATGTAACCTTTTTCAAGCCTTTATAACTTTGAAATGGCATTTTTAACCTCTAAGTCCCAGCCTATACAAGGTGTTAATTAAATAACTGAAAACCAGAAAGTAGTTTGCTCAGAATCGAGAGTATAATCGATTACAGTACTATGTTTTAAATTAGGTTGTATTTGTGTTTTTAAATCCCTTTTTTATTGTGCCCAGTCTAAAAGTTGTGGCAGCAACAGGCGCCACTTAAATATTTTAGGGAGGTTGCATACTATTTCGATAACCTTATTACTGGTCATTTACTGTAAATGTGTGAATTTATCTCAAAAAACGTCAAAGCACAACTGACAAATACAAATTGTGAGTGTAGAGTTAGAAATGAAGTAGAATTACAGAAAGCAAAACACACGAATATCTTTTAATATAATGAAGGTATTCAAAACTAAATGCAATCAATGGTCCAGTGGTGGTGTAGCGGTATAGCACGTGGTACGGAAGCGCTTTTTTTTGTCTGGTTTTTCTGTGCATCTGTTTCAGTTTGTATTTTCGATATGGGTTTTACGGGATGACCATAAAAGTAACAAAATTTGGAGTTGAAATAAAAAATACAAAAAGACTCCAAAACCCAATCTCAAATGCAATCAACTGATTTAAAATGAAAAAACATTTTCGTGGTATCTGAGGTTTTCAGTTATTTAATTAACACATTGTACTCGTATTTGTCTTTGTATTGTACTTATGTCTTGTATTTGTATTATGCCCTACTGCAGGACGCAGGCCTCTTGGTTGGTTAAGTAAGGTTATCACGAAGGTGACTACAAAAATGTCCCTGGTCCATCTATTTTTGGATAAAAAATTATAAATAAACAGCTAGATATTCCCGCGTTGCTTCTAGCGTCTACACGAATTTCTTTCCTTTGACAGACATCGCGAGGACTGGGAATTGGAGTCACACTTCACTTCAATCTAAATATAGCAGTAACATTGGCGACAGACAATGTTAGTCATGACTGCAGATAGTATAAAGGATCACCGTTTTATGTTAGTGTGCCTGTTAGAAACAGCACCCGGCATAATTTCACTGTAGGTACGGTCAAGGTCAAAGATATCTTTACACTTTACTACCTTGTCGCTGTCGCGTCATGTTTGAACTTTTGTATAATTATAATTGTCAGATGGTATACAGTGACAAGGTACTAAAATGTAAAGATATCTTTGACCTCGGTTGTACGGTACTTACGATACGTATTTATCTGACACTAACTGTGCAAAATTTATACAAAAGTTTGTTAAAAAAGTTTTGAGTTACGGAACCCTATAATAGCAATTAATGCATGTTGCTGCTTTACTGACGGCATTGTAAGAGTTGCGGGGCAACCGGTGGATGCAAGTGGCATGTTGTCGTTCATTGCAGCGTTCTAAGGGGGTCCTTAGTTTAGTGTTATTGTTTCTCATGATATCGATAGTTTCTCATACCCAGCAACAATTTTAAAAAGTTGGAAAATCCACTGTAATGCTAGAATTTTTTAACCACTGTATCTCGTGTAAAGTTGACATTTAATTCCCCATTTTCCCAGAAGAAAAGTAAAGTTTTTGGTCTAATTCGACCCTTAATTACAGCTATAAAGGTGTAGAGGGCTACCGTCGACGTATCACAGTCGAGGATCTCTACCTGTAATCTGGTCCCTTAATGAGATAATTAATCGGAATTAAGCTTAAGTAGGAACTTAAGCGCAGTTAATCACAGCTAAGATTGCCTTTTATGTCAAGTCATTACGACGAGATGTGAGATTTAATCATCGTCTCGTCATCTCGGGCGCCACACAGAATTAGAGTGCTTGGGCAGTAGTTCACGCGGGCCCAGTGCGGTTTGGGAGCTTCACTCACAACGTTGGATTTCTTCGCAAGTGTGTGCCAGGTACACTAAGGGCACGGGTGCAAGTGTGTGGTGGAGCCTCACTGTAACCACTTTCTGGCTGGCTGCAGTACGAATGGGCCGGCTCGACCGGGTTAGTACCACACTCCCACAGAATACCGGCGTGATATAGTAGTTTTGCTACTGTTTCGTACAGTGGGAGATCCGGAGGCCCATTTTTATCATGTCATTGTATATGTCGGCGGCCGATCGTAAAATCCGCCAGATCACGAAATTCCTAGGCATATCGTGAAATGCCGCCATTTCATGAATTGGCTAAGGGACATCCGCCATATCGTTCAAAACTCACCGTTTACGTTTTGCCTAGTGACGTTTAGGCAGATCATGAAATTCCTAGGCATATCATGAAGCGCCGCTATTTCATGATTTGGCCAGTTTAGGCAGATCATGAAATTCCTAGGCATATCATGAAACGCCGCCATATCGGTTCTGGCACTTCGCCGGCCGCTGCCGCGGCACGCTCGCTTCGCTCGCTCGGCTCGTGCGTCGTGATCACAATTAATACTAACCACTCCTCGCTTCGCTCGACGTACCTAAATTTTTCTATATAAATAAATAACAACTAGTGAATACTTTATTTATAAACAAAATACTAACCTCTAAAATACGGGCAGACGTCCATGGTTTTTTCATATATTGTGCACAGAATCTGTTTGATTCACATAAAAAGAACGGAGCTGATGTTCAAAAGCTTCTTTTGCACTTCTATTTTGAATTCAATCACTAGTTTCGGTTTAAGGATCGTTTTGTTGCGTCGCCGACATTTTTCACGCGCTAAACAAACACGACCGGTCAGCTGGTCACGTCACGGCCGCCATTGCATACGCAGCGCCACCAGTGGCCAAAAAAGAAACTATTTTACGATATGCCCGGTATAGAGCTAGGAATATCGACGAATGCGTTGCTCTAATCGATCTGCCGTATTATTTCACAGGCACATCGTGATATGCCTGGCCAACGTTTAGGCATATCATGAAATGGCGGCGTTTCACGATATGCCTAGGAATTTCGTGATCTGGCGGATTTTACGATCGGCCGCCGACATATATACCAGCTGAAAAATCTTAAATTTTGTACAGGTATATAGGTTACGCAGGATTAGCCATTATTGGTTACGCGGTAGGTAGGTACTGCAGTATCATCGACGACATTTCGAAAAATACAGCAATGGCAAGGGACGATGGCAAGCGTCCAGACGGGGTCACCCTGGTGCCATGGAAGCTCGGTAGGGCCCTGGTGTGGGAAGCGACATACGTTGATACTTTCGCTCTGTCCGACATCCAGGCAACTAGCTCACAAGCCGGCACTGCGGCTGATCAGGCTCAAATACTCAAGCGTCGCAAGTACTCCTCCTTATTAAAGGATTACGAGTTTGCGGCGCTTGCTGTTGAAACCTTAGGGCCCTGGTCAGCCGACATGAAGTTTTTTATAAAGTCCCGGTTGGTCGACGCTTCTGGGGACCCAAGAGCTGGCGCGTACTTATCCCAGCGGATCTCACTTGCGGTCCAAAGGGGTAATGCGGCCAGCGTCATGGGAACCCTGCCACAGGCAGATCTTTTAGACGGGGTATTCTTTTTATAATTTTCATTGTTACAGTTAGTTAAGCTATCTTAGGTTAGTTCTTTTTTATGTATATAAACTCATAATTGTACAACTTTAAAAATAAATCTTCCACATGTAATGCGGGAATTGATTTGGTACAAGTTACCTACAATAAGCTTCGTCAAATTCTAGCTTAAAGTTTTTTAGCAAGCTACTTTGTTATATTTGCTTCGAATTTTATTTCAACAGCAATGTTGACAGGTACTTAGTATATTTACGTTTCTTACAGATGTGCCACTTTTAGGCCCATTCATCTTAGTAACCTTAGCTGTGTGTCAATTTAGATGAACGTTTTTTTGCATCGCTTGATGGATGCGTGGACGATACAAATGTATACCTATCATAGTACCCTAGCAGCAAGGACGCCGTGACCACATATTTACTGTTCTCGCTCTACGTTGAAAACAGAAAAAAACGAAGTCAAATTTTATATTGTGCATTAATCTTAACTTTCACATTGGAAAATAATTACTCAAACTATAAACTGTTCGTTTTAAATTGCCCCCATGCCTTTAACACGCACTGTAATACCTACTTTAGAAACCATCAACTCGTAGAGCTAAGCTAACTATGTTAAGTTACTAAACAATGTCAACAAAAAAATAGACCGTTTTCAGATTATGTACATTTATCTGACCGTCTGTCTTATCCGTACTTGATCAGAAGACTCCAAAATATAATCTGGCACTAAGTGAAACCCACTTAGCCCAACGTTCATGATTTTATTAACTGGCCCCCGCGACCTTTGGGCGGGTATTCAGGCAACGAAGCAGGCAGGGTACGAAGTGCAAAATTCGAACTACGTATCATGCCATCCCGCTGACGCTAATATTATTTAATACGAGAGTGAGAGGGACAGTACGATACGAACTTCGATTTTCCAATTATTTAGTAGCCCCGCAGGCCCGATTTGGATAAAGGCGAGGAGGTGTCTTTGAATTGTGGCTTCGTGTCAGATGTGTGTGTAGACGACGTGGGTATTTCTGACAGTGGCAATAAACAAAGTGATTTTGAATACAGTAATGCCACTGGCCAGATGAAACGATGTTATCGGAGAGAAAAATAAATTCCGGTAATATTATATCGGAATTCAGTATGATTCTACATTAATATACGAATACACTACTCCTCTATCCATACCCATCCCAGCTTATATACGTCCCACTGCTGGGCACAAGGCTCCTCTCAGAAATAGATCACACACACTGAATTGCTTGGTAGGTTTGTACAGGTTTCCTCACTATTTCCTTCGCCGTAAAGCTCGTGGTAAATATCATGTGTCTTCGCACATGAATTTCGAATAACTCAGAGGTGCGAGCCGGGATTTGAACCCACGATCTCTGCTTGCGAGGCGATATGTCAAACCACTAAGCAAACACGGCTTTTTTTTATTTATTTTTTGTACTCCATTTCCTACACAAACCTATTTTATTTGTGCTGATTCCTGTCCAACACGTTACTAGTAGATGCAAAGATATGAAGCCATGAAGGTATTGACTGAATGCCTTTATTTTAAGAGTTTGCCTTTATTTTGATGTTTGATGTTAAATAAAGTTATGTCTATGTCTATTTTAGTGTGGGAGCAACATTTAATAAGTAGTTTCTCCCTGTTGTTGCCTTTATTAAAAGAGCAATTGGTTAGTTTAGTATTGTTATACAAAATAATCAAATCTATCTAAATAATAAAACCGGCCAAGAGCATGTCGGACACGCCCAAAATAGGGTTCCGTAGCCATTACGATAACATTAAGTAATATTTTTCTAAGGTTTTCGTATTTTATACGGAATCTTCCAAGTTTAGGTAGGTATATTTTATACCTTAGGCTGCTATTTACTCTTAAACTATTAATAATTTTTAAGCAAACTTAGTCGTTATAGTTTTCCTTGCAATTTTGGTATACTTACTACCATTGTGAATTTTTTCAAATTTTTCCACACACCAGTTGAGATTTTAGAGGGGGGGACGCCCTATTTACATGAAAATTTGCACTTTAAAGTTGAATATTTCGCAAACAAATCACTGAATCGAAAAATCGTCTTAGCAACCCCCTAATGGTGGACCTATCCAACGATACCCCACACTATAGGGTTGGATGAGAAAAAAAAATCACCCCCACTTTACGTCTATCGGAGGTACTGTGTTTTTTTCACATCATAAACGATGCTGTGTCTATATTGCGGTGTGGAGCTAGCTTTTCATCTGATGTGAAGTTCGCATTGCATGGTGGGGCGACACACATCATAAACGATGCTGTGTCTATACTGCTGTGTAAGGCTAGCTTTACATGCGGTTGTCTTTGGCAATATGTGTTGTAAACACAGTAATGTTGGAAAGTGTCATACACACTATTAATTTTTTTTTTGCCTTAGCCAAACATAAATTAGCACTTAGTTTAGCTACTGCCATGAATGATCCTTTCGGCAGGTTTTGTTCATTCGAGCTGCGGGTTTGTGAGTTGGCCATTTAAGGGCATGTTCCCAATGTTTATTAAGGCTGGTCTTATTTAACCTGCAGGTCAGCTCTAGCAGAGCTATGGTAGACCTTTGTTAACTATTCCTGCCTAGGTAGGTTAGTCCTAACCTCAATAGGAGGGAGGGATATTGTACTAACCTCTTGTGTCCGTTGATTCGATGCTGGCAGCATAGTTCTGTTTTTGAATAATAATAGGAAACGGACGCAAGGGTGTTAAACTGAAGACTTGTATTCTAGCCGCCAACGGAGGAACTTGAACTTGAAATACATACAAAAATATATTAACGAAGTATTTTTCTTAATATAATAGTATATTATAACGCTAGTGGACCGTCCGTCCACTACAGTACCCCAAAAAAAAATATTTTTGAATTTTTAATTGTACCATTTTGTCGGCATAATTTACTTATATATCCGTGCAAAATTACAGCTTTCTAGCATTGATAGTCCCTGAGCAAAGCCGCGGACGGACAGACAGACAGACAGACAGACATGGCGAAACTATAAGGGTTCCGTTTTTGCCATTTTGGCTCCGAAACCCTAATAAAAATGAATTAGATGGGATGGATTTCGCATAATTTTCGCAAGTCATAATGTACCTAATGTTTGTACCGTAACTTTTTCTGAATTTTTTAAATGGTAATTTTTTTTAAAACTACGTTGGGTTAGGTTTGATTTATAATAATTCTGAACAATTAATGGATTCAGAGAAAATTAAAAGGATTTGGCAAACAAATCTTACATTCTAATTACTTAATAAACATTTCATTCTGACTTTCAAAAATTATGCGAGCCAATAATGGACCCGGGTACGTACAGAAGTTAAGACTTTAGGTACAGTCAAGTGTAAAAATACGAACTTATTCAAAGTTTCAAAAATAAGTACCTCAGACTCTTATTCCGACGCAATAAGGCCATACTAACATATTTTTGAGTGGTTCGAATAGACACTTACTTTTGCATTTGACTGTACCTACTCCTGCTGGGATAGTATACGTCGTATACTATACGAGTATGTACCTAATGTGTTTGAAAGTTAACCCAGTAACCGGTTCCACCGGATGGATATCAGTGATTGTCTTATAGACGTACCACAAACTGCATTAAGTGTTAAAAGCTTATAAATTGAATTCCCAAGCCGAGGCAAAAGCTTTGTTTGCTTCGCACAGAGGGTATCACTGAAGAAGGTTCAATTTGCTAATAAACGCTTTGCTCCAACCGTTGTCGACACTGTCGGTCATAAAATTCTAGTCAGCCTACATATCGATATCGCAGTTGCTTAAAAAAACTCTGTCGCTTGAAGAGTGGAAATCTTAAGGGACAACAGCGTTTCAATAACATGAAAACAATTTTTTTACAGCTATCACCGCTACTTCAAAAGGTAAGCTTTTTATTCCTTTTATAAGCTGCAGTGCACATAAAATATTTAATTTTAAGTTTGGACAATTTTTTTTTATTTATGCCATCTTGGTGTGAGCCGTGCCCGGTTTTAGAATAGGGACTAAGGGACCTAATGAGAGAGTCAGCAGCAAAAAAATCAAAATCAAAAATCAAAATCATCTATTCAGTAAATAGGCCGCAATGGGCACTTTTACACGTCATTTTTTAAAACTACCAGCGCTTTCGGAAAGACCATCATTGCCAAGAAGAATGCGCCGCAAGAAACTTGGTAGAAAGTCATTTTTTCAACATAAAATAATTACAAATAAAATACTTAAAAACTACAGTATACAATGAAATAAAAGAAAATAAAAAAAAAAAATAATAATACAGGGATGTATGGGGTCCCTTAGTTACAAAACTAAACACTATAATCTACGTTCAGTGGAAGTGTAGACTGCTTCCACCGTCATAAATTAAAAAAATGAATAATTATAATAATTATTATTTAATTCTGAAATTTACATTTCAGGTCAAGTAACCATTAAACTTTTGGATTCCGAAGGCAAGCTCACGTCTGCCGCCCCCAAAGTTAGTTCACACGAACTCATGTCATGCTCTGAAAGCAGAGCGGTACCGAGGGCATGGTATTGCTTCCGTTCCCATAAGCTCTATGGGATCAGCTGCGCTCTCACCTACTTCGAAATCCGGACTCCAGCCTTGAGGTGTGGAAACCACTACACTATTTTCCCGATAAAGCCTTCTGTTTTATATTTGAAATTAAAACCTAGATTTAATAAGTAAAATAAAATCAGTGAACCATTTTAAAGCCGTTTACTCTGTACAGCGGAACGACGGGACGAATTCAATAAATAGGCTTCTACGCATGGTTCGATATTACATACATATGCCTGTATACATATACGTGTATACGATAAGAAGTCGATTCTCTACCAATACGCTGCAAAATAAGATTTTTGTATAGGTACTCGTTATATTCTTATGTCGGTGGCCGACCAAGTGCCAGAACCGATATTGCGGCGTTTCATGATATGCATAGGAATTTCATGATCTGCCTAAACGTCACTAGGCAAATCGTTAAAAGGTGAGTTTTTAACGATATGGCGGATGTCCCTTAGCCAGTCCTTAAAATGGCGCCATTTCGCGATATGCCTAGGAATTTTGTGATCTGGCGGATTTTACGATCGGCCGCCGACATATACATAAGTGAATTTTCTATTTATATTTTCGAATCACAAATGACAATGCTCTATTTGTACCTAAAAATCAGTTGCAAAAAGCCATTTGTTCATACAATATATGTAATACCAACACACGTAATTTTGAACGTTGCTTAGAACACAATTGTTAACTACTTACACACTGTAATTGCTGAAAGGTGCTACACAACTTTGTTGAATGTTCAAACATTGCGTTAAATTGCCATCCCGTTGTACACTGTACATCCAAAAGTTAATATACAATTTCCCACCAAATTTTAAGCATTACAGGCACCAAAATGGGGTGCAAAACGTTGCTCTTTTAGCATAAATTTTAAACTCTTAAACTTATTTTATTCATGAACAAGTCTGTTGAAAACCTTAGACAATACTATGTAAATTATTGCTTTAATTTTATTCTTTGGTCCTTTCACTTTGCTCGTTGCGTTCAGCCAGCCTTAAAGGAACTGGCCCTATACTACTATACTGGTCGATCTAGGGTTCATCTCGTCCCCTGCGGAGCAGGGGGCGGGGATGCTGTTCGGGGCGGTTGCCCCCTCAGGCTCCTCCATAGGGCCTCAGCGGCGTCACACGCCGACCACAAATATGGCCGGGTCCCTGGTTTTGAGGTCTAGGCCTCAGTAGATGTCATGTCCGGTGTCTTCTTGAACCGCCAACGAGATCGTACTACTTAGTGCAAAATTCAAACTTCGTAACTTGCCGCCGTCCCGTTGACACTTATATTATTAAATACTAGAGTAAGAGGGACGGCGATAATGGCGTAGCTAGGCAACCAAAGGCCCTGGGGTAAAAAATAAACTAGGGCCACAGCTAAACTACTTAAAAACGTGTTCCGAATTCGACATACTCCAGATTTGTCATTTATAGTTTGTAAGTCAGAGTACGAGGGCCCCCCTGAGCTTGGGGGCCCGGGGCACTGCCCCGTCTAGCCTTCCGGTAGCTACGCCACTGGACGGCGATACGAACTTCGATGACAAATTTTTGAGTTCATAATAATGACATTTCATTCTGCTCGTCTATGCACAGGTTGAACAGCCGAACATTCAGCATAACAGGAAAAATACACTACATAACATAGTAGATACTAACACATAACCAGCAATCAGAACCGTATCACCCCTGTACTCCCAGCGTGTCATTTTCCGTCACAATCTCATTGACAGGTAATCACTTCTCGACGTAGCGTCATTTGCCTGTGCACGGGATACAATATAATCGACTTGTAACGATGTAATGGAAACACGTAACTGCTATTATAATTTAGGAAACTACTTTGACTAATTTTATACATATTACATAAATTTAGTGTTCGTAGTAGTAGGCCTTTAGTCCAGTTATGTCATTATGAACGTTATTGTCTACCTTGTTGTTACTTTGGTCGTATGCCGAATATAGATTTTCTTTTTCTTTCTTTCCTCAAAAATCTGGTCCAAAGGTCGCTGAGAAGCCTTTGCATTTTAACTTTAAAATAATAAGGCGGTTCCCGGAACACAATTATTAGGTAGCTTCAAAATTTCATTCATAAAATTATAAGTATAGCATATAAATTATGTACTTGTGAGTAAAATATTTGGGAAAAATATAAAGATTTCGTTCCTTAAAATAGGCATATAAAATAGAAATCAATTCACCTTCCGTCAAGAAAGAGATGAATATTTAAGGCGTAGTGCTTGTTGAATTATGAAAAAAATATATACTTATTCATACAGTTCCACTATCCGTTTAAATTCAACCAATCTAATCTTAATATTTTTTCATGATCGCCCCCCCCCCCCCCTCCCCAAACTCGAATACGCTCGAAACAAACAAATAAGGGCACTTGTAAGAAAGCGTTCACATCACGTCTCACCTCGGCACGTGATATCGTAAAACGAAAACAAGCAAAAACTTTAAATTGTCTATACCTGTACAAGCAGAACAAAAACTTAAGGTATGAAACCGGCCAAGAGCATGTTGGACCATGCTCAATGTAGGGTTCCGTAGCCATTACTATAAAGAAATGCACCACGTTTATGAAAAAATACACTTACTACAGTCTTGAAATGTATTACCAGAAAAAGAGCGTATCTTCACGGCACTTACGCCCTTTTGCTGAGAAGCGCAGTTTTTCGGCAATAACTCAAAAACGGTGTATCCGATCATGTTGAATTTTTTTTGGACAAACGGTTTATAAGATAGAGGGGGGGACACAATTTTTGCTACTTTGGGAGCGATTATTTCCGGAAATCTTTACTTAATCAAAAAAGTTTTTGAGAAACCTTACTATCTTTTCAAAAAAGCTGTCGAACTATGGGCCACACGTTGATGCGTGTTAAAAAAAATTGTTTTCAATTCCTGTTACGTGTATGGAGTGCCCCCCCTATAAATATTTATTTTTGTAATTTAACAACAAAACTAAATAGCGGCTTTGACAAGACATCTGTACTCCAAATTTAATTGATATACATCTTGTAGTTTTCGAGTAAAATGCCTGTGACATACGGACGGACGGGCAGACAGACAGACAGATGGACTTGACAAAACTATAAGGGTTCCGTTTTTGCCATTTTGGCTTCGGAACCCTAAAAAGGCCCAATTTAGACCTGCAAGAAAGTCGTGCAAATAAATAGAGAATATTACGCAAAGCTCTGCGCAGGGGGCGACACTTGCGCAAACCGCCATCTCTTTATATTTTGTCGCCATGACGGATCATGGCCAAAGAGTATAGTACGTATAGAAATCATGACATATTTATTATTAACAAAATAACATGATATTTACAACGATAGTATAGTAACGATAGAGCTATATTTCTAACAAAATAATTCAAATAATATGATATTATTATGGCATCCTACCCCAGAAAATTGCAGTAATATCATGTAATATTCCCTATTACATTACATTGCGGCGCTCGATTGACCACTACAAATCCGTTAGTTTTACGGCCTCTTAATGTAATGGAACTTGCAGAATTTTTCTAGCAGGTCTAAGCACGGGCTTTAGACTTTGGTAAGTAAAGGTTACCTCCATGCCATTTTCGATAATAATTAGATGCAAGAACTGAGGTATTCTAACCACGGTAGGTTACGTATAAAATTGATACGGGTATAATGCAATTTCTCAGAAATTTACAACTTTACACGATTGTTTAAGACGAGGCATACGATTTCTTGTCAATTTTCCTTTTGATAGATACTGTAAGAAAGGCAGGTAAAAATCAAATAAAATTGTAATAGATGTATTCAGTACTTTCATCATCCATTCAATATCAGGGTACTAGGAAAACACAATTTAGCTAAAAAAAATCTCGACAGATTTGAGGGAAACAAAAAAAAACTACAAAAAATACAACTATTGTATAAAATGATCGTGATTAATTCTAAGATTTAGCCACGCCACATACATTTAATGAGCAACGAGATAACAATATTTTCATGGACGAGTACAAACAAAGTTCTATTTATAAACTCACCCACGTTAATTTCCAGCAGTTAATGCGGCCGCGTGAGCGCCTCTAGCTAATTAGGTCAGATGCTAATTTAACAAAAGTTGTTTCGTTGCAATGCAACCCTTGCACGCTCTCCTTGTATGCTAATACAGGTTTTCCTTTACCGCGAGATTAGCTTGTGCCTACACTTTTATATAAAGCTTCGTCCACACTTGTGTCCTATCTTCATTAATTCATGCAAATCAAATTCAAGATTCCTACTTTGATTCTTAGAATAAAGAATAAAGTAGAATTCGCTTTACCATCTCTGCGTTCTATGACAAATGTTTCCAAAATCAAACAGAATATGTTAATAATACAAGCTTTTTTTGCTGACTAAACTTGCATTGTTAGTAAACTGCATATCTGCATATCCGTAGTCCGTACAAAGTTTAAAGTCAATGCCACTAAACATTGAAGAGTTCGATTCCGCGGAGACGATCCCGGCCGGACTAAAAGAACTTCAAAAATAAAACAACTCGTACGTAGTAAGCCATTACGATTTTCTGCAAGTGACATATTTAAAACATTTAAAGTTTGGTTGTATACCTATTGTTTACCTTGTAGTTTTCTTTCTGTGTACCTGTTTTCTGTATTGCTTACTATTTCTGGTGTACAGTAAAGAGTCATTGTATTGTTTGATATTATAAACGGTGACCTGTCGTTTCGCAGAGTTTCATTACGTAGATTTTCGTTTCGCAGACAACTATTGGCAGATTTTTCTTTTGGTTGAGCAACGTTTGGTATAATATCGTTACGCCTATTATTCGTTTCGCCGAGTAGTCGGCAGGAAGAATAGCGATAAGCAGATTTACGTTTAGTAGATTTTTTGTTTCATAATTGTTTCAGTAAACCGAGCAACTGTTCGTCGAGACACAATAAGCAGAGTTATCATGTGGCATTCATATTGTTAAGTAGATTTAATCTTCAGCCGATTTTTGTTTCGTAATGTGCGTAGATACAATCGGCCAAACGACAGGTAGGATTTTACTGAGTTGACTATATAAATTATACTAGCTTTTATCAAAATGAAGTTAGGTGCGACGACGAGCGTCAGCGAGGAGGAGTGTTAGGTAGAATTGCGACCAACAACGCACGAGCCGAGCGAGCGAAGCGAGCGTGCCGCGGCAGCGGCCGGCGAAGTGCCAGAACCGAACTGCTAGCATCGTGACATTGTTTGTTTAGACTCCAATACAAAATAAATACAAATGATGGTCAAAAATACGTTTATTACTTGCGTTATATGTTTAAAACTTGTGAGGGTACATAAGAAAATCATAAAGAATGCGCGGTCAGCACGGCGTGTAAAAATGCCAATAACGCCATAGTGTAATCCACACATATTCGCGGTATTGAATGCCATTCCCCATGCGAAACGAAAAGATGCGAAAAGTTGATATGCGCACTGAATAATAATTCAACCGTTACAAAAGCGAAATGTTGTACGACCAAATGTGCATAATGTGTAGTGATTAATAGGCTAAACGAATTTCTGTTAATAGTTGTTCGGCTTACTGACTCATATGCCAAGTAAATAGTCTGCTAAAGGTTGAGTTACGAAACGTTAGTCTGCGAAACAATACATCTGCGTACAAATACATCGGCGTACCGTTACTCGGCGAAACGTCGTCTGCCAATCAATAATCTGCCTAAAAATAGTCGGCGAATCATTAGGTAACCATTATAAACACCACATTCAGTAACCACATTTAATAGGTAATTATCGTACAAATTTCAGCCAAAAATCTACTAAAAAGAAACAAAATCATAATAAATGAAATGAGTACCTTCTACACATTTTCAGGCGCACACTCCGTATAAATGTTTACCGCATATGATTGCACGCCGCCATAACTACCGCTCATGTCCGCTAAAGTTTAAATATGAATACCGTCATTAAATGTGTTTTTCGCGTAATGGATGCGGTCGTGCGGGGGATAGAAACTCACAGTAGGCGGGCATTCTTGCTTAAGGGAAATTGAACAATAGAAAGAGGACCGCATTTAGGGAAAGATATCTGGAGCGAAATCCCCTAGCCACAATAGAGGTTTAAAAAATCCAAATTTCAACTGTTTAGCAAATTTTCCGTTCCCGTAACAACGGCTTCGCTTGTATTGAAATAATAATTTGTGTCACCACCAGGGAGAAAAATGTATTTACGGCGAGGGAGGTAGGTACTGTAGGAACTAGGCTGTATACCGCTGGCAGGTGGTAAAACTGACCACCTGGCAGGTTAGATTAATCTAGTTTTGTATAAACTGATAGGTTTTTTTATATAGTGTTTCTAGAATATAACTTTAAAACAGTTTGACAGCGGTATACATGCCGGAGCGCAGATTGCTCCCGATAGCCTAAGCGGCTGGTGCTATGCTATGTAAATGTATTTTTAAGCCCTGAAATAAATCCAAATGATTGAAGAAGTTGTTTATTTTGAACTAAGTTTAAAGTCACGCGCGTTGATCCCCAGTACCTAAGCTCTTACCTAGTTACAGTCCCCACAAGTGGTGGAGTTAGGCGCGGTCGGTGTACTTTTTATGTTTTAGCTATCGCTTCAGAGGACGACGGAGTACCGCAGCGATTCCAGCGGTCTATGGACAATTGTTAAGAAAAGACGAGCTTTGATGACAAAAAAAGCGCATGAAAAGTGAAGCAATTTGGTAAATGTATCGATTTTTGAGGAAGCAACTGTGAGTTATTTTATTTTTTCCTCTATCCCTGTGTTTAATAGAATTTGCGGGCAACAAAAGTTTATTGCGGAGAAGAAAAGAAGATGGCGGAAAAATTCGCAGGATATTCGGATGTGGACGATTTTATCCACCAGTTTGAAACTATTGCGATCATAAAGAATTGGTCCGCAGATCAGAAGCGAGTAGCGATCGCACTCTACTTAGAAGGGCCCGCGTTGTCCTGGTACAAGGCCAATTTTACGACATTGGAGTCGTATGATTTAATAAAGCAGAGTTTGGTGGAACAATTCCCGTCGCAAGAAGACTATGCCCAGTCTTTTTATTATAGAAAGCAGGAGCCGAAAGAACCGCTACTATCATTTTATTATGAACTAGAAAGATTAGCTTTAAAAGCAGGAATCACTGAAGACGGCAGATTTATCAAGCATTTTATTAAGTCTATTAATTCGCAATGGCAATTACATTTAGCGTCTAGATTGTTCGCGTCAAAGGAGGAGCTAAGAAAAACGATTCTGCAATTGTGTGATGTATTTAATACAGAATTACACATGAAAACACATAAAGTAGAACTGCCGATTAATATTACAAAAGATTATCAACACTCGTGGGAGCAAGGAGATGCTCCACCTCTTCGATTCACGCCGCGTTCGGAGTATGATACGTCCCAAACGCCGCCAACAATGGTATTTCCGCAAGAAATACACCAGGGAACATCACGTGCGCCATATGGAAGGTATAATTTGAGGCCGCGGCAGCTACAGCCGGTGCCGCAGCAGCGTCAAGGATATCAAGGAAATATTGATGGTTTCCAAATTAATACGATTTTTTCTACTGAATTTCCCGATATTTGTACCGTTGAAAAAAATAGTCTGAACACGTTTGTGCCCGTAGAGCTCAATGGCAGGATTTGCAAGGCCCTCGTAGATAGTGGTGCCAATGTGTCACTGATATCTGTTTCCCTTGCAGAGGAAATAAACTTAAAATATGAGCACAAGCTCAGTGATCCTTTGCGCGTAGCAGGAGGCTCCATGATTCAGCCTATAGGAATTGTAAATACATATATTTTGATAGATAATTATTATTGTAGAATTAGACTGTTAGTAATTAATGATGGCACAAATTTTTGCATTCTAGGGCAAGATTTTTTGACTGCAAATAATGCAATGATTGATTTTAGTAGTCATACTTTGACTCTGAATAAAAAATTCCGTGTCAATTTTATTCGAAAATTGAATGACACGAGCAACGTTTCATTATTGACCGAAAAAGTTTGTGCAAGTCAAGTTGCCATGAAAGAGGTTGAGTGCGAGCAAATTAACTCCTTGACCGTGAAAAGTAAAGCGCGATCAGCAAAAAAATTGTTAGGGTTCCGTGCGTTAAATTATTTTGCTTCAGGTTCGAGTGAAGGAAAGTTGGAGAAGTCGAAGTCGATTGGGAAAGTATCGAGGATCGATAGAAAGATGGAGCAAAAGGATGGCGAAAAAGGCGAGTTGAGCTCGAAGCCTGAAAGGGTACGAAAGTCGGAAAATTTGCAGATTGGTTCGGCAGGTCTGATGAAGGAGCGAGAGGCGCCTTCTGGTTGTTATGGAAGAGTAGAAATGCGACGACGTGAGAACGCGAACGGACCTGATAGATTCCATAGAAAAGGTAATCAAAAGTCACGTCATTATCTAAGTTATGTTAATAAAAGGTTTTTCTCGCAGCAAAGATCGCTAAATGAACGAAACATAAAATTTAAAAACGTTCATTTAGGAGTGAAAGGGACGGAAAGTGATGGCTGTCTCAAGCCGAATGAACTTTGTGGTTTGACTGAAAACTTTTTAAAAGTTCACCCGAGAAGTTCTGTGTCGACGGTTAGAAAAAAATTGACACGACCAATGATTGACAATGTCATTCAAATGTAAACATTGTAAATTTATTTTTTGCGATTGAATTTTATAATTATAGGTAATTGAATTAAAAGTTTTTTGAGTAGGTAGGAAATTAATGATATAATGAATTTATATGACTAATGCGTGTTGTAATATTACTATGTGACTAATATATGTTTTTTTTCGTGTGTTTTCATATTGGGAGATCAATTAATTAAATGCAGAAATGAGATGGCAATCTGCAGCAGCCATGCAGTGGCTGATGAAAACTGATGGCAGCTCCCAGCTGCTCTTGTCAAAACTGATGTCTGACGACATCGCTGGAAAACCAAACAGATAACTTTTATTTACATAGTGAACTTAATATAATTGTTTACATATTCAACTTCACGAATATGAGATTGCCTGTTCATACATCTCCCAATGTGAACTGTAATCATATATGATGTGAATTTCTATATATAAAGAATGAGTAGTTTTAATTAGTTTATCTCAGCATGTGGGAGTACTTCATACCTTCATGTGTTCAATATGCCCAGAAATATGTGGTGTTAATGGATGGTGTATTTAATGATTGATTTTCTGTGCCTTTCAATAGTTTTCAAGCAACAGAAGTTCACACAGCCAACTGGGATCGCCGATGAAGCTTGCCCAGGGGTCCACACTTGGATCCATGGCTGTGAAATAATAATAAGATGGAAACCCAGCAGCTATTGCTGTCGTTGTTGAACGGCAACTCCGCTCGAGGTGCTGAGAAACAAGAACTTGAACACCAGGGCCAAGCCATGAAGCATGAAGCCGACCACTGCTGAAGAAATATATGAAATAATTTAATTGGAATTTACTTGATCCTGTGGTTTTACAATAAATGAATTGAATTTTTGGTCTTTGGAAACAAAAAAAAAAGTAGATAGTGGTACAGGTAAATCGATGTGTTCAGCTCGGTATTTTAGGTGAGCACATTGATCTTGGTAACCATGAGCTGGATGAAAGCTCAGGTGCACCTCATGGAGGGGCCTGGGTTTGCATGCATCTCATCTATTCCGGTAATAGATGGAATGTTATGGCAGTTACCGCTGTCCTAATGCTCTGTCTAGGAATAGACACAAGTGAGTCTTGTTGGCAGCAACTGCTGTTAAAGCGGATGCTGACAGCATAGACGTTATGCTAGCAACATTTGCTAGTAGAGCGGATGTTGGCAGCATGCACAGATTATGCTAGCAACATATGCGAGTGTGCAGATGTTGGCAGTATGATATTCTTGCCATGAGGCACCGTTGTCTAGTGGCATTATGGCCAAAGAGTAAATGTGACACGGGTGTTTCAGAAGCAAGAATGACGTGTCGGGTTGCACAGGCAATGTCACGCGTCTTTCGTAGCTAGGATAATTTTTTACTGAAAAGGCGCCGTACCTTTTTTGTTACGGGGTTTTTTTGGACGGCGAAGTCCCATCCTTGATTTGAAAATTTTGAAATATATAAACCTATTTATGATTGTAATAACATAGACTAGAGTTTTATGAAAAGGATGTGACTAGTCTTTAGCAAAGACCCTTTTCTGTCTGTAATGTCCCCGTTAGGTAGGGCCGTAGATTAGGTCCCCACCTCTGTGAGGAAGGAGGGATATGTAGGAACTAGGCTGTATACCGCTGGCAGGTGGTAAAACTGACCACCTGGCAGGTTAGATTAATCTAGTTTTGTATAAACTGATAGGTTTTTTTATATAGTGTTTCTAGAATATAACTTTAAAACAGTTTGACAGCGGTATACATGCCGGAGCGCAGATTGCTCCCGATAGCCTAAGCGGCTGGTGCTATGCTATGTAAATGTATTTTTAAGCCCTGAAATAAATCCAAATGATTGAAGAAGTTGTTTATTTTGAACTAAGTTTAAAGTCACGCGCGTTGATCCCCAGTACCTAAGCTCTTACCTAGTTACAGTCCCCACAGTACATTGAATCCGGAATTTAGCGAAGGATTCTACAATAGAATACTGAACGTAGCGACGGATTCTCAAGTAGAATCCTGAGCGCAATGAGGGATTTAAGTGTTAATGCCCAAGATGAAAATTTATAATTTTGCTCCCGAGTGACTCATACAACTTTTCACGCCGACTATGACGAAAATTTAAATAAAACAATTTTTAATGTAATTAAAGAGCAAATATTTTATTATTATAAATATTTTATTTGCGTTTTCTGTATCGCTTACTACGAGTATTTGTGGTGTACAATATAGAGTCATTGTATTGTATTGTATTTATTTTATAATGTTTAAAACATTCTTGATTTTCGCTCATAATTAAAATACTACAAACGGGACTTATCACGCTAAACACACGAGTAATATTTCGACGTTTCAAACATACAGTGCCCATGGGCACGAGTAGACTGAAGTGTGGGATGCCAAGTCTGCCTCGCATCGCGAGTCCTGCGAACTACCCGCACTTGATCACAAAAAGTACCGGCACTCGTATCTCGAACTACCCGCACGTGGTCATTTTATAATTTATTGAATAAAAAATATAGAAAATTAAAAAAAAATACGCACACACACGCACACACACACCATTAGTAAATCACAAGGTACTACTCATCCACAACTCACAACAAGTTTCGTCAGGTGTCAGGTTGGTCATTTTTATTTGTCACCCCATCACATCGACACACAACACTAACACACACAAACATTTTTGTATTTATTTTACCCGTCGCCTACGGCGCCTGCGCCGCTCGACCAAGCACATCACCTATTAATAGTGACGTCCATTGCGAGGCTTTCACGGCTCCTAAATGGAAACTGAAACGAACCACGGCGCTGACCACTCGCATGTATAATACTGGGCATCAGCTTAGTTTTATTTTAGTCAGCCTTGACCTTTTTTGGGTTCCGTAGATATAAGTTATTTTTCCTAGTATTGATTTAGCATAGGTGTACGTAATAACATCGCCGACAAAGTGATACTATGAATTTATTGGTAAATTAAAAAGACAGTGTTCCAACACCTAAAGTGAGAATAAGTTAAATCTCTCGCCAAGTGTGGTCTTGTCTCAAATTCTTTTAAACATATATTTGAGCTAAAAAAATATAAGTAATGTATTAAATACCATTCCGTATCATGCGACTAGAATAGCTTTATTTACAGTACAGTAGATACACAAGACAATAAAACAGCTCAAGCTTGTCCCATTTCCGTTTTTCCAGCCATTTGCTGCCTTCATTCAAATGCCGCAAAAGCTCAAACGACGAAAACAAGCCTCATACTCGTATCATATGACAGAAAATTACCAAATTCACGTAATAGTTCGAATCACGTGAGAATGCCCAAATGGTAGAAGTTTAATTGCATTCCCAATGTAAACGACAGCTGGGCGTACACACGTATATGTACATGTGTGCACGATCTGCGACCTACACCGCTATAGAGAAGGACAATGTTAGATAAGTCATCAGTAGTGACAAGATTTACTAGCCTTTCTGGTATAGCTGGTTATGCGGGGTGATCCGGGAGATAGCAGCAGAAGGGGTAACAGGAAATTTGAAAATCGAAGTTCTTGAGCCAAAATGGCAAAAACGGAACCCTTATAGTTTCGCCATGTCTGTCTGTCTGTCCGTCCGCGGCTTTGCTCAGGGACTATCAATGCTAGAAAGCTGTAATTTTACACGGATATATATATAAACTATGCCGACAAAATAGTACAATAGAAAATAAAAATAAAAATTTTTAGGGTACCTCCCATAGACGTAAAGTGGGGGTGATTTTTTTTTCTCATCCAACCCTATAGTGTGGGGTATCGTTGGATAGGTCTTTTAAAATCATTAGGGGGTTGCTAAAACTATTTTTTGATTCAGTGATTTGTTTGCAAAATATTCAACTTTAAAGTGCAAATTTTCATGTAAATAGGGCGTCCCCCCCTCTAAAATCTAAACTGGTGGGTGGAAAAATTTAAAAAAAATTCACAATGGTAGTAAGTATATCAAAATCACAAGAAAAGCTATAACGACTAAGTTTGCTTAAAAAATATTAATAGTTTAAGAGTAAATAGCAGCCTAAGGTATAAAATATACCTACCTAAACTTGAAAGATTCCGTATAAAATACGAAATCCTTTGGAAAATATTACTTAATGTTATCGTAATGGCTACGGAACCCTATTTTGGGCGTGTCCGACACGCTCTTGGCCGTTTTTTTTCGTATCCACTTGATAGTCCGGAGTGCGCGACCAATATGCCTCAAACCGTCCGGGTTTCTTATCGACGGACGCAACGCGCCGCGCATCTGCAATTATCTAACTACATGGTTTTGAATAAAGAAAAAATACTGTGACGTAAATTAATGTTTACTCATTCAAGTACTATTTATTTAATAATAGCTTATAATATAAGATTTGTGCACAAAATCAAGGTTAAACTTTACGACATTAAAGTATCCACAGACGGGTTGAAGCATTTTGGTTTTGGATACCATGGTATCGTCGGACTGTCAAGTGGGTATTAAATAACATTAATGTCAGCAGGACTATACGATACGAACTTCGAATTTCGTAGTAGCCTCTCAGGACCAACTCTACCGGATTTTAACTGACCCATTATCAATTAAATTGTATAATATAGTTTTTAAGTATTTTATTTGTAATTATATTATTATGAAAAAATTACTTTCTGCCAAGTTTCTTGCGGCGCATTCTTCTTGGCAATGTTGGTCTTTTCGAAAGCGCTGGTAGTTTAAAAAATGACATGTAAAAGTACCCATTGCGGCCTATTTACTGAATAAATCATTTTAATTTTGAATTACTGGGGGTGTAGGGTTGGTCCTGCTCCGTTTCCCGAATTACCCAGGATAATATGGAACTAGCATACGTCGCAATCATATCATGTTCCATATTTGCGGTCCTTTCAAGCTGATATAAAGTAAAGCTTAGTCAACTAAATCAGACAAAAGATACGGGCAATCTAAGCTTTATATGTATTTTAATATTTCGCCTATATAAACCTATAGGATACCTACTTTCTATTAACCTAGAATCATGATATTTCGTGAGAAGCAAGGTCTGACAATATAACTTAAGTTTAGTTAGATAGACTTTATTATTTTTGCTGAATACATACTAGCTTAGTATAGTAGCTTTAGCTTTTTGGTTAGGATCGCGGGTTCGCGTTGGATGCGGAAAGCACAAGACCGGTCTGAGTGGAGAGCCTTAGGGGAGGCCTACGTCCAGCAGTGGACGTCTTTCGGCTGACATGATGATGATGATGACATAGTAGCTTAAACCTACATTTACAAGTCGTACTTTTCCGTTTCTAAGCTTTACGGCATCAAAGCTCACACGTTATAAATCAGAATGAGTTATGGCGTAAATAGGGGCGGCTTCATCGTCGTAATCCTTAATTATTTGGGATGGCAGAGGGCGTAAGCGCTGATTAGGTTTATACACGTCGTTGAAGACGCTATAAGTGTTCTCGGCCCAGATGTGGGCACAATGTAATCCACTCGTCTTCCGATTTGAGGTCGCCACTCGACGTTTGTTCTCCCCCAACGGTTATCTGCAGGGCTACTACGAAACTCGAAACTCTTAGTTCGTGTGGTGCGGTCCTTCTGACACTTATACTATTTAATACGAGAGCGAGAGATAAATACAAGTTCATAAACTTATGAAAGCAAACAAGCCCAGTCGATCGGCATCGGCGTAACGCTCTGAACTCGCAGCCAGTCCACTAATGACAGTAGTCTGCGGGGCTACGAAATTCGAAAATCGAAGTTCATATCGTACCGTCCCTCTCATTCTCGTATCCCACTAATCCTACTAATATTATAAATGTGAAAGTTTGTGAGTGAGTGAGTGAATATGTTTGTTAGGTACTTCTTCACGCTGAAACAGCTGGACGGATTTGGATGAAATTTGGTAAAAAGTGAGTCTATAACCTGGATTAAAACATAGGATACTTTTTATCCCGATATTCCCACGGCATAGGGATAAAATCTCTAAATAACAACTTAGCTTACAGTCATGAAATTTTAGTAAATGTCAAAGTCTTTGCAGCCGTTTAAGCTGCAGAAGAAGAGATCTCCAAAGAAATATACATACATACACACTTACATACATACATATACATACGCTCCAAAAACATAACCCTCGTTCAGGCAGTCGGGTACTAAAAAATCGACTTATGATGTCACTTTATAACAGCCACCATTGCAAGTGTCACAGGAATCATCGTTATGATTCAACTCTTCTCAAGGGCTTCGAGAAAAGACTGACAATTGCACTCACGACCATTTAAAACAGACACATCTTTGGACATTGTAAGCTACACGATTTGTAAAGACGTTAATTTATACTCGGCAACGAGTTGGTGAACTCGATTAGAAGTTGCGAACCATTCACGGAGTTATTACGAGGCGTATTGGTGCAAACAGGGAATTAAATCTAACTTCACAAGGTACTCGTGTTTATGGATCGCTGTGAATTTAGTATTGTAACCTAAGGTGCCGTATAAATTATTAGATCTTATCTATTTTACTAGCTTACGACCACCGTTTCTCGCTCGTTACAAAACTCTGCCTCCGTTAGAATTACGAATAATTAGTCCCTTTTCCTTGTCTAGGAACATCACAAAAGAAACTTCTTTGTAAGATTTTAGCTTTCTTGGAGGAAGGATTTGGGCTCGGTTTTGATGAGTCAAATGGGTAAATTTTCGACCATCTATATCTCTAATACTCGTAGGTATCTACCTAAACAATTATGTGATGTAAATAATCAAGTTTGTATGTGTAATTAAATTGACAAATATCTTTAATTGATTACATCTACCTTAAAGTCTATTAAAGGACAAAAGTTGTCATGACGATTCACAAAAAATTATAGAGGCCTGAGGCGCTCTATGCAACTGTGTTACCTAAAAACTGCAAAACACAACCTGCTTCAGCTTTAGACCTTAACAAAAAGCGAGCCTAAAATACTCCTATATTTTCAGTATCAATATCAAAACATACTTTGTAGCAAAAAATAAACTTTAAAGATGTAAATTTCTTATGAAGTCTACAAATCCTACTACAAAGTGTAGCTCTTTATCCAGAGAAAGTGGGCACCGGCACAGAATAGATAATAGTACAAGTAACAGTGGCTCGTTTCTCCATTTTATCCCAGTATATGTATATCTAAGCCGATTATGTAATGCGCTCATTGCCAGAGCATACCTAAAAACAGATTGTTTACTGAAGGCAGCGTGTTCTTTGACGGTTCGAACGCTCATTTTCATGTATTCATTGCAGTAATAAAATGATAATTATTTCATTAATAACGATTGGTGAAATATTTTTTTGCGTTTTATTGCAGAAAGCGACTGATTTCCCTTTTGCTGGTAAGCGAAACTAAGTACATTAAAAATCGGTTGTTACGTTAGGTCGATAGGTTATCGAAAAAGAGGTATACGAAAAGGAAAATGGTCAACGGACATCGATGCATCGATCATATATCCTATATATATGATATGGATCGATATGAAGACGTAAAAATACATATCTATACACCTTTCTGCACTAAACATAAGGTCGATGTACCTATCGATATTTTAACGCTATGGCTGTATATATATTTTTGCATTCGACTGTACGTGCTTCTGCTACAGGCAGGAATGACGAAAAAGAAGAATATCAAATAAACGAAACTTTAGCTGTCCACACCCCTTTTTTAATATGTAGACTTTAAAAAAATAGAAAGGTGCTATGTTCCTACGTATGTATGTTTTCTTTTTGTATTTTTTCCCATTGGTCCGCAGTGGAACAACAACCGAAACAACTCGCTGAATTTTCATCTACGCGCATTGTAGAGAATGGCAGCCTCGACACGCCATTGTGGGCGCATCTGTTGCACACATTAACGCAGGCTCCTTTCTCTGCCTGTGTGTTCGTGATATATCTCATAAAGGGGCCACGCGGCCATGAGGCTTGGGGACTCAGTGTGTAGCTTTTAAAAATGCGCGAGGCTTTTGTTCACTTTAATACGCGCGTGTAGGGGAGTATCAGCGGAAGACGGAGGATTTTTGAAGCTCTATACTATATTAAATGATATTATAACGGATAACTCACGTCTTAAATCGAGTTTAGCTCGACATGTTTCGGGCTATTTCGTAGCCCTTCTTCACAGGAGCACAGCACGCGACTCGGCGGCTGCCGCAACACGCGCACGGCACGCAGCCACGTCCGTCACCACAGCGGCGCAGTCGCGTGCTCCTGTAAAGAAGCGCAGGGCTACGCAATAGCCCGAAACATGTCGAGCTAAACTCGATTTAAGATGCGAGTTATCCGTTACGATATCATTTAATATGAGTGTTTAGTAGTAGTTTCATGCTCTATACTATATACCTAATAGATGGTAGTTACATAATTATATGAATTTAAATTCTATTGAAGAAGTATAGGTTTTTTTCGCCCTAAATCTATACAAGATAAGACGTGATGTTTTAAACTTATGGGATTGACACTCATAACTAATACAGTTTGATTAATCCAAATGGGTCAGTAGGGACAAGTGAGAAACTATTGAACAATTGTTTTAATAGTTTATGACTTTTCCATACTGACCTATGAGTATTTGGATTGATCACCCTGTATATTTAGGGACTTAATCGCGACTACTACTTATTGTTAAAGTTACCTCGACGTTTTAACTTGGTTCATGCGTTGACTCGTGACCACGGCCTCTGCAATGGCATGGCAACTTTTGTAAGAAAACAAACACATGCATACTATTGCATATAACATATTTATATTCCATACTTAGGCATACCCTGCTTAAGAACATAAACAATTACTTTGCTCACCCGCGATCTTACGATATCCACGTCTTTGTAGCTAATGTGTGTTCATGCAGCTCCGCCTCCACGCTGTAAGAACACGCATTCATCACACAAATCCGACTATCACCACCACCACACTACACTGACGCTTTTCGGACTCAACCAGACTCAGGGCAACACAACCGTATCAGAAATTTTGAGAAACCGGCATATTGAGAATCTGATATTTTGAGAATCTGGCATTCTGCATATCTGCCATAAAGCATCAAAAGGTTCACCATGCTACCAGATATATATTATATGAACACCGCAAGGTGACGGCTGATTCAATAAATTACCCTGTTTATGTTTTGACCCATGACAGGACTTCCTAACCAGGGGCCCCAACTAGGAAGGCGTAGAGAAATGTCAGGGGGGGGGGGCGTAATAGCATGTAATAGGCACGTTTGCATTTCCAAAAAAAAATACTATTTCACGCGTACGTAAATTAACTGTTCCGAAGTGCCATTCAATCACATAAAATTTGTGTTTCTTATTTTTTTTTAACTTAAGGGACATGAGAATATTTTTTTTTGGTTCGGGGAGGATCGGCGAAATAAAGGTTGGGAAACCCTGCTCTACAGTTAGGTATATACCACGGAATTTTCAACCATTCACAGGCCACTATGAAGTGCAAAATTCTAACATCGTATCTTGCGGTCCGGCTTATATTATTTTATACGAGAGTGAGAGGGACGGTACGATACGAACTTCGATTTTCTTTTAAGCCCTCAAGATCAAATTAACTCTTATGTTTAAACCAAGGACCACTCACACTAATAAATAAGTTATACTTACTAAACACTTTATTTTCCGCGCCCTGACGCCAGAAACAAATTACTTCTAAAATTCAATTTAGAATTCGAAAATAAAACACCCAAAGGACATTTTACTTGTTTGTATGTCCAAGCAAACAACTTTGTGTGCTTAGTTACGTAATTTACGTAATTCTGTAAAAATGGCGGCTGTAGGTAAAGGAACGATCACACTGAAGCTCAAAATAAGCAGACGCAGCAATTAAGCAGTGATGCGTTTGTTGATCACGTTAACACTAATGGGTGAACATGATGGTGAGGTTTGGATCGACATAAAACTTGGGACACCTATACTTGTGTATGTTGGATGACAATGCATAAATATCTTTGCAGTTGTCTTTAATTACTTATATCGAGACAAAGTTACAAAAATATGTGTACAGCACCTTAATGTTAAGTTAAGAAAGTTCGTGTATACATATTTTTGTAACTTTGGCCGTATTGGGCTCTTTGTAGTTGACTGTACCCACAAACAAACACCTAAGTATTGCTATTTTTTGCAATATTGACACCGCTCAATTAAGAGCGTGCAAAATGCTCCAATTTGGAGTACCTACGCATTAAAACGTCCCGCAATTATGAGCCGTGATGCGTAGCGTCAGCTCAGCAGGGCTACTACGAAACTCGAAACTCGAAGTTCGTGTCGTGCGATCCCTCTGACACTTATACTATTTAATCCGAGAGCGAGAGGGCCGGTACGATACGAACTTCGAGTTTCGAGTTTCGTAGTAGCCCTGCAGCTTAGCATCGTAGCGGGTGCGTCCCGTTTTTGACCCCATGCGAAAAAAGAGACGTTCGTAGCTCTCAAACTGAAGGACCGATTTCGGTGCGTTTTTTTACGTGAAAGCTTCTCGCTGTGGTTTTTAGCTAAGTTTCATTAAAATTGATCTATCTGTTTTTGAGATATTGAACTTTGATATGACAAGTTTATGGAGTTTGACAACTTTTCTAAGTTAATAACCTAGATTATCAGGTAACGCATTTTCCGAACCAAAGTTCAGAATACACTAACGCTAGGTTTACACTATGACGCATCGCGTCTGAGAGAGCTACAGTTTGGAGCGTGTGTATTAAAAACGTGACAGTTGATGCGTTACTATACGTAACCGCGTGTAATGTGATGCGTAAACGTAGCATTAACTTAAGCTTCGGTGTGGTCGATTCTTAATTCAGTAAAAATGGCGCAACCGCGGGTTCCGCGGGGACGGTTCGTTAAGCCTCCTTAAATAGAAGTTAATGGTCCAACAGGACATCTCATATTCATACGGCGCGCATTATGCACAAAGATAAAGAATTACAGATGGTTATGATCTCTGTATAAAGATAGCTCAAGGATGTGAGTATTGTATAATATATATAACTCCTTATTGTACATAAAATGCATGAAAATAACAAGAGAAAGAGATGTACAAAGGCGAACTTAACACTTAAAGGAATCTCCTTCCTTAAGGGATATAATTTTGTGTACCTAGGTGACGAATTATTAGTAGCTTCACTCATAAGGAAGTAAAATTCGTTTAACTGATTGTTATAAGATAAATTTCTTTGTTGTGCCATAAGACTTATAAAGATATTCTCAGCAGATAAATGGAACATTTTATGAAATATTCATGAAGCAACATTATTTATATTTATGTTCTTTCATCAATATAAAAACAAATAATGCAACAATTCAATATTTAACAAAATCTACCCAAATTTGAGCTTCTAGAATTGCTTTTCAAGAGTCTATTAAACTTTTTTCAAAGTCTTGAACTAAAATGAGCGGCCTTTGCCGAATCATTGGCGTAGATTTGTCAAGTCAACAACATGTTCTTCCTCCCGATTTTCGTTGCTCTTTGATCGTTCTCTAGGTAATAAGCTGTAGTTTCGTAGGATATATTTTATGACGTGGTATCATAAAGAATCAAGAATTCTTTTCATATTTCTTCAGTATCATTATCTACGTAACTTCTGCTTCGTCGTCTAAGGTTAAACCTCACGTTGGACTATTTTTATTTTAAAAGTTTCTTTGAAAATTTTCAGGTTATACATTCTTCCTTAATGTTTTAATGGACACACTAACGACAAATAAAAATAATACACTGGAAGAGATCCCTTTAAGGGATAAGTTCACCTTTGTCCATCTTATTATCCTGTGTTCTGTTATTTTCATGTGTTTTTATGTACAATTTTTTATTTACAACACAATAGGTACAATACAATACAATATCACGGAACACTTCACCAATTGACCCAGTCCCAAAGTAAGCAAAGCTTATGTTCTGAGCACTTACGTACTGGGCAAACATACTTTTATAGGTAAATAAAAACATACACACCCAAGACTCGAGGAGAAACATTCGTATTTTCTTATAAAGCTGCCTCGATCGGGCATCGAATCGAACCCGGGACCTCAAGCGTCGTAGTCAAGTTCTCTAACCACTGGGCTATCCATCATCAAAAAGACGGTAGAAGTTAAAAAATAACTCTGAAAAAATCTAATTCGAATAGAAACCGGTAAGTTTTTTTTAACTAAACAACAATATATTTCTCAACTTAGAATGCTGCTTCATATAGCGGTAGGTACTTAAAGAAATTACCAGTCTATTCCCTTTTTTATTCTCATACTACGCATATTATTTCATTTGCGTACAGGACGTTACGTACGCAGGACGCGACCGGTTTAGGAATCGGGAGGTTATGGCTGCTTTCCATGCAAAGGGTTCACGCACGTTCTATGAGTGGAAATATTAGCACTTTCGGGCATGAATTTGGGCAAAAATTGTATACCCAGTTTTGGTCTGCAAAAAAATTGTGCAAGTTACATTATTTTGCGAGGCCGTAAAGCGAATTATTTTGAAGCGCCACAATGAAATGCAACTTAAACGATATAACATATACCTACTTGCACATTTTTCATACATGTTAAGTTTACCAGCTTCGTTTATAAATCGAGAATACCCCGAAACAGTCCAGTACTTAGGTAAGTACGTAATTTCAATGTTTCGGCGGTTTCGACGATAACTATGTACATATCGCGATTCTTTTTCGGAAATCCGAATCGTGGGCGTGGCATAAACTTTATGTCAATATAGTCTATGCAAATAGTGTAGACGACCAGATGGTCTAGTGGTTAGAGAACCTGACTACGAAGCTTGAGGTCCCGGATTCGATTCCCGTGTCGGGGCAGATATTTGCATGAAAAATACCAATGTTTGTTCTCGGGTCTTGGGTGTTTAAATGTATTTAAGTACCTATTTATCTATCTATATAATTATATTTATCCGTTGCTTAGTACCCATAACACAAGCTTTGCTAAGCTTTCTTTGGGACTAGGTCAATCGGTGTGAATTGTCCCGTGATATTTTTTTAAATAGGATTTTTATCCAGCAATAATTTAAAACCGACTATCCAACTTTGTAGTCTGACAAGACGTAATAAATTTGAAGAAAAATAAAAGGAATAACCGGCCAAGAGCATGTCGGGCACGCCCAAAATAGGGTTCCGTAGCCATTACGAAAAAATTAAGTAATATTTTTCTAATGATTTCGTATTTTATACGGAATTTTCCAAGTTTAGGTAAATTTTATACCTTAGGCTGCTATTTACTTTAAAACTACTAATAGTTTTCAAGCCAACTTAACCATTATAGTTTTCCTACAACAATATTACGGACGGACGGAGGGACGGACGGACGGACGGAAAAAGAAAGAAAACATTTATCTGTGACGAAACAGAAAAAAATAAGATAAAAACTGCGCATGACACGAAATGGTTCCAAATCAGCAATGGACGATAAAGAATTAATTTTGCCTTTCTGTGTAGTGTGTAGTCATTGTCAAAGGGTCCGATTTCTGCTACGAATTATTGAATTATATTGAATACGACCATAATCATTTTGCGGCATGGCCTAGTCATGGTGATGGTGATGATGATGAATAATAATGACTGAAACTTCTATCGTCGTTGTACGTAGAAGAGTGAAAGGGTCCGGTTCAAAAAGTTTTACTGTGTTAACTGATTCAACACCAAAGAAAATGACTGACTGAAAAAGTTCGGTTGTAAGTTTAACTCTGTTGCACAATGGAATGTTTCGTATTCCACCTACCTGAGTTACGAGTAATAAAATGTCCAACTTTTTGAACTACATCCGAAGGCGTGCATTATTTAACATCTACATAAAAATTATAGTCAAAATACACACACGAGCAATATTTACCTCAACGTTTCGGCAACATTACAGTGGCCGTGGTCACGAGTAAATATTACTCGTGTGTGTTAGCGTGATAAGTCCTGTGCGTAGTATTATTATGGTGAAACGCCGTGGTGGCCTAGTGGTTTGACCTATCGCCTCTCAAGCAGAGGGTCGTGGGTTCAAACCCCGGCTCGCACCTCTGAATTTTTCGAAATTTATGTGCGGAATTACATTTGAAATTTACCACGAGCTTTGCGGTGAAGGAAAACATCGTGAGGAAACCTGCACAAACCTGCGAAGCGATTCAATGGTGCGTGCGAAGTTCCCAATCCGCACTGGGCCCGCGTGGGAACTATGGCCCAAGCCCTCTTGTTCTGAGAGGAGGCCTGTGCCCAGCAGTGGGACGTATATAGGCTGGGATGATGTAGTATTTTGACTATGAGTGAAAATTACAAAAGTTTAAGACATTATACATAAAAGTTATACAGACGTTAGAATTATCGTAGAGGCTCTAAAAAACAAGCTCACTTTATTGACTGGACTACAGCAGAGGCACAGTAAAATAGGTGAATAAGGACTTCACGTCAGAGTTATTTAGAAATGCGTCTGGCCCTAACTATACTACGAAGTGCATAATTCAAACTTCGTTTCTTGCCGTCCCGCTCATGCTAATATTATTTAATATGAGAGTGAGAGGGACGGGACGGTACAAACTTCGATTTTTGAAGTTTGTAGTAGCCCCCCTGAGCATCATCTACAAGTAACTATCCTCTGTAACTCGCTGACAAAAGCGATAAAAATATATTCCTTGACAGAGAAGCGTAGCGTGTCTACGTTATTTACGTAGCATGCTACGACATTTCTACTGTATATCATGCAAAGGTCGAAATCCCCAATTTTTCCGCGCGACTAGGGTTCGCACTCTATAACGACGGGGCCCGCGCGAGCCCTATGTAAATAACCCCGAAACACCCGCCTTAGCCAACCCTGGGGGCCTTCAAATCTGTCCCAAGTAATTTCGTTTTACTGCTCACTCCGAAATAGTACGTCTGAGATACGGTAAGGATGCCAGCTGGATTTAATAACACGTGCAGCTTTGTCACTAGCTACATCTCTTTCTACTCCCCCATTATGAAAGAGACGCACGGCTTGAAAAACAAGAAATGTCACGTCAGGAATGTCAGCTGTCGTAGAGGTTTATGGCGGCGGAACCGGTGGAAACTGGCTAATGAACCTCGCTTATCGCAAAATTAGGTTTTATGTTAATGTTGATTAGTGTTAATAATTCGTGGCCTTGAAAGTGAATTAATTATATTTCTGTAAATTAAACGCAAATTTTATGGCGGTTAATACTTTCAATGGCTCTCGAATAGCGGCATCGATGTATTATCCCACTAACAGTATAAATGCAAAAGTTTGGAAGTCTGTTTGATTGTTTGTTTGTTACGTTTTCATGTCTAAACCGCTGAACCGATTTAGATGAAATTTGGTGTACAGACAACTTGAGTCCCGGGGAAGGACATAAGATAGTTTTTATCTCGGAAAATTGCATACTTATAAGTTCCCGCGGGATAGCGATAAATGAATTCTACGCAACAGCTAGTAAATTAATAAAATGCCAAAATTGAAATGTTGTTTTTCGGCGTTTTACACTTAATCTTAACAATCATCATCATCATCATCATCATCATCATAATCTCAGCCGTAGGACGTCCACTGTTGGACAATTTGGACATGGCCTCCCCCATATTCCTCCAGTTGCTTCAGTTGACAGCGGCTTGTATCCACCTTGAACCCGCAGCTTTAACCAGGTCATCCGTCCATCTCGTTGGTGGACGTCATATATACGCTTGCCAATCCGCGTTCTCCACTCGAGAACTTTTCGGCTCCAACGCCTATCTGTTCTCCGTCCATCTGTTCATCTTAACAATCGGTGGTACGGAACCCTTCGAGTTCGAGTCCGACTCACGCTTGGCCGGTTTGTAATTTGTCTTCAGTAGTTCTAGGTCCTTCAGCTAGCTTTATATAAGCTGTCAAACTATATTCCATAAAGCCAACCCTAGCACGCTCCTTTCTACGAGCTATACGAGTAGATAGGTCATCGTGGAAAGTGAGTGGAAATGCAGGCACACGCGGTACGCGCTAGTCGTTGCCGAGGTGAGAAATATGTGTGTGTACGACGTATTAAAACTATTTTGAACTCCTTAGAATGGTAATTTGTATTATTTGTGTTTACTTATAATATTAGTACCTACCTAAAGGATAATTAGGGATAATATCGATATAAAAATTATAGATAGGAAGGAAAAGGAACCCATTATTGAGTTTTAAAACAATAAAAACTACCGATATAAACTTTTCCCATTCGGCTTTGTAGTAATTTACAATTCTTCCTAAACCCTGTTCGTTGTGATAACAGAAAAGTATCAAACTTCACTGGCGATAAAGCGTTCAACGCCCACTAAACCTAGGAGCACAGACAACTAAAGCAAAAAGTTCACATAGCCTCCGAAGTCCTCGCGTATTTTATGAAGGACTAATTGACACTAAGAATAACGGCCGAATGTAGGTACTTTATATAGTACAAATTGTTCATTGAATAAAGAATTCTAAGAGATTTGAAATAATATCCAAAATAACAAAGCAGGTCAACCACGTCTAGGTCTTAAACGCTAAGTTTGTTAAAAAATGTCAGGACTTAGGAGAATAAATAGAAGTAGGTAGGTACTAGCGAGTCTTGGTAAGTAGCATGAAATGGCGGCAAATAAAAAAATTAGGACTACCATTTCACAAATAGAAAAAATATCAATCACAAAATTTAATACGTAACACACATTGCACAAACTAAGATGAAAAGAGACAGCATGGTTTTTATTCATAAAAACTTAAACCTTCATTCAGAATGATCAGAGTCTGGTTTTTAGTGTTGCCAGAACGAGATTTGCTTTACGTTGGTATTGTCATAGGTACTGGCTGGTCGTACTCAACAAAATTAGTAAAAACTAGCTGTTGCCGTTGTCCCGTGATGACTTTGCACACTCCCTATTTTATACCGGGATAAAATTGGTTATATTAACCACATTAGAGCGTGTCATCAGAGATCATCGTCATTCAAAATTCCTATAAAAGGAATCCTATGTAGGCCCCTCTTCCCCACTGGGCACACGGGCACGTGCCCAGGGCCCCGCGATGCATTGGGGCCCCCATAGTCCCCACTCCATTACCAAACGATAACCGATAGCTACTCTACTCTCGCCTAAAAGTCAGACTTAGTGAAGAATGAAGCATATTGTGCCCAGCGCCTCTAATACTTACTACTGACTTTGAATATAACCAATTATATCCGAAAAACGTACGAACGTAGTACGTACCTACGTGCAAAAAGCTACGAGTGGATGTTATAGGAGATGGTTTTAAATAATAATTGACTCACGTTTTGCACCCAGTTTCACTCTTGCTTACCTCAAACTTGGACACATTGAAAGAAAGAAAGAAATACATTTATTCACAACACAGCAATAGACAACAATACACAAGACACAACAATATTGTTAAGTAGGATAGATAATAAAATAGGTAACGGTTGTGAATCGGACACCGGCACAGCATAATGCTGAGTTCATTGCGCTTAACACATTCGCTTCGATTAATGTACAGTCAACTCTATTGTAGGGTACCTAACCTACGTACTTATAGGAAGTTTTCGCTTTCGTAGCGATAATGTGGTCGCGAATGCGATACATTTAATCCGCGGCAGTAGGAGCCAGTCCAGTTCCTCACCAGTGATTCCCAAAGAGAGGGAATATTGCATTTCTCCTAATTGAAGGAAACGAGAGTAGCAGGGTAAAAACGAGTATAATGTGTTAACAGTATGCGACACAAGACAGAAGTAATGACAGTAGACCAAAGCAGAATAACAGAACAATATTCAAAATACAAAATACACACATATCAAAAATGGCCAGGGTGTTTAATATTAAAAATATAAACAAGAAGGTTTAACACCCCCCCGTAATATAAACACCCTGTATATATACAATATATACAAGTAGACATATCAAAAATCTAAACTATACACTAACTTAACACTAACACAAACATAAGAAAAATAACACCCTATATATACAATATATTACACCTACTTAAGACTAACTGTACACACAAAAATAATAAACCTACTATGAAAGCCTAATCTAACTTAAACCTAACTGATTGGCGCACTTGCAGTGCTTGAGCTTTGCCAAAGGTTTAGTAAGAATATCGGCGATCATGTCATTCGTATGAATGTATTTGAGATGTAGGTCGTGGTGTGTCAGTGTGTCTCGTATGAAGTGGTGTTTGATGTCGATATGTTTTGTGCGTGCGTGATAAGTGTTATTGTGTGCAAGTTTAATGGAACTTTGATTGTCTGTGTGTATGATTATGGGATGAGTGATGGCGAATACTTCCGATATGAGTGACTTTAAGTAAATGGCTTCCTTGCAGGCTTCTGCGAGAGCCATGTACTCTGCCTCTGTGGTAGATAGCGCGACAGTGCGCTGTTTTCGCGCTTCCCAGGAGACAGGTGCTCCACTCATGAGGAATAAGTAACCGGTAAAGGATCGCCTATCTAATACGTTGCTCCCATAGTCTGCGTCTACGTAACCTACTGGGTAGTTCTGGCCTTTAGTGAAGTGTAGTTTGAGGTCTTTGGTACCTTTGAGGTAACGAAGGACCCTCTTAGCGGCTTTCCAGTGTACCCCCCCGTAATGTGCGTTGAATTGTGATAGATACGAGACCGTATGAGCAATGTCGGGTCTCGTACCAATCGAAACGTACATTAACGAGCCGATAAGTTCCCGATAAGGCACTTCAACTTCATCTTCCTTCTCTGGTAAGGTAAGTTTAAGTCCAGGTTCCATAGGTGTTGTAACGGATATAGCGTCGTTCATATTATATTTATCGATTAATTTATCGATGTAGTTCGTTTGGTCGAGAGTGAGTGAACCATTCTTTTGAATAACTCTCATACCTAGACAGTCCTTGAGAAGACCTAAGTCTTTAACTGTGAAAAACGTTTTAAGTCCGTTTTTAAACTCGGCTTTAAGCCGGTCGTTGTTGCACAGTAAAAAAAAATCGTCGACGAATACTGCTACGACTAATATGTCGTTTCCGTCTCGTCTGTAGTAGAGACAGTGTTCACTTGTGGCTTGTGTCAATGATAAGGCGGACATTGCGTCACATACCTTTTTATTCCACTGACGTGGCGCTTGTTTCAAGCCATAAAGAGACTTTTTAAGTAGACAAACTTTATGTTTAGGGTCAGTTGAGAAGCCTTCAGGTTGCTCCATGTAAATTTCCTCCTCTAAATCACCATTTAAAAATGCCGTTTCCACATCCAAGTGCTCAATTTGGCAATTTAATTCAACTGCGAATGCCATCAAAATCCGCACTGAAGACAGTCTTGCAACTGGCGAGAAGGTTTCGCCGTAGTCAACTCCTTCAACTTGTGTGAATCCTTTGGCTACAAGCCGTGCTTTGTATTTCACAACTTGTCCGCTTGTGTCCTTTTTAAGTTTGAAGACCCACTTGCACTTTGTGGTCTTGCGATCTTTGGGTCTGTCCACTAATGTCCATGTCCCATGTTTCATTAATGAATTATATTCAGCCTGCATGGCTTCAAACCATTGATCCTTTTGCGGATGCTCTGTGACCTCTTTATATGTTTCAGGTTCCTCTGAAGTCATCTGCACTGTACAAACATACCGCGCAGGAGGATGCCTGTCTCTTGACGGGTATCTCCGTTCTGGTGCTTGGTCTGGTTGTATGGCTTCTGGTTCAGGTTCAAGAACAAGTTGAGGTTCTACTTGCAGAGGTTGAGGTTCGAGCTGAACTGACACAGGTGGTGTCTGGATGTCAGGCTGCGCATGAACATTTATTGGTGGTACTGGCTGTTCGAAGATCGGTATTTGGACTTGAGTTGATTCTTGCTGGGATTCTGTGTCGATTTGAGATGAATTTTGATTGGACTGCTGTGAAGGTTTTTTTTCAATGAAGACAACATCTCTTGCAATTATTATTACTCGAGGATTTTGGGAATTGACGAGTCGATAGCCTTTGCTCTCGGTTGCGTAGCCAACGAAGATGCACGTTTGCGTCTTTGCGTCAAGTTTCGTACGTTTTTCTTTGGGTACGAGAACGTGAGCTTGGCAGCCGAAGACTCTCAGATGAGACAGGTTAACTTTCGTGCCAGTCCATATCTCTTCTGGAATCTGATTCTTAAGAGCTTGAGTAGGCGTACGATTTTTTAAGTAAATAGCTGTGTTGACAGCTTCTCCCCAATATGCCTTTGGTAACTGCGAGTCCTGGAGCATAGATCTGGCTTTCTCCATTATGGATCGGTTCGCGCGTTCTGAAATTCCATTCTGCTCAGGGGTATACGGAATTGTGGTCTGATGGATAATTCCGTTCTCCTTTAAGAAGGTTGACAGCCCGTGATTAACGTATTCACGGCCGTTGTCCGAACGTAGAATCTTGATCCTATGCCCTGTTTGATTCTCTACTAAATGCTTAAACTCTACAAATTTACTAAAAACTTCGTCTTTTGTTTTTAAAAGATATCCAAAAGTTTTGCGACTAAAGTCGTCTGTAAATGTTAGTAAGTAAAGGGCTCCGCCCCACGAGTGCGTACTCATAGGACCACATAAGTCCGAATGAATAAGCTGCAATACGCAACTCGACTTACTAGTAGAGTTCGGGAAAGGTCTCTTAGAAAGTTTACCTTGTAAACACGGAACACAAGTTTCGTTCAAACTACCTGCGTAGTCTATGCCAACGTTTTTATTTTTTAAAATGTTTAAACATTTGACATTGATATGGCCAAGGCGTCTATGCCACAACATAGCAGACTCTTTACTATTTGTAAGCAAGGCGGTACTCGAACTTACATCTAGTTTGTACATGCCTTTATGGTTTGAGCCTGTGGCAATGACATTAGTTGTCACTTGACAACCTCCGCTAGGAAAAATACTCGCGCCTTTCGATGTAAACAAAACATCGAAACCATTTTGATTTAATTTGCTAACAGAAAGCAAATTGGTAGCTAGGCCAGGAATATATAAAACATCGCTTATTTTACTTACACTAGGAGATATATTCATATTTACAGTACCTTTACCATGACTCAGTAATTGTTCTTTATTCGCAACTGTAATAGGGATCGTATGGGATGATAGATCAGAAAACCATTCGCTCCTGTTACTCATATGGGAAGTTGCGCCAGAATCAATGAACCAGTCTTGTTGACCTGTGGGAGGAATATTAGCAAAACAAGATGAAAGTGTGAATTCGGATGTATTGAATGATTTGACCGCCGAAACATTCTTGTTTTTGTTAATTTTGATGCTCTTACACTGCGAAACTACGTGCCCTAACTTTTTACAATATTTACAAAATAATTTATTAGATGGCTTGACGTGTAGCGCGGTGTAGTCAGATCCTTGGGTACTGGATGTGGTGGGTTCAGCTCTAAGGCCTTCCTTGAGAAGAGCTGTCACCACATTCTCCGATGTAAGCTTGATGTTCGCGTGCTCCAGTGTGACGACGAGTGGCTTGAACGACTCTGGGAGTCCCGCCAGCATTATAATAGCAAGGAACTCGTCTTCAACTGCGGCTCCGATTCCTTGCAGCTCTTGCTGTGTCGCTAGCATATTGTTGACATATTGTTGCATGTTACCGTCGAACTTTAGTGCTAACAATTTCTTGATTAGGCTAAGGCGTCTTGTCAAGCCGTGGTCAGCGTAGGCTTTCTTTAAAGATTGTAGGGTTTCATACGCTGATGTGGCTGACCTGATGATCGGGTAAACCGATTCGTCGCAGGCGAGGCAGATCTTCGCTCGTGCTTTTGCATCCTTCTTCTTCACGATTGGGTCTGACGTCTCGATGGGTTTTGAGGAGACGTCCCAAAGGTCGAGATCGATGAGCATGCACTCTAAGGAAAATATCCACGTGCTGAAGTTCTTGCCGTTGAGCTTTGTTATGCTTACGGAACCTGATGACGTTGACGTTGCCATTGGTGCCGACGAATTTTGTATCGCCGATGAATTATTTGAACTCATAGCACTTTTTTATACTTAGCACTGTTTCTTCGTTTTATTACGCGACTCTGGGCCCATAACCAATTGAAGGAAACGAGAGTAGCAGGGTAAAAACGAGTATAATGTGTTAACAGTATGCGACACAAGACAGAAGTAATGACAGTAGACCAAAGCAGAATAACAGAACAATATTCAAAATACAAAATACACACATATCAAAAATGGCCAGGGTGTTTAATATTAAAAATATAAACAAGAAGGTTTAACACTCCTTATGGCTTTTGTGAACATCTTTGAATACGTAAACTAAATCTGTGGGTAGTTTTTCTGTGAATGGTAAAATACGAAAGCGTTGAAAATACAATATCTTTTGCTCTTACTTCTGGGTACGAGAGCCTCAAGTGTACGTTTAAAGCGCTCATAAAACTGGCGAAAAGTGCCACACTGGCTCGTAAAGTAGATTAGCGGGCTAAAGCAACGTGTTTTGTAACGTTAGAATTAGGTGCTTGTTAGAAACTAACCTAAACCTTCTTTATTCTTAAAAAATATCAAGTCTCTTTTAGCTAAAATATTTCCGCTCCCGTGTTTCGTGCAAGTAATTGCAAATGAACAAAGAATAACCTAATCAACAAAAAGTTGGTTAAAGTTAAGTCCCGTTTGTGGTATTTTGACTACGATTAAGATGAAATTCGGTAAGTATACCTAGTTTGATGTTTCCGAACGTAACCTGTTTGGCGCGCTGTCAGTGTCATTACCTATATAGTGGTCTAGATGTATGTAGATATGTATAATTTCAATGAGAAGTAAAAAGCATGTTCTTTAACTAAATTACTGTTTTAATTCATGAATACATCCTGAAACATGGTGTCAGAAGTGCTGCAGTGACCAAAATAAAGTGAAAAAATGAGTGCTGATGAGAAATTCGCGCTCTTACTTGAGCAACAAACAAAATTGCTCGCGACAATGCAAAGTCAGATCACATTGTTACAACAACAAGTTGTTACTAACACGGGAGACTCCAGTGCAAGCAGGGTCAATGTCCCATGGCCACAGCCTTTACAAGTCGAATCTGGCGATCAGCATGAAAACTTAGAATTTTTCAAGAACGGCTGGCAGAATTACTGTTTGGCCTCTGGAATTGACAAATGGCCACCAGCAAAGGCAGAAATAAAAGCCGGCCTACTAATCAGTGCTTTAGGCTCTGCGGCTATGAAAAAATACATGGAGTTTGGTCTGACTGAAGAAGATAAAAAAGACGAATTGCTTATCTTTAAGAAAATAGAAGAGTTCATAAGCAAAGAGACAAATGTAATATACTCCAGATATTTATTTAATGCGAGAACACAGCTTCAAGGAGAAGATTTCTCTGAATATCTATTATCATTAAAAAAACTGGTAAAACCATGCCAATATGGTACTATGGAAAAGGAAATTTTAAGAGACAGAATAGTAGTGGGCATTATCAATGGAGACACAAAGAAAGAATTACTACGAAGAGCAGATCTGGATCTGGAGGAGGCTGTAAATATCTGCAGGTCAGCGGAAACGGCCAGCAAGCAACTGACAGAGCTCCAGAAAACTGAGGAATCAGAAGAAAAATCAATTAATAAAATAAATGAACAAAAGACTTACCAGAAAGAGCTAAGAACATGTAAGTTTTGTGGCAACAAGCACATATTTAACAAAAATATATGTCCAGCATATAAAAAGAGGTGTGAAAAGTGCAAGGGATGGAATCACTTGGCAAAAGTTTGTAAGAAAAAATATGTCCGTGAGGTCAGTGAGCAAACACCATCTGATGTATCAGATGATGATGTTTACATATCAGAAATAAAAATAAATAAGAGATCTGGCCATAGGGAGGTGCCCTTGCTGTTTAACATAGAAAACAAGATGGTGAAAGCATATTGCATTCTGGATACTGGCTCACAAGTATGTACAATGGGTGTAAACTATTATAAAACAATAACAGGATGTAATGAGCTGACTAACTTAGAACCATCAATACATAAGCTGCGCTGTTTTAATAATTCTGAAATAACAGATTATGGAACTAAAATTTTTGAATGTGTCAGTAACCACAAGAAGTATTCTATAAAATTTCACATAGTAGATGTGGACCATAAACCCTTATTGTCAGAAAATGCATGCTTGGCTCTTGGATTAATAAAATATTGCAACACTATATCCAGCCCGGAGATAAATAATGAACAATGCCAAAAATTGGTCCGGAAATATCAAGATGTTTTTGAGGGATATGGCTGTCTTCCAGGTGAGGTTACTTTAGAGTTTGATAATACTATTCCACCAAAAATACAACCACCCAGGAGGATTCCTATGGCTCTTCGAGATAAACTGAAGTCTGAATTAGAACAGTTAGAAAAAGATAAAATTATTGTTAGAGAATTGTGTCATACAGACTGGGTAAACAACATTTTGATTGTTAAAAAAGATTCTAAATTTAGAATATGTTTAGATCCTATTCCTCTAAACAAAGCTCTGAAAAGACCAAACTATCAGTTCACTACTCTGGATGAGATGTTGCCTGAGTTGAGCAAAGCTAAGGTTTTTAGTACCGTAGATGCAAAGAAAGGCTTTTGGCAAATCAGTCTGGATGAGAATAGTAGCAAATTAACTACATTTTGGACCCCTTTTGGCCGTTACAGATGGTTGCGTCTTCCGTTTGGATTAACATCATCGCCGGAGATTTTTCAACAGAAACTTACCAGCTTGCTGCATGGTCTTACAGGGATTGAAATAATAGCAGATGATATTTTGATATATGGTGTTGGTGATAATTTAGAAGAAGCAACAAAAGACCATAATAATAAACTGGAAAAATTATTCATTAGACTCCGAGAAATCAATTGTAAGTTAAATATAAATAAAGCCAACTTTCTTCAGACTTCTGTCAAGTACTATGGACATTATTTAACAAAGGATGGTCTTCAAGTAGATAAATCAAAGGTACATGCTATTAAAAATATGCCAACACCAACCTCTAACAAAGATGTGTTGAGATTTTTAGGTATGGTGAGTTATCTCAGTAAATTTATAAATAATCTGAGTTATGAGGCACATCACCTAAGGCAACTTACTAGAAAGGATGTAATTTTTAAATGGACAGACAAAGAAGAAAAAGAATTTAATAATTTAAAAAGGATTATATCAGATTTACCTACACTAAAATACTTTGAATTGAACAAAGATGTTGTTATTGAATGTGATGCAAGTGAATTTGGTTTGGGAGCTGCTTTATATCAAAATGATCGGATAATATCTTTTGCATCCCGCTGTCTCACATCCACACAAAAAAAATATGCTCAAATTGAAAAAGAGATGCTTGCAGTAGTGTTTGCATGCACAAGATTTAATCAATATATAGTTGGTAACCCAAGAATAATCATTAAAACAGACCATAAACCACTGATTAACATTCTAAATAAACCACTCACAGAGGCACCAAAAAGGTTACAGATGATGCTACTTACAGTACAAAAATATAATATTGAATTACAGTATATACAAGGCAAAGATAACATAGTAGCAGATACATTATCACGAGCTCCAGTAGAAGAGGATGAGGACATTTTAAAAAAGGAAAGAAAGTTTAATGAAAAGAAAATTTTTAAGATTATAAACAAGATTTCAGCAGTTAAATATTTAAAAATTTCAGACAAACTTATTGAGAGGATTAAAACAGAAACACAAAATGATTCCAATCTACAGAAAATAATGGTATATATCATAAAAGGTTTCCCTAATTATATATCTGACATGCCATCTGAGATAAGGATATATCATAAATTCAGGCATGAATTATCAACTATAGATGGCCTCATACTAAGAAAAGACCAAGTACTTATACCAGTGTCAATAAGAGAAGAGTTAATGATAAAGGTACATGCAAGTCATAATGGCATTATAGCTACCTTGAGGCTAGCAAGGACAAATATGTTTTGGCCGGGCATGTCAAATGATATAAAAAACTTTGTGGCAAAATGTAGATTTTGTGTTACAAATTCCACAGCACAGCAAAAATTGCCTCTAAAACCTCATGATGTGCCTAGATATCCATTCCAATATGTGTCAATGGATGTGTTTACGGTGAGCCAAGCAAAATATTTAGTAACAGTTGATCACTATTCAGACTATTTCGAATTAGACAAATTAAAGTCACTTACAGCATTAGAAATTGTTGATATATGTAAAAAAAAATTTTTGAGACATGGTATTCCCCAAAGAGTTTGTACCGACAATGCCACAAATTTTGTTAATGAAGATTTCAAGAAATTTTCTGTGAGCTGGAATTTTGAACACATTACATCATCACCGCACTATCCACAGTCAAATGGCAAAGCAGAAATAACTGTTAAAATAGCAAAACGAATAGTAATACAGAGCTTGGAGACTAAAAGCGACTTATGGTATTCATTATTACATCTGAGGAATGTACCCAAAGAAGATGATTTGACAAGTCCAGTACAGAAACTATTTTCCAGAAGAACGAGAACTGGTCTACCCTGTCTGCTAAAACATTTAATACCCAAACTTATTGCAAATGTACCTAAAACTATTAAGGAACGAAAAGAAAAATATAAGGTAAACTATGACCAAAGAGCAAAGGACACTGCCATGCTTAGAATAGGTCAAAATGTGGCTGTTAGATTAAATCCAGAATGGAATGGAAAATGGGTACCTGCAAAAGTTACTGAGGTTCTGAATGATAGGTCATATGTCGTATCTGCTAATGGCAAAGAATACAGGCGAAACAGGATTCACATAAGACCTTGTCCTGAAGGTGTTTCCTCTATACACAAGATGGTACCTACAGAAGTGAATGTCCCAAGACAAACAACAGAGTGGTCGCCATCTCAGCCTTACCATACAGGTACAGAACTTATATTTTCAGCAGAACAAGATGAGCTCAGACCGGAAAATCAAAGAGCTCAACAATACCAAGAAGCAATGGCTGGTAACGTCCTTCCAGAGCCACGACGTAGCACCAGGGTAGGATGTAGACCTGCCCGTTTCAACGACTATGACATGTCCTAGGGTAGTATGAGCTTTTCTAAAGAAAGAGGGATGTTTCCGAACGTAACCTGTTTGGCGCGCTGTCAGTGTCATTACCTATATAGTGGTCTAGATGTATGTAGATATGTATAATTTCAATGAGAAGTAAAAAGCATGTTCTTTAACTAAATTACTGTTTTAATTCATGAATACATCCTGAAACATTTGAGTCTCGGGGAAGGACATAGGTTAGTTTTATCTTATCTTATTTTTATTTTATTTTAAGTTCCCAGCAAATTTGAAAAGGTCAATCAACCCGAAATAATCTAATCTTCAATAATTAGACGACAAGTGAATTTCTTATGTTTATAAGACTGGAGAATTTGATTGAAAATGCTGCAAAAATTAGATTGCATTAGGTACGAAAAACTAAACAAGAGCGTGTCGTACACGCCCAGGATAGGGTTCCGTAGCCTATATTTTTCTAAAGATTTCGTATTGCGTAGGTACTGAATCTTCCAAGTTTAGGTATATTTTATATACCTTAGGCTGCTATTTACTCTTAAACTATATACTAATAATTCTCAAGCAATCTTAGCCGCTATATTTTTTCTTGTAAATTTGATATATTTACTACCATTCTGAATTACCATTCAAATTTTTCCACCCAACAGTTTAGGTTTTAGAGGGGGGGGGGCGCTCGATTTCAATGAAAATTTGCACTTAAGGTGGAACGATTTCCATACTAATGTATTAACACAATCATGTGCGCTTGAAAGAATAATTTGAAATTAAAATCACATCTGTTGACTTTTATTTTGTTCTTTATTTGAGGCATTTTTTATTTACCTAAAGAAAGCTTTTGATTAATAGCTTAATCTAGATGATTATTTTAGTTATTTTTTGTCAATATGTGAGTGGACGGTGACAGTATCGTACGCCAACGGCTCGGTTAGTAGTGTGTGTTTCAGCTACGTTGTCAACTCGCTGACAATTCGATGCTAAGCGACGTTGCCAGATTTCGTTTGATTTGTCTGATCAAAATCACATAATTACCATTTTGAAGCTCGTTTAACTTTTTTTTAAATATTTTTGCTGGCCATAGGTACAAAGTCCGTCAGTCAAAAGACTGAAGTGCAACGAACAAATGTATTGCCAATTCTTTGGGTTTTCGACAGAAATTAGAAAGAAAATCACATAACATTAACGTATTAACAAATAAGTACGGAAAATTGCATTAACGGATTATAAATTAGTAGTGATAAAATCAGATAAAGGCTGCATGGCTTGTGGCTTTTTCCATAAAATAAAAATAAAAAAACATCAAGTCAAATGTCAAATTCGTCAAGTCATAATTTTTTGTTCGTTTGTTGTCATAGGTTGTCATGACATTGTAAACTAATGAAGTAATTTTTTCCTAAATTAAATTATCGTAATTTGTCCTCGAAGCTGGCGGGATTATCATTATCTATAATCTATAATGTGAATGCAGTTATATTTTCAAGTATTGAACTGAATTATAATTCACATTGGAAACTATGAAGCCACGAACTTTGCGAAAAAAATACATAAAGCATCAATACTCTGGTCTCGAAAAAGACGCATTATAAGGAAATTAAAAAGTAAGTACAGTAGAGGCTGAGTACAACATACAACTTCCACCACCCCCGTGGGTAGCGTAGGAATCGGCTGAGGGATAATATCAGAAGATGGGCAGCAGCGTTTTCCAAGCAACCCCACATCATATACTTACTACGCTCGCCAACCCGCTTATCAAACGTGGCGAGTATTGGCAACACGGGAAAATATGGGGGACGCCTAAAGTCTCAGTTTCCATGACCGTAGGTGTTTAGGACAGATTTTTTTACTGTTTTTTTTTCAAGTCCCCAGCCCCTTGGTAGCGGACTAACTTTTGAGCCTCATATCTCGGTAATTTTGGAGTTCAGAGAAAAGTTCATTTGACAAAATATGCTTCTTCAAAATATGTTTTATTTTCATAATAAAATATTTAATTACAGAGTGAAAAACACTGTCATAACATACATTGTCGGCTAATAAGCTGTGTACGAGACTGGCACAAGACTGGAAAAGTGGCGTGAAAATGCAAGAGGCACTCAGCAGTGGTTGTATGTGGGCTAATTTAATTGACTGATGTAAATAAATAAATAAAAACTGACTTAGTGATGGACTTTTTATTTGTTGTTCAGTAGAGCCTTCGATTACTACCCAACCAATTAAATATCATGAAGAAACGTACACACACCTGCTATATAATTAATGGTGTGTGCTATATTTCAATTCCCACTGGGCCTGCGTTGAAAATAACGCCCAAGCCCTCATTGTGAGAGGAGGCCTCTATATGTAGGTATGTATAATGTATAGGGATAATGATTATGACTAATTTTCTCATAGTATGTAAAGTGTATTGTAAATAAAAAATAAAAAAACAATCGTTGAGTTACGGTCAAGGTTACGAAACCTCAACCTCGAGTGGGAAACTGAGTCACGTACCAGGGTGGAACCTATGTGCTACTAATGTCATGTTGACATCCCATACACTTGCCAAAGAAATCACAGCGCAATTGAATATGAAAAGGTTCCACTTGGGTTCCACTCTGGTACGTGATTCGGTTTCCTTGACTTTGTAAAGGCGAACTTATCCCTCGAAGGGATCTCTACCAAGCAACCCTTGAGTGGATGTGAGGAATTATAAGTCTCATAGTACTTACTGTAGTTGTGCTGTGCATATTCAGATTTACCTAAAATTTTAAAAAAGAAATGTTTGTGCCTAAATTAGGTCTTATAATTTTTTAGCTACACATTTCAAAAAATATTAACATCATTAACTGAGAACAATAAAAAAAAAAAACAAGAAAAGTTAAATCTTACAACGGGTTTGAACCCGAACTTCCTAAGCTGAGGATAGAGTAAACTCAAGCCTTATGCAACTGGGCCAATCTGCTCTTTGATCATGAGAGCGAAATTAACAAAGACTTCTGTTTACAACAAATTACAAGCATGTGTGCGAAAATATCTCAGTCGAAACTGCAGCGATCAAGTGAAAGTATTTTCTAAATTAAAATACATCTGAAACTTGGTACGATATATCACAAATTTCACGCTATTGGCGGTATGTACATTATTTTATAAAAATATCCACGATTTCATTCCTAAAAAAATAAAATACGTGGAATTTGCACATTAACGTCATCTACTGGCACTGTAGTGCCTAGCTGAACGTGACAAACGACCTTAAGTAGTTGAATATTTCGCAAACAGATCACTGAATAGAAAAAGTGATATCTAGAACAAAATCTAAGTATTGTTATGTTGATTATCAAATAAACAAGATGAAATTACTATGGCACTTGAGGTATCCCATCTTAGGCCTCTAGGTTGGCAACGCATCTGCAATACCCCTGGGGTTGCAGCTGTTTATGGGCGGTGGTGATCTTTTACCATCAGGAGACCCACTTGCTCGTTTGCCATCCAGTCGGAAAAAAAAAAGATTTCTATACACAGATACTTGAGTCCCATAGGATAGTTTTTATTCCGGGAAATTGCATAGTTCCCGCGGGGTACTTACCGATGAACCAATTTAAATACTTTTTAAAAGCAAACATCACATATAATCGTAATTTCCATAAGTTTTTAACACAATTACATTACACAAAACAAATGGCAATGATGACGTTGATTATGATGAACATCCATACTATCCATACTTCCATACTTAATATTATAAATGCGAAAGTAACTCTGTCTGTCTGTCTGTCTGTCTGTCTGTCTGTCTGTCTGTCTGTCTGTTACGCTTTCACGCAAAACCGCTGAACCGATTTGGATGAAATTTGGTACAGAGATAGAATAGACCATGGGAAAGAACATAGGCTATCTTATATCGCGAAAAAAAGGCTTTAAGGGGTTGAAATAGGGGGTGAAAGTTTATATGGTGGAAGTTCGTCGCTGTCGGAAATAAAACCATAAAACTTGGATTTAGGCACTTAATAAGAAATAAGTCGGTATGTGTTTTAGCTTTTTTGAAAATTCGACCTGTGAGGGGATGAAATAGGGGATGAAAGCTCATATGGAAGGTCGTCATTATCGAAGATAAATCGATGTTTCTTTATGAAACTTGGTATTTGGGCACGTGATAAGAGATAATAATTGTTCGAGCGTTTCTTAAAATTCTTCCTGTTTGGGGTGAAATAGGGGATGAAAGTTTATATATGTAAGATCGTCATTTTCGAAGATAAATCGATGGTTCTTTATTAAACTTGGCATTTGGGCACGTGATAAGAGATAAATAGATATATTTTCGCGCATTTTTCTAAATTCTTCCTGTGTGGGGGTGAAATAGGGGGTGAAAGTTTATATGAAGGTCGACATTGTAGAAGATAAATCGGTGGTTCTTTATGAAACTTGGCACTTGGGCACTTTGAAAAATAAATAGATATTTGTTCAAGGGTTTTTGAAAATTTTACCTGCGAGGGGATGAAATAGGATGAAAATTTATATGGAACGTCGTCATTATCACAGATAAATAGATGAATCTTTGTGTTTAGGTATTCGATAAGAACAAAAAAAACCGGTTAAAATCGACTCGAACTCGCGCATCAAGGGTTCCGTGCATAGGTATTTATGAATATCAAGTGTTAGCAGAGCCAAGCTCATAAGCAAAATGTACGCAATGTGGGGTCATTTTACATGGCTTATTAACATAGACAGTCAGACATGAAAAATTATGATTTTCAGATTTTTCTTACTTATTTTGCTATAAAGGGAATAAAATTTGCTATAAGAGCTGCTTTTATACAAAATTTCAAGTTTCTAGGACAGCCGGAAGTACCCTATAACTTTTTTTGAGTTTAGGGTTTTAATTTCAACTCGATAAATACTCCGCACGTTTACGGGATAAAGGGTCTTGACAGACAGACGGACGGACGGACAGCAAAGTCATCCTATAAGAGTTCCATTTTTTTTCTTTTGAGGTACGGAACCCTAAAAAACATTTGTTCCGGCTCTTTTCAAATTTCGACATTTTTCATACCTACCTACTTGAAAATATGGGGATGAAAGTTCGTAAGGAATTCCAAACAAATTTACTATAAGTATATTTATCGGAAATATGTGTAGCAATGCTTAGTAAGAATGCCGTCTTAATTATAATCCTACCCTCCTAACTTACAATAAAGGACGTAAGATGTCAAGAGCTCACTATGAAGAATTAGTCCTTTTGTGTTGGCAGGGTAGAATACTTATGTTTTACCAAAGAATGGAAGAACAAAAAAAATTAGTTTAGATATAAAGCAATGTATTAAAATAGGTTATTTTCAGTAAACCGTAGAAGTTTCTATGTGCTATTATTGGCAGAATAGGTACCCTAAATAAATTAAATACTTTCCAAAGTTACTATTCCACGCGGACGAAGTCGCGGGCAAAAGCTAGTGACTTCATATATTTTTTTAACTGAATACTAAGCCTGAAAGAGCACCGCCAGCGATTTTTACTGTTCATAAAATACACAAGCTTAATAAATAGTTTAAAAATGTGTAATATGGGTATTTTCCTTGTTTTTTTTTTGTTGTTGATAATGATGCAAAAGTGTGACAATGTGTCACCAAGCAAATGTAAATCCAAAATTTGATAATTCTGCGCGGGAAAAGTAGACGTGCGCTCTGCCGCGATTAGCAAGAGATCTTGAGGAAAGAAGGCGCGGCCTCTCGATCGCGGTAGGTAGTAAGAACATTCGAGAAATTTAAATTCCCGTGACAAATTTATTTTATTCATTGTTATTATGTTGCTTATTATCAAATTACTTCATAATTTATTTCGTTATTCTAGATCATGTGTAGGTACTTTAGAAATATGAAAAAAACACGGAAACTAAGCAGTGAATTATTAGTAAATGAATAAGGAATTGGCGATGACGTTTGGTGCGTGTCTTTTGTAATAATTAATTAATTTTTTGTCGTATACTATTTATAATACATGCAACTTTTGTAAAAACATGTGAGAAACGTCATGCAAAGTGTAATTAAAACGCAGCCGTGATATTTAATTTATTATTAGCATATATTCGCCATTATTGTATTTTCGTGGATTGGCCCAATCGCCACCCTGGCCTCGTATCATTGATGTGATTGAGTGATTCTCGAATCTACTCGTCCAGGATGGCTTACTTACTGGACTCTGCAGTAATGTACTATTATTGTCCGTTATGTGATTATTCATTATTTAATAATTGTTTAAGTATGTTTGAGCTCATACAAAAGGTAAGGTACCATGCCACTATCCATAGGTAATCAGCGATTAAGACACTGATGGGTATCTAACTATTATGACCTATAAACTCGCACTCGTGTCTCAGTGGCCCTTATTATGATGTACCATCAGCCAAATATGTGGTCTACCACCCTAAAGTTGATAATGTATGTATGTAAACTCTTTATTGTACAAAATAAAAGAAACAAAACACAATTGACAAACTTTGAGATACTTGTACAAAGGCGGACTTAATCGTTTGTATGTCATAAAACAATAATGTAAACGTGTATCAACTTGAAAGTTCGACTTTATAGCGACATATTCATTTGATAGGAACTTGTTTAAAAATTGATAGACCACTTATTTGGCTGATGGTACAGTTGCATAAAATAGGTACTATTTTTACAGAAGCCTTAATTAATACCTACTACACCTTGGAATCACAATCGTTTTCACCACTTTTTTTCACACGGCATAAGACGAGGATGGATCATTGCGATCGCGAACGTCAGCGCGTCTGTGGTACCATCAATGCTACTATGGCCAAAAAACACCGTAGCACCATCAATGGTACTATCCGATGGTACCACGGTAAAGAAGGGCCGTTTGACAATACGGCCTGAGGTGATGTGGAACAAGCAATTCTATTCTATTGGTAAGTGGGGGTTTTCGGGGATGACAAATCGACCTAGCTTGGTCTTATCTCTGGGAAAACACTTAAATAAAGCATTGAACTGCTGCGGTTATAATTTTCCCGGTCCACTAGTAAGGTGATGGAGCTGTAGATTTTCTACGTCATTTGCAACCGATACTCGCGCTATTCACTACAGCTATCTTCGAACTTCAGACCCAAAGGCAATCGAGTTGAAAATTGTACAAATAGTTCGGATAGCTGTAGTTAATTACATTGTACTTACGGTTATTTGTTGGTTTCTATTAAGATACCGCGTTCCAACAATGTGAAAATACCTTCTATTGATTTTGTACCATACTTACTATATTTACATTTTATCAAGTTCTAATACTTGTGTACGTTTATGTGGTCACTATATTATGCACTATGCCTGGATATATTATATATTAATAAGGCGTAAATAGTAAACAGATAAGCTACTGTACCAAAGCTATAGCTAGCTCATTAGTACCTTATATCGTTCAAAGGTTAGCTGGAAGAGATCCCTTTAAGGGATAAGTTCGCCTTTGTACATCTTATTATCTTGTTATTTGTTAATTTCATGTATTTTATGTACAATAAAGACTTTACTACACAATATAAAGAAACCAGAAGCTTCCAAAGATT
>NC_133479.1:11530112-11611287 GCF_025370935.1 Choristoneura fumiferana | reverse complement strand
CACGCGATTCGCGGGCTGCCGCAACACGCACACTGTAATAGCCCGAAACATGTCGAGCTAAACTCGGTTTAAGACGTGAGTTATCCGTTACAATATCATTTAATATGAGTGAGTCTCACGGTAGTTTCATGTTCAAAATTGATAGGAACTTGTTTAAAAATTGATAGACCACTTATTTGGCTCTGGCCATCAGGCTATCTTTATTTCTGGTTCAACTTTATATTGTTTTGACACCCTTTTTTTTCATGATTGAGATATCCATGAACGTTGTAATTTAACGGTTCACAATCCAACACACAAAACTTTACTAAATAAACTGAAAACAAATACGTCTCATGGATTTTTTTCATTGTTTTTCTTTAAGTTTTTCAAACTTTTTCTCGCGATAAGCATCGAAATAATTGTGACATCTAAAATAATTTCATAAACTTCCTTTGTTTTTTTTTTCAAATTTTCTGTTAATGTTTTCGCACGCAAGCACGGGTTTCCCTTATATTTGTGCGTCTTAACCTGATCACACATTTACAAACTTGACTCGTATATGTGAAAAAAAAACGCAATTGTTCGTTTAATAGCAATATAGAAAATAACTGTTCATTCGGACAACAAAAGGAGAGACGGCATTCCAGTTATTAGTGATATAAAATTTAGCAATGAGTGGTGAAATAGGCCCCAAGTCGGTCAAATATGGAACATGCACACCCTGACATGTTTATTGTCTATTCATTCTAGAATGGACTTTGTAAGTTTATTCCTCAGTTTGGTAGTTGTGTTTATCGGTGTTGGCTTCACAAGAAAGTTAGTCCACATGATATTTAGCATACAGGCACACGTTACGAACTTGTCTTAAGAGAACTTTTCAATTTGATTAATAATCTCACAAGTAGGTATTTATTGCGATTTTAGGGCCATAGGGACATAGGAGAGATGGGGATTTAGGGTCATACTGTCTATGGCTCGTTAAGGTGAATTAAAAAACAATCAATATTTTTGTTCGTTGAATCTATAACCACTGGGTATATCGAGTAAAATATTAGTTGGGTGGGATATGTTATTTATTTATCTCAATTGATTAAACAGCAGTGATGTTTACTTAAGAAATAATCAGACGTTAATTTTAGAGCTATGAAGCGACATTGCAATAACTTTTACGTTTAGTGTTATAGTGTTAACTACCAAATCGTTATTAACTTGACATAAGAGAGAAGTGGATCTGTGACGGTTGACAGTTGTCACTTGAGGCGAGCAAGCGTGAAGTTTTGAATAAAAACAAAGTAATAACCGTGAGCCTTGGGGATGCCTATCTATATTTCCCGCACTGGACGTCTTTCGGCTGACATGATGAATGACCATGTAGTGATACATCGTGTGTTAATTTATTTTATAAAAAAAAGTCGAAATTTTTAACAAAACATATTAATGTGTGTTTATTAGATAGAACCCTTACTAACTACCCTTAAAGTTTGTGGTTGAAACAAAAATACACGGTGTGTAGGCGGAGAGGACGACATGATATAAATAAAAACCAATAATCGCATGTATGTAGGTAAGTGAGTGATCTGATGCCACGACAAGATGTTTAGACATACGAAAGAAAAATGTGGAAAAATTCATCCAACCATCCATAGTTTGTATCCCGGGAAGGTCATGGTTTTTATCCCGGGAAATTGCATAGTTTCCGCGGGATAGCGATAAACGAATTCTACGTAGACGCAGAATAATTCAGCAGATGCTCGAATGACTTTGACTGAACAACTCGAGAAATCGTAATAGCTATTGTAATTATGAATGTATATGAGTGTAAGTTATGCCATGCCTAACGGTCTCAAGTAAAGGTCGAAGCACCGGTTAAAGAACGAAAACGTATCGATGACTAGCCAAAACAAATCCAGACTTTATCGACGAGACTATCAGTATGTCTCTATTAGTGAAGTGAGCACTAGATAATGTAGATAGATAAATATAAAAACATGTGCGAGAATGAAATGGATGGAGTCTCTAGACTAGATTAAATTTCAAACGGATGAATGAAGCGGACTCCTCAATTACATGCTATTGGAGTACCGAAAGAAGAATGAAGCGAAGTTCTGTAGTATGCTTAGGTGGGCTTTCACAGACCAGAGTTCATTATACCTAAAAGGTGTTTTAAAATTAATCTGGAATTCAGCAGGTTCTTACTCAGTTCAACTTAACACCCTTGTAAATTATTTTTCAGATGTTTTTGTGGTTGATAAATGTTTATACCTAACGTATGTGCATGTCAACAATACATTGGTAGTTGTTTGCGAGTCAAACCTGTCTACATTTTGAGTGAATAACTTATTACACCCCATACAGTCAACCATGTGCTGAAATGTTTCGGATTAAATTTAAAACATAATTATTGTATATCTGCGAGTTAATCCAGAGTTAAGTAAGTAGTGCCAAGTGTACGGAATTGTCATTTAGGTTTAGCGATTTAACTTTTTAGCCCTCGACTGCGCAAGGGACGGGACCCATACCCGACCATACAGACCCATTTATTGGTACATACTCAAAAATTGACGAAAGCAGATAACAAGCATAAGAATTCAAGCTGATTACATAATAATATGGAAATCGGCCAAATTTTGCGAAAACTAACAAGGATTACGCAAGTCCTAAATAATTCAGGCCGACTGGATTATTAGCAAAGTGTGTTTATCTTGCGAGAAAATGTCGATTCGATATATATCTCTTTTAAGGTTTAGTTCTTTAGGATTTCATTTTTTGGACAATACTCGTAGGTATAAGAGTTTTCGGTTACATATTTGAATATTGAAAATTAAAATACCTACGGGTAAAAAATCGATGGTCAAAATATCGAAAATTAAAATAACGCAAGTTAATGTTGTCGAATGGTTACATAACCTACGCCCAACCTAACCTAACCTATTGAACTTTAGAGACATTTCGGTCAAATGATGAATTACCAAAAATATTTGGTTCGGTTAGGTTCGAACTGTGACCACAACAACGCACGAGCCGAGCGAGCGAAGCGAACGTGCCGAGGCAGCGGCGGCGACCACTAGAATTGACTAGATCATGTAAAATAAATATGATTAAAAATATCGGAGCATTAAATAAAACAGATTTGTACGTACGATATTTTAGTTTTCGACATTGAAATATGTTGACATTTATAACTTAGATATACCTATGGTTATAGACATTTTGAATCATTCGATATTTTAATCACTCGACATTTCAATCTTAGACATTTTATTTTAACCATAGGAAGGTATACCAACTTTCGATATTGTGATACAATCGATATTTTAATTTTTGATATTTTGAACATCTACATTTTACCTGTAGTTATTTTAAATTTAGATATTCAAATATGTAACCGAGTTTTCTGGGTTCTTGCTCTAGCGCGGTACGGAAGATGATTTCTATGGCCTTGCTCGTAAAATACCTCGTATGAAAAGCAAGCTATTGCGGACACACAGTATGTACTATGTATGTTTACGTAAACTCTTTATCGTAGACAAATACAAACAAAAAATTTAAAAAAATTAAATTTCTTCAAGTATTAATTTTTGCCTAGTTCTTATATAACCAGGAAATTTAAGTTTAATTAATCTTACACTTATAAAAAAAACGTTCGAGATTTTCAGAACAATCTCTTTCATTTAACTTTGTTATACCTACATCAGATTTTGCAAAAAAAAAAACAAATTTATCCCCCACAATGTCCTTGTAGATGTTCAAAATTCATTTATTTCTTTATTACCTTACGGTTTTGTTATTGGGTCACCGATTAAAATTCGTGTACCGATTTTTAACTCAATGGGTTCAGTAGTTTCAGAGCTATTTGGCTTTAACAGATAGACAGTCAGACACACGCTAATGATGCAATAAGGGTTCCGTTTTTCTTTTAGAGGTATGAAACCTTAAAAATACAAAGGGAAACATAAAGTAGTACAAAGGATGTCTGTCTGGCTAAAAAGCCACGTATTAATTTTCTTGGCTGGGTTTGCAATGAATGGCCGCTAAATTTAATTGCTCTAAAAATTAGTTATTGTAATTGTAGTTTCTGCGTTACATACGTTAAATAGGCGCACTTAGACGTCGAGTTGCGGGAAATAGCCCGCTAATAACTATACCTATACCTATATCTATAAGTACTTAACAAAGCGATAATTGAAATATATAAAACATAATTATGTACACAAAAACCATAATAATATAAAATATCTACTAGGACCTGAAAGTATAAAGTTATTTCGTGAGAACTTAATGGCACTTGAACCAACCTAGGTCAACAGATGTTATAACTTTTTACAGCACTGGCTAATTAAGTCTTAAAGATCACAATCACCACATGTTAAAGCCAATGACATCTGTAAAAATATAACACAAAACTAGGTCTAGATATTCAGTCCCACTTAATATTATAAATGCAAAAGTTTGTAAGTATGTTTGTTACTTCATCACGCCTCTAAGCCGCTGAACCGATTTAGATAAAATTCGGTATACAGATAGTTTGAGTCACGGAGAAGGATATAGGATAGTTTTTATCGCAGAAAATTGTATAATTCCCGCGGGATGGCAATAACCGAATTATACGCGAACGGAGTTGCGGGTAATGGGTAATATTAAATATATACGACTAGACTTTACTCGCGGCTTCGCACGCATAATCCATAGATCAGACAGTTTAATTGAAAATTCCAACATAATACAATTTTTTAAAAATAACATCTTGGTTCATTGATTTAGCATTGCATTATCCACGCAAAATTTTATGAGTTTCAGCCTAAATGTCCAGTGGGAAAATCGGGATAAAAAGTAGCCTACCTATTATTCCACATGTGCAACAATCTACATACCAAATATAATTAAAATTCATCAAGCTTATTTAGCATCCAGGGCAGAACTAACAGACAGACACACCTACTCACACATTTTTAATATTAGTAGGATTATTATTTGTTTCATATGAGGTATGTTGTATGGTAAACCAAATGTAATGTTTGTTTTTGTAATGCCTGCCACCCCTACTCTTAAAAACTTTTATGTTGATAAAAATATTAGGTGCTTAATTTTTTCAAGAAAGCACAGTTATTGGTATATAATGCTTTAACAAGCTAAATAATATTTTGTCGGGTTGTTATCTAATTGGGACTGGGGACTCAAATGTAACCACCAAGAATAATAACAGCATTACTCAGTGAAAGGTAAAAGAGTTAGATAAGCAAAGCCACTTTCTAATTACTTTTGAATAGCTTGAAATATTTTTTTTTTTTTTTGTGAGAAATTAATCATTTCCAGCACTGCAGGCCTCTCAGAGTAATTGTGAAATTAATCAAAGTAACCATTATTTACATAATCACAACAACTGCGTAAAAAAAAAACAATATCTATAAACTAAAGACTAAAAAAATTACTGGCTAAATAAGTAAAAAAATATAAACAAAATCTGTATCTCAAGTAATTGAAATATCCTGAACAAATTTATAGGTTTCTGAAAAGTTTGTTCTAACAAAAATGACGAACCAGATAACATCAAAAACACATAATATCCTTTAGGTCAGGCTTGAAACATACTTCAACAGTGTAGAGACCTATATAATTGACTATGACCTAGTCAATCATCCTGCCTATATTTTTGTGACCATTGACCATTTTGTTATGAGTAACTTAATTATGAATGACATCCGCTGGGATACGCCTTATACTATAAAGAAACTGGCTTTTTGAAAATCCTCGATATTAAATGTACATAAGGGAAATAAAAAAGCCTGCATCCTAATCCTGTTTTTTACATAACATCAAATAGAAATTAAAAATCACCATAAATTTTACATAACAGTAATTGGTTTCAGCTTATCACTATTGAACCTAAAGTAATTAACTTCTCAATCAAAACTTCCTTATAATCATGTCCCAGCACAAATAACTTTTATCTTATTATATTTAAGAGGAAACAATGTGATTATGAAGTGATTATAAATCACAAACACAGATGGGCACTGAATCATACACATGTGTCTTATTCATAAACACTTCTCACATGGTATGATGTTTTGTAAATAATCTTGCATAGTTTGTTTTTTTTAGCTTTGTATTGTTTAGCTCAGATGTACTCAAGCTTGATTTTGGTGGCCAGTTTTTTGTTCTTTTAATATTTCAAATGAGATTTATAAACTTGCAAAATTTTGTACATTACATGTCATTGTGAATTTCATTAGTATCATAAGATTGCAGAGAAAAAAGGGTTCAAACTTATTTAATCATGGTTTCTTATTATCTGTTTAAAAATATGCTTCTGAAACTTGAAATGTTGTAAATGGGAAGTTAAAAACGGTTGGACATTTTTGCACAAGTGTAGTAATTATCAATTTAACTGAAAGAAGTTCAGAAAGAAGATCAGTAAATTGAAATTTTAGATAGTAAAGAAAAGAGGCAAGTCTCAATGCATTAGGTCTAGTTTTTATAACTTTATGAAAAATTAGTTTGAAATTTACAATAAGTGTATAAATTTAATTTTTGTATGATTGCCTGAGCTGACATACATAATTTGATTTGATTTGATTGAATAATTAATAGAATTCCTAACAGTCCCTATGAGAAATATAGATATAATAGAATAGAAGACTTGTTTCCAAGCCGTGCAACGGTTTTGTTCAGTTCAATTGAAATAATGTCTTAGATATTGAATGATAAATCAGAATTACTTCACGTATTGCAACCTACTAGGCCAAGGAGTTGTAATTTCTCGAGTCAATTTAAAACATTACTAAATTAATATTGGTATCATAAGTGGTGGTTTCATTTGACTGCCTGATACTTAATAGTTTACCGACTAACCAAAGCTCCTAATACTTTCCAATAACTGCTTAAATATATATCGAAACATTATAAATACGTACCCTTATAAGTACGCTGGTGAAATGAAAATGTCCAACAGTCCAGCGAGGAAAACCATCATCACATATAACACACACAATTCACAGGTTCCACTAGCACAACACCATTTATAAATTATGAAATCCACACCCGCGCAAATGATAAAATCAGTTTCTTATTGACATAAACACAAACTGAGCGTCCGCCATATGCAGGTACGTTCTGCACGTACAATCCGTGTATATTTTTCTACTGTTGCGCTCTGAAACTCACTGTTGTAATATCATCTGTTGACGGAGGCCAACATTTCAAGATTTTTCTTGATAAAACCGTGTATTGATTAAGGTGTTAAAATACGTAATTATCTAAGAACTTTACCATTCGTACTTGTGATTTATCTAAAGCTACTATAAGCACCAGGTAAATATCATGTTATATTGACAGTTGCACGAAGAAACGTAGTTTCAAAACAGAGCTTACACAATGCTTGTGTTCAGAACACATGAGGATTTGCGACTCATTTCACGCGAATGCGGTCAACGCGGCAACTTCACTGCGCTCCAATCCCGACGAGCTTTGATTTCGATTTACGGAGAAGTGTAGATGCATGCGGAAAAGGGATAGCCGATATTATATCTTTCAAGTCAACGGCCTCTGTTTAGATACGGTACTAGACTGTGGTAATGATAATGATATCTTTTAGAGCCGAAGATTTTTTGGGAATTATTTTACAAGTTTACCGAAATAGGTAATAGAAGCTTTAAATTTGTAACGGTAGCGCAATTAAAATAACATTATTAAATTTATTATTTTTAAACTAAAAAGTTTTAACCAGCAGTCTTTCGAAAATAGGTAATTTATTAATTAGTTAAAATAAACGTCAAGTACCTATTCTTACATTTTTTAACCGACGAAATAAGTAGGTAGTCCAATTTAGATAATTATTTTTTTATTGGATAGCATATATACCTCGAAGTTGGTACACTCACCAGCATTATCGGCCACAGCGGATCGTGCAAAAATATCTGACGTCCTTCCGCCCGGTTATAAAATAGAAATAGAGTCGTATCAAATATTTATGCACGCTTTTTGTGTCGGATATTGGTGCTGGTGACTGTACCATATAAGTTTGGAAAAAAATTACCCCATGGGTGGGAAAAAAGTATAAAATAAAAACTTATTAAAAAAAATTAAACCCCCGAAAGAAGTGAAAAGCAAAGAATAATAAGCCATTTTTTTATTTAACCTTAATCTAGGTAGGTAGCTACTAAGATTGAAGTCGGTGCCTCAGCACTAGCCATCACAAGTGGACCTAATGGGCTGATGAGTCGTCTACCTGATGGGCTTCTATAACTCCTGGCTCGTGCTTTGTCTTTTCGGCGGTTTAATTTTCTTGTATTTTTTTTTATACATAATTAGTACCTATTAGTAACTACAGTCATTGTTAAAGGTCTGATTGTAAATTCGTAAACTTGACGAGTGAAAATCGACGTTACACGTTACACGTGAGAGAAACAAAAAAACCTCACTTTTTTAAGCCAAACAAAATTTAATGTACAAATATTAACATATAGTGTGCGACCGTACTTATACGAACCGGAACACGAAGCGTTGGCAAGCCTCCCTCGAAGTGGACTAACGACATCATGAGAGTTGCGGGCAACCTGTGGACGCAAGTGACGAGTTGTCGTTTATTGTGATGCTGATGATATTAACATAATGAGGGCTATCGTTTTTTGTCTCACTAGATGGCGCACTGTTGCGTGAGGTTTCAAAGTCTGTTATTACGGGCGTGAAAACAAAGTTTAGATTAAAATCATATTTAAACCGTACCATAAAAATATCGAGCATGCCACAGTGTTGCATAGTCCCCGTTTTGTTCGGAAAAAGGGAGGACAAAGGTTTCCGAAATACAAAAATGTCTCAAAACACAGACATTCATTGCCCCGGAACGCATATTTGCCATTATTAATTTCAGATATTGCAAAATATTCATAAAATTATTCTAATTATAAATAAACCCGCATAGCTCACCCAAAAACTATGAGATTTGACATTTCGGAGACCTCACGCTACACTAGCGCCTCTAGTGGCGAATTCATTCGCGATACCCCTCATTATGTTGTCTATTGCGAACAGAGGGCCTACTCCGAAATTCGAAAATCGAAGTTCGTATCGTACCGTCCCTCTCCTTTCGTAAATAGTATAAGCGACAGAGGGATGGAAAGACACGAACTTCAATTTTTGAGACCCGCAAGTTCCACATTGGTTCCCAGTGCTAGTAGGTATCCCTAGTTTGAATACGTTTTATAATCTGATTTTCTCTATTACCCGTTCTATGAAGCAACAACTTCTGAAACTATTATACGAGTACCTAACCTACCCTCTTGTGAGATAAGCGATAACTTAGCCGGTCGACTTAAAGTTAATCAACTACCATTAGGGAACCGTACAAAAACGATATCGGGACGATGTTACCGGCACTCAATATCTTAGTTCGTGCATTACCTACACAATACTTGAATTATGTTAAGACGTATCTGTCTATCGGCATTATTAGAAATAATAAGAAATAAGAAATAAATATCACGGGACAATTCACACCAATTGACCTAGTCCCAAAGTAAGCTTAGCAAAGCTTGTGTTATGGGTAGGTACTAAGCAACGGATAAATTTAATTATATAGATACATACTTAAATACATATTAAACACCCAAGACCCGAGAACAAACATTCGTATTTTTCATACAAATATCTGCCCCGACACGGGAATCGAACCCGGGACCTCAAGCTTCGTAGTCAGGTTCCCTAACCACTAGGCCATCTGCCCCCTGTACCACAGAAGTTACAAGTGCTACAATTCTACAAAATTGTTACGTTTTACTAAGAGAAACTTAACAATTTTGTAGCATTGTAGCACTTGTAACTTTTGTGGTACAGGGGGCTGGTCGTCTCATTATTGTTCATTATTGTTTTATGACATGCAAGCGATTATGAACTTTAGGGTGGTAGACCACATATTTGGCTGATTATGTGGATGACTTTAGTTCTTATGCGAATTTTCCCGAACGTTTCCCAAACGCTGTCCATCACAGTCGGATTTAGTTTCCACTTCGTAGGTGGTATAGGGCCAGATACTGAGGTCTCTGAATGCGCCAGTTTATTTGTTAATTAATTTCGTTACTGAGTTTCTAATACAACAATCGAATAGATTGCAATCATGAATGCTGCAATCAGAGAGCACATCACTAGCCCTAGTGATTGCCTCCACACGCACGAGTGCAGTGCATCCGTAATATTCCCTGCGGATATCGCTATTGTGTTCATAGCTTTATAGTGCCGTTGGGAAATATAGGCAAGTTTGTACTACCCTTATAGATAGTATGTAGGTTAGATTCGGTTAGAAACACTTTTTTCTGTCTCAAAATAATAACAAAGATAATCATAGCAGAAAAAACCATACTTAGGATAATTTTATCTTTTATCCCGGAAAATTGCATAAGTAGTTCCCCCAGAATTGTGAATACGAATTCATCGCAGACGACGTCGCGAGCTATAGCTGTTGAATGAATAAAGGGGCTGTTATATAAATATCCGTTTAGTGCCGTTGACGTAGCATCGGCCGCAAGTGTTTATCCGGCCGTTCAATGGTCGCCACTCTGTGCTGGTCTTGACTGACACACTTGTTTACTTGATGATTCGTGCCAGAACACTTTGTAAAGGGCAAGGGTATGGCACTGACTTACTCGTAATTATGCAAACAAAGACAGAGAGACCAAAAATTGCTAAAAGTGGCTCCGAAGTGGTAACGTTTCGTGTGCTCTGCCTACCAAATTTGGAATACAGGCGTGATGTTTGTGTGAGTGTAAGACAGAGAGTACCTATGATAACATTAAATTTTCAATGCACGCGACATTTTATTTTTTGTAGGTATGTTTGTGTATGTCAACACTTTATTATACCTAAATAAAACACAAAAATAATATAAAAAAACAACAACACAAAAAACAATACCACTAAAAAGAGTACAAAGGCGAGATTATCCTTAAAAGGGAAGTTAGGTAGAAGGGGTAGGGATTATTTGTTGTCTTTGTCATAGTTTTTCAAATTTTCTAGCCGAAACTGCTATTATAGATTATAGCCTCACATATTTAACTTATAGTAAGCTAATTTACTTCCGAGGCCACTATTTAGGGAAACTTTTCATACGGTTTTATTTGTCTGTAAAAATGACTATCGCATATGACATATGACACAAGTAGATATGAAGGAGACAATTGTATTGTAAAACTCTTTATTGTACATAAAAACAACAGAACACAGGATAATAAGATTTACAAAGGCGAACTTATCCCTTAATAGGATCTCTTCCAGTTAACCTTTGAACGATTGACAGGATATTAGACACAAGAATAATAATAATTTAAGATAATGAATAATGATGAGAGATAATGTTATGATGACAAGGTTTTGTGGCTCTGTGGTTGCATAAAAATCAAATTAAGCTATTAATAATATAAAAAAGGATTAAATTGAAATTTATTCTTTATTATTTTACTATTTTGACATACGCAATATAATTCACACGTAGTTAACTCTTGATTTATGTATTCATAATTTATTTATCTATCTAAACACAAAAAATCAAAATTAATTAAATAATAATAAATAAAACTAAAAAAAAACAATTATACAATAAAAAATACAAAATATAAAATAAATCTAAACGAAAGAAAATAAAATAATAAAATAAAATAAAAACTAGGTACTCAAGACTCGTCCACATCGTACTTGGCCCAAACGTACCCATTACCCCAGCGGCATTGCCCCGTTGTATGGCCAACGAGACCCGCTGGACCAAGTACGACCCGGAACGGGGGTCACCTCCTCTGTCTCTCATCCTGCGCCCCAACTCAAATCAACCACCTGGCGTCCACCCCCCAAGGGCCAGCCGTCTCGACCGCAAATGACACAAAGTCGTACGTCGGTTCCAAGGCTGAGTATTTCAGGCGCTTCGACCGCGCGGCATTTTCAGCCGCGGCACCAGCTGCACTCGACGTGTGACTCAGGTGTGATGCCGCAAAGGTACTTACGCACGTTGCATCCCACAAGAGACACCGCCCTCTCTGCCAGGGAACCAACGTTAACCCATTATGCCTCTTTCCGTCGCTACGGCTCCAACATACAAGGCACGTTAGCTGCACCCATTGCCCTGTTAATCAGATCATTAATTCAGTGATGCCTCGAGATCCGGCCAGCACACCTTTGACACTAAGTCCGTGGTGACCATCCTCCTCCACCATCGCCCCGCATATGCAACGATGCTGCTCGTAAACTTTGCATGCCAGCCTAAGTTCAATGGCTATCAGGAGAGAGTCGTTATCCAGCAAAGTGCCAAGCTGGGGAGACGGCAAAGCCTGCAGCCACGCCCCCGACTCGGGAGTAGCAGAAGCCTTGAGTCGCGCAATATTGGAGCCCGAAGCATCGCTTAACAAACTCGCACTAGTATAAAATTGGTTAATTGTACTTCATGTCTAAGCTGGAGCCAACCATACACATTCACAAATTTTCATTTTGATTGATTGTGTAATTTTGAAGATTAGTGGTAAGAACATGGTGAGATCTTTATATTCTGAATTATTTATTACTGTTGCATAGAATGATATATTAGGATTTTAATATTTAAAAGCATTTCAACAAAGATAATATTTTTTGCACAAAGTACATAGTGATAAAGCCTTAAATACTTGGCTCCGTGTCTATAATTTTCACCATCTAAATTCGCCCAAACTTACCTTATTGCAAAATTATGGATGTTTTGGACTCTGAGGATTTATTTCATATATGGAGGGTGTTCTTTGTTTGTCTTTGGCACACCTTTCATTTTATTTCTTGGAAAAGGAATTTTTGGCTTGTGAAAAACTTGTGTTTTTTTTGCGTGATTATTTACCTACTAAGTAGAGAAGTCATGTATTAGTCAGGTTTTTCGTTGCCTAGAAAAAATAAATAGTTAATATGAGTTTGTACATAAGTGACGTCACAGCTTGCTATTGTCTTAATAAACTAGTGTTTAGCCGCGGCTTCCCACACATAAACGATCGTCATCATCATCATCATCCCAGCCTATATACGTCCCACTGCTGGGCACAGGCCTCCTCTCGAAATGAGAGGGCTTGGACCGTAGTTCCCACGCGGGCCCAGTGCGGATTGGGAACTTCACACACACCATTGAATTGCTTCGCAGGTTTGTGCAGGTTTCCTCACGATGTTTTCCTTCACCGAAAAGCTCGTGGTAAATTTGTAATGTAATTCCAGACATAAACGATTAGTTCTCGCAATTTCAATGGAAATTCCGGGATTTCGCACAAATTTAAGGTAGGTACACCTAAGTTCGTTCTCAAGTTATGGTGTGACCAAAGGAAATGATATTTTTTATATGTATAGATAGAATATAAATGTCAACAATAAATAACAATAGAACCAACAAGTAGGTACAATACAATACAATAACTCTTTATTGCACACCAACAGATAGCAAGCAGTACAGAAAACAGGTATATACACATAGACTTTCTGAGGTAAGCAATAGGCGAATAGTACGATGGCCACTTAAACCTTTATTAGTATACTCGTATATATTCACACGTTCATCGGCGTTTTACGACTTATGATCGGTTTTACGGCCTATTTGAAAGACTATAACATTGTACTCGTAATCAATATCTTTATAGTCAGTCGATGGATGTCGAACTAAAGTATTAGTGTAATAGTAAGGTTACACTTCCAAATATTCAACCATTAAGGTTCACTTCCACCGGCGAGGCGAGACGAGAATTGAAATTTATATGGCGGCGCCCGCAGCGACTGAAGCTAATATATTTAATACGAGAGTGAGAGCTTCGATTTTCAAATTTAGTAGTAGCCCCCCGTACGGCATAAAATGGCGTCGCCTTTGACAACAATACGTGGCAGCACAGCAGCCTCCTGAAGACGATAGCTGTAGAGTGCTCGTTAATGCAAAATTTAATAATAACACAGTGCGTTACTTGTCCAACATCTATACTTACATAATTATATCCATACTATACTATGATATATATCCATACTAATATTATAAATGCGAAAGTGTGTGTGTTTGTGTGTATGTTTGTCCGTCTTTCACGTCGAAACGGAGCGACGGATCGACGTGATTTTTGGCATAAAGTTAGTTTATGGACCCGAGAATGACATAGGCTACTTTTTATCCCGAACAAATGCACAGTTCCCGAGGGAACAGCGCGCGATAGCCGAAGTCTACGCGGGCGAAGCGGGCAAAAGCTAGTATGGTTATAAACCACTAATGAATATTTTGGTTCTTTGTTATCTAAATGCGCAAAATCGCTCCACAAAGTCTCCCACAGAGTCGAATGTGTCAATGTGGAGTCCGGAGATTGCCCGTCAGGTCGCCTGCATACTCGTTATGTTAGTACTACTTTAAAAACTATACTGCCTAAACTAAAAATACTGTACCTAATATACTATAGTAAATATATACGTCGAGCCTCATTTCCAATGAGACAATTTGAAGTCGATTTGAACTCGTCGAAATATCGGGGCTCTCCTAATATTTGGTAGCTTCTGCGCAATAACCACAGATAAATAGATTCAAGAATTAAGAAAGGCAAACAGAGGCGATAAAATTTCGAAACCTCATTAGGCGATCACGGTTTATATATCGTACTACTGCTTACTCATCTATACATCATCATCATCATCAGCCGGAAGACGTCCACTGCTGAACAACGGCCTCCCCCTTAGAACGCCATAATGAACGACAACTCGCCACTTGCATTCACCGGTTTCCCACAACTCTCACGATGTCATCAGTCCACCTGGTGGGAGGCCTGCCAACGCTTCGTCTTCCGGTTCGTGGTCGCCACTCGACGACTTTTCTCCCCCAACGGTTATCTGTTCTTCGAGCGATGTGGCCCCGCGCTCATTGCCACATCAACTTGCATATTTTTCCAGCTATGTCTGTGACTTTAGTTCTGCGACGAATTTCCGTATTCCGTATTCTATCGCGCAAAGAAAGTCCAAGCATAGCTCTCTCCATAGCTCGTTGCGTGACTCTGAGCCTCTCTAAAAGGCGAACAGTCAAGGACCACGTCTCAGCGCCATAAGTCATCACTGGCAACACACACTGGTCGAAGACTCTAGTCTTCAGGCGCTGCGGTATATTGGACGAGAAGATATATTACGACGTTTCCCGAACGCTGCCCATCCGAGTTGGATTCTTCGGGCGACCTCTTTGTCGAAGTTGGACCTACCCAATTGGACAACTTGTCCAAGGTAAACATATTAGTCAACAACTTCGAGTGTATCGTTCCCAACGATAACCGGCACGGGTGTGACATGGACATTTGACATGATTTATTTTTAGTCTTGTCCATGTTCATCTATCTATACATCTTTATATTTTGTGATCTCGCAGAAAATACGGTCTAACTGTTTATTTTCAAGAGACAGACAGACTGCTAGATGGTACTGTCCGATCTGTCAGTCCATTTTTAATTGCGTCAACGTATTTAAGGACCGAGTGTTCAGGACCTAAATAAGATAAGGGTTAACTCCAGCTTAAGAATAACCCCAGTAATTGAATGCAAATTGAATAAAACAGTTACGAAGGAGGAGAAGTACACACTGATAACGACTTTGTGAAGTTATTTTGCCGGACTTGAGAGAAATATTAGGGTCCAACAGGTTTAATTTATGTTGGACCTTTTTAGGTCCACTCCAATAAAATTGTGTAGTCTACCGATTCTAAATAAGTTTATACCTACCTACCTACACAATACAATGCAATACAAATACTCTTTATAGCGGACCACAAATCAGTACAATAATTCCTACTAATATCTACCATAGGTATTTTGCCTATCTTCTACCTTTCTAACTCCTAGATAATTTTGACTTACCCGTGTATCTTCTGGCAATAATGTAGTATTTGAACCGACCGCGAGCTTATCCTATTAGTAGGTACTGATGTAAATGATGAAGTCATATATCGATAGGTGAATAACGAGAAAGTGACTTTGATTACAATCTCTCTCGTGTGCAAAACCGGGAGGGTCACTTGTTTAGTTCACAATAGTTCACATGTAGTTTTTAGTTACACGATACGGGACTTTACTTATATGATAAAGTCACGTTGGAGTCAACCGAGTTTATGTTAAAGTGAATATGAACTGGGAGGAGAGCCTGACTTTCACCATTATATTTAAAGCCACGAGCATATGATTAGATTATTACATGTATTGTGTGTTTGTGTGAGTAGTCCCATTTCGAACCGCCGCCCGTATCTTCCTCGATGGCATCATAACGGGCATTTTATTGTGCGATACACACTCATAGCCATCCAGACTTCCTGAGGCGACAACTACCATAGAGTAAAACATACAGACTGAATAGAGTTCAAGATCCTTATATAAGTAAAGTAGTAACTTGATGCTAAGTGCAAATAATCAGAACAAAGTTTGGATTTGGTGGTGATCGACGTTCTGCTTCGAAATGCTCGTTTTGAATGTCATGCAAAACGTCGAATTCATAATGCATACAAACATCCTGAGACCGTAACAATATCAAGGATAAAGTTACGAGTGGATATAGCAGAAAGATTAGCTTAGAAAGAGACACAAGTCTAATTAATCAAATCCTTTCGCATAAGACAAGGTAGATATCATGAGTTATAAGCTACCTACTCATATTTTCTTTCCTTATTACCTTCATCGTCAGCATCCACTCGGCCTATCTGCAGAGAACAGTCTACCTCTCAAAATGAGAGGACTTGGGCTTACACTATACATACCACCAATTTTTTTTTTTGGCAGATAATTATTTTTTACCACCATTACTTTACTATTCTTCATATCAATAAAGTGACGCTTCTATTCAGTCTATTCGTCATGACGTTATGTATGTCACAGGCTTATAATTGCATTTGAAGCCCTCTCCGCCAATATTGTCTGCTGCAGCCGACGCTGTAGCACCCACCTTTGTTGGTGCCGGTACATCATACCTATTATACGTACTACTACTCCGTCGTACAGAACAATAGGATTGGTTCATTGTGTGTAATTGCCTCATAACATTTAGTAATCTATTTCACAGATTGTCCTGACTTCGCCAAACCTTTAGTTTGAATCGAGAAATATCATACTTACTCGTATGTACACTTACTCACTCTTGTGGATTCACTCGCCAACAGAATTTGTTGTCTGTGTTAGTGTTAAGTAATGCTTCACTAAACTGTATTTCTCTAGACATCTGTTTTTGGGCTTTCTGTTTAGCACCTAAGTCCTATTATAATGTACTGTATTTCTGTTCATGTCTCAAATAAAATAAAATAAAAAAACGCAAGTTGCATTAGGTACGTAGTAGACCTCCACAAAAAACGCACAAATCATCTATTTTTTCCTAAATATCTAAATGTACGTTCCCAAGCCGCACTGGGCACGCGTGGGAACTAGGTACGGCCCAAGCCCTCTCATTCTGAGAGGAGTCCTGTGCCCAGCAGTTGGACGTAAATAGGCTGGCATGATGATGATGATCTTGATGTATCTCAGCCCGCGTGGGAACTAAGGGGGCCAAATCCTTTCATTACGAGAAGAGGCCTGTGACCAGCAGTGGGGCGTGTATAGACCATAAGTAGCAGGAACCAGCCTTACCTTTTATATCCTAGCAAATTTTGGTTTTGAGACTGGTTTTTGGAGTCTTTTTGTATTTTTTATTTCAACTCCAAATTTTGTTACTTTTACGGTCATCCCAAACAAAAACAAACAAAACAAAACAAAATTATCGAAAATACGAACTGAAACATAGATGCACAGAAAAACCAGAAAAAGAGACCAGCGCTGGGAATCGAGCCCAGGTCCTCAGCATTCCGTGCTGCGTGCCATACCCCTCCAGTCCAGTCCAGTCAGTGGTAGTGTAGGGGTATGGCACGCAGCACGGAATGCTGAGGACCTGGGTTCGATTCCCAGCGCTGGTCTCTTTTTCTGGTTTTTCTGTGCATCTATGTTTCAGTTTGTATTTTCGATAATTTTGTTTTGTTTTGTTTGTTGGTGCCCCCCAAGACAATGCCCTAAGCAACGCAATTGCTTAATTTGCTTATGGGCTAAGCCGGCACTGGACAGTCACATTCAACCACGTTTCATCCACCTCATTTTCCTGATCTCATTTTTTACATATTGGCTGTAGGTTTAATTTCGTTATAGATTATTTGTTCGAGTTCCTGTATTTTTACCAGATAACTAAAAAACTGTATCTTGGACCATTTTTATAGAAAAGTGTCCACAAAAATGGGACGGTTGAAACCCGGCCCTGCAATGTGAAAAAACTGAAGTAGGTTAATATTTCTCGAGCCGTTAAAGAAGGTTTTACTGGTTTTACTACAGGTATTCCAAAGCCAACATTCTAAAAAGTCCTTTGAAATTTAAAAGTGTGCAACAAATCATTTGTTGTGTATAACAGCCAATGAACGCGGCAAATGGAGCGCGAGATGTGGATAACAATTTATGGGGGAATAAAATTTCTAAAGCGGTACAGTGGTGACGCCACTTTACAAATGAAATATTTAAAAGAACGTGAAATTTCTTTTTTTTTATGGTGAACTAGTTTACACGCGGCTTCGCACGCTTACCTATATCATTAGATCCAGCAAGTTGAATTGAAATTACCATAATAAGTCCCCAAAGTGACGTTTGAGATTTTTATCCCAATTCGATGTGTTATTGCAGACGTCCAGCTATCTACATACTGAATTTCATCCAAATCCGTCCAGCCGTTTTAGCGTCAAGTAGTAACAAAAATTTCCGCGGGAATTCCCAAATCGTGGCCTTTGATGTTTTGCACTAGAAATTCCTTGCCAAATTTCATGAGTTTCAGACCCAGCGGTTTATTTTTCGTGATTTTATCCGAATCCCGTGGGGATATCGGGATAAACTATATAGCCTATGTATTATTCCAGGGTCCAACTATCTACGTACTAAATTTCATCTATATCTATTCTGTCCAGCTGTTTTAGGGTGAAACATACACACACACACACACACACACACACACACACACACACACACACACACACACACACACACACACACCCACGCACGCACGCACGCACACACACGCACGCACGCACGCACACGCACACACACGCACACACACACACACACACACACACACACACACACACACACACACACACACACACATACTCCCAAAGTTTCTCGTTCATAATATTAGTAGTATTTATTCTCTTCCCTAAGGCGAAAAGCCGCATAATGTGAATCACAATATATCAGCTTATTATATTATTATGGTAGATGCGATCACGTGTTTATATTGGAGTTTTGGGCCTAAATGGCCGGATATGCATACAGGGCGGGAGAAATTGTTTATTTGTTAGAATGCCAAGCCAAGTGTAAGCTGGGATAATAATAATAACTTTCGTTTGAGTTTATCGCCGTGTTTCACGCTTGTGAGAGGATGCGGGAGACATGATTGAGAGCATTATATTTCGCCTTAAAATGGCACCGGGAAAAAAGGTAGGCACCTCAGCTTTGCCGGTTTAAGTTAGGTTGCTGTGTCCATAAACAGCAGTATGAAAGCGTCTTCAGTGATTTATAGGCCTACTAGCTTTTGCCCGCGTCTTCGCCCGCGTGGAATTCGGTTATCGCGCGCTGTTCCCTCGGGGACTGTGCATTTTTCGGGATAAAAAGTAGCCTATGTCACTCTCTGGCCCATAAACTATCACTATGCCAAAAATCACGTCGATCCGTCGCTCCGTTTCGACGTGAAAGACGGACAAACATAAAAACACACATTTTCGCATTTATAATATGAGTACCTATGGATGTCGTAAATTGTGCTCTTGCTCAGCTGAGTGATCCTTTAAAAAGTAGACTGTGTCATTGCAGCCGTCCAGCTATCTACGAGTAGGTACTTAACAATTATTATTATTATTGTTAGCGCCTATATTCGGTCCCACTGCTGAGCAAAGCTTTCGATACTTCTACTGCTGGGCGTTTATTCGAGCGCGTTTCAACCGGCACATTTATCTGGTCACATTTTTTATGAATTGGCTGTGGATTTTAATGTTGTTTTCACTATATCAGAATATTTATGATTGGTTTTTTGGAGTCTTTTTGTATTTTTTATTTCAACTCCAAATTTGTTACTTTTACTTTTAGTTGTTACTTTTTTGGTGAGCGGTTGGTTCCGAAAGAGTGTGACGTCTCTCGATGAGAGCGGAACATAGATGTCGCTAGTGCTGCTGCATAAGTAGCGTAGTAGAAATAAGCAACCTGAGATATGTATGCATAGGAAAAACTCGTGTCTAGATTTCTGTCCAGCGGTGGTGTAGGGGTTATAGCACGCAGCACGGATTGCTGAGGACCTGGGTTCGATTCCCAGCGCTGGTCTCTTTTTCTGGTTTTTCTGAGCATCCATGTCTCAGTTTGTATTTTCGATCAGAATATTTAGCCATTTTTACAGAAAAGTGTCCAGATAAAATGAGGCGATTGAAACGCTCGAATAATCACTGCTCTTTGTACTGTGGGGACTGTAACTTGGTAAGAGCTTATATAGGTACTGGGGATCTACGCGCGTGACTTTAAACTGATATGAAATAAACAAGGTTATTGTTCCGCTAACATATACATTTACATAGATAGTTCCGGCCGCTCAGGCTGTCGGGAGCAATCTGCGCTCCGGCATGTATACCGCTGTCAATCGTTTTTAAAGTCGAATTCTAGAAACATACAATATAAAAATACTACATAATAAAGTCAATCTAACCTGCCAGGTGGTCAGTTTTACCACCTGCCAGCGGTATACAGCCTAGTTCCTACAGTACACTGCACTCAAGGGCCAGTCCTTCGAGAACTAGTCAAGTTCATCCCCCCATCGCCCTCAAAGTCGCTTTTTGAGTTGGTACGCGTCTACTCGATGGTTATCTTGGCCCGCAACTCGTCTGGCAAACTTTCGCATTCAGAGACGATCCGACTGATTTCGGTCATGGCGACCACTTCGACTCCTATTTGTTTGTTTGGCGCTCATGCTCAAGATGACTTCATAGCCTATCTATCGCTTTATACCTACTCTTAACATTAGTATAATTCTACGTCCAGGATAGTGTGACGTTATCCGTGCCGTATAACGATGAAATATAAAAGCACCTATTTTATTTCTCCTTACAGTTATAGACAGTAGAAACTAGGTGCCTATTTAATAAGTACAGTCGAGTTGATAAACTTGTGAGCAAAAATTTGATCAAAATTATCTGAACACGCTTTTACGCCGTTAACAATAGAGTCATGTTCAGATATTTTCGATCAAATTTTTGCTTACAAGTTTATGAACTCGACTGTACATACCTACTCTAATTTGGATTTGTTTTAGTCTGTTCCAAATGCTTCCAAAGAGGTAGTTGAAAAAAAAAATATTAACGATAATTAGCCGTTTTTCGTTTCAGGAAAAACTTGATTAGGTACAACGTCTACTATTTATTAAGTAAGTAAAATCTCAGAGCGAAAATTCTCATGTCACAAAATTTGAGTGACAACCCAATTACTCTGGGCGCCTCTTAGATAGGTAACTTTTTTAAATTATGTGGCTACCTTACCTAAAAATGGTCCCTGAATGAAAGTTATATAATCTACTTACGTTTTGTTTCAAGTTATACCTAATTAATCACTATTTGAAATCTTTCCCCCTCATGAGAAAATTTGACCACTCTATTTAACAACCACCTCCAACCAAATTGGAATGTTGCCCTTTGGAAATTCAAAGAAAAATTATCAATAAAAATGCTTGGCTAATGGGTTTACACAAGTAGGTCGGAAATGATTTAAAAATAAATACTGGACATTCAAATGTATTCATAGAGTTTTCATACTCTAACTTACCGTAAAATATTCTAAAGTATTTCCTTATGCATACATATATATAGAGCAAGGAACTCAGACGTGATAAATGAGCCCCGCGCCTTTAACTAGGTAATTCGTAGTTTCCTCTTACCTTTTAAATTGGCCTAATTTATTTTCCTGTTCTTATCGATGGTTGCATAATTGTTGCATAATTGAACTTGATTACAGAAACGGTAATAAGCATTAATGACTCACATTGGTTCGGTAGGTAAAATAAAAACCTATCTCCTTTGGATATCGCAGACAGACTATTCAGTGGGTAATATTAGCTACGTAGGTACCTATCTCTTTTGATTTAATTACGCAGACTGACGAGCATATTTCAGAAATGTTTCAATATATACAAAGTTTAAACAGTAGATTGTTCAATAAGGGAGGACTAACAACTACAGAACGGTTTTGGTTAGGTTATAAAGTAAAGAATAACCATCAGTACAAAATAAACCTTACTGTAATAATATTACGCTTATTTATCTTTTTCTAATTTTAATACAATACCTACGACTGTTTGGCATGATACAAATAAAACAAAATCAGCATTTTCGAATTCTTACATCGCTTATTTAAATAGAGAACAACCCGCCCTCGCCCACTACTTTTGTTTGGAAGTATAGAGGTGTTATACCGTGTCTAGTTCTCTCGGGTATGTCAAATTAATTTTTTTGGTCTGCTTCGTTAAATATCTTTTTAATGTAGGTACTTTTCGAAATCCTTGTTGCTTCTATAACTCGGTCTTGAACCTTATTAAAATATTTACAATCAACACATTTCTTGAAACTTACTGCTTCTTTTAAAAAACTATACCTACATTATAAACAATTTCTCGTTATTGGCTATTTACAGAAATACCCTGTTTAAGTTGGCTCCCAATGCGCAATCAATTTACGAGAAATAAACTAAATAAATAAGTATGTGGTGGTTTTAACTGCTCTATATAAATCAATGAAAACACAACGAGTGCACTCTTCGCGTGATGGATTGCTGCTAAGTCAATAAGACAATTATCATTTACTACTACACGAATCCTTCCGATTTCCCCCGAAACTCGAAGGTTTTTCTAAGAGCTCACGGATTGCAGGTAAAGTTGTAATTTCTCAGAAAATTAATTACATTATATCAAATGACCATTATGTGTTTTAACAATTATTAGTTTCAAACTTTGTGTACTTTGATACGTACACCCGCATATATCTGTTACATTCATTAAATTTTAATTCCAGGAAACGGTGGCTCCATTAGCTCTTTGATGATCCTGTCAAAGTCGAGTAATACGAGTACACGGCATGTAGGTAGACGATCTCGTTGGTGGGTATTCCGCCACTTTTCAGTGATCTGTTCTGTCCCATTAAAATTCTAAATATTATTGTTTTTGCTTTGTGTAAAAATATAGGCTTGAAAACTATTCCTGTTTCCATTCGAGATGCATTGAATTTTGTATTCCTTGAGTGTTTTGTGTAGGTGTAATAGGTTAGTAATTGAAACTTCCACAATTAAGTATACTCAGTAATTTACGATTACGTGCTACCTACACTGCAAGCTGGTTGTAAATAAATAGTTTTATTTTTTGTTGATTTTCCCTATTTGTTAATCTTAACATGTGAAGAAACAATTGGCTAAGTAAAGTTTTTTGGAGAGGCGCTAATTATATTTTTTTTCGATAGTCGACGTCTTAATAATCGAGGAACTGCAGCTCTTTTATTTTTATTTCCTCTTATTAATTAGAAATATTTTTTTAAGTGGTCGATATGACGTTTGTGAGATTGAAATGGCAGACCCGTTGAGGGCTCAGTACTTAGTAGAAACATAAAAAAAAACGAAGTCAACTGTCACTGCTGTCACTGTCAAGTAGAATCTAACCTAAAACCATTTTATTTGCTTTGCGATTTGGTGCGATCAGTGTGTTTTTTGTTTGGATAATTTTTTACGACCTCAGCCCAAACTCTGGACTTTTGAATTTGCCACATCTCTCCACGACCTTTGAACGATAATTTGACCACGATTGGATATTTTCGACGACTATTTTGGCTCTGTTTCTTAGACAACGTTATCTTGCATTCTCGGCCACCCTTGGCTTGACATTTGGACTGCCTTACGAGTAAATTCGAATCACAGTATCCCTACAATGGATTCAGACGACTCCGATAGTATTCGAGTTGAAATGGAGCATTACAGAAATGTTCTCCAATGCTTTGTACCTTCGTCTATGAAATACAGACGAGATTTTCCGAATTCGGCGTATTTATGCATCCTAGTCTTTACAAGCGACTTGGTGCAAGTCGGCTTCATCTTCCACTGCAAGTTGCTCATCAACAACATCATTATACGAACCCTCTAGCCCTTCAACATCAAACACAGCAAAGGAGAACATAACAGAAGGGAGAGATATCGTGTTTTTTTTACCAAAACATTAAAAAGGACTTGATCTCAGTAAGAGTCATGCAATACATTATAATATTTAATTGCATGTTGCACAAATGGGTTATATTCTTTATTTCAAAGTGTATTGAAGGAAGAGTTTCTGCTAAATGTTTGCAGGTGGTAGGACTTTGTGCAAGGTCCGCCCGGATTGCTACCACCATCTCGCTCGCTAATCCTGCCGTGAAGCAGCAGTGCTTGCACTGTTGTGTTTCGGCGTGGAGAGTGAGACAGCCGGTGAAACTACTGGCACGTGAGGTATCCCATCTTAGGCCTCTAGGTTGGCAACGCGTCTGCAATACCCCTAGTGTTGCAGATGTTTATGGGCGGTGGTGATCTCTTACCATCAAGGAGACCCACTTGCTCGTTTGACAACCAGTCGAATAAAAAAATAAAAAAAAATAAAAAATAAATCATTTACAGAATGAAGTGGCTTTATGTGGCTACTAAAAAGGGGGTGATTCCATCTAAAGTCATAGCGAGCTTGAGGATACATGTGAAATGCGTGATTTGAAGATTAAAAGAATCCGTATTTTTGAAGCCTCTCTGTTATTAACCATAACCACATAAAATTATGTAGACAAAGCTGTCTTATGTTTTTTTTTTTTTACTTATATGTTTATTGTAGTTTTTTTATTTCTTGTTTACTTACAATAAAATATATTTATATATCTTAATTTTATATATGTGAGTATATTTGTGTATCATTCCGCGAGTCACAGACGGTTCTGACAGAATATCAGCGCTGCAGGCGTTTAACGCCTCAGCATAATGCTGAGTCAGCGGCCGTTTCACTTTTGCGAGGACACACAAAATCATATATTTTAATTTTTGTATTTCTTTTTTTTTTGTTTTATTTGTGTTTGCTGTTGTTGTTTTTTAGTTTGGTTGTATTTGTGTGTCTTTGTGAACGTGAATAAATGTCTTCTATTTCTATTTCTATTCTATTTCTATTTATTGCATGTGTTTTAGATAGTTTTAGTTGATTTGCAGAGTAATATAATAAAAATGCAATAATTTATATTTTATTTATTTCATAAATGTACAAATTATCATAAAAACGTTTAGCATAAGCATATGACTCAAAAGACCCTATTTGTTGGAACATGCTACCTATACAAAGCTGTCCTATTGCATGTGTTTTAGTTAATTTGCAGTAATATAATAAAAATGCAATAATTTATGTTGTTTTTATTTCATAAATACACAAATTATCATAAAAACATTTAGCATAAACATATGTCTCAAACAGTGGCGTAGCTACCAAGGGGCTAGGCGGGGCAGTGCCCCGGGGCCCTCAAGCTCAGGGGGCCCTCGAAATTCTGCTTTATAGCTGATGATAAAGTTGCTTAGCATTTTTAAAGTATTTGTATATATAATGATTTTACTTCAAAAAACCTTACCAGTTTTGATAGCAGTGGGCCCCATTTTTTTATTTGCCCCTGGTCTCAAAAGACCCGATTTATTGGAACATGTATATAATATTCCTGGCAAAGGGTAATTTAAAAACAAGTCATATTTTTAATAAATTAAATATTGTGCCATCCCCATAAAGGCATTAGAAGTACTACTAAGAAATACAAGGAAATATAATACAAATATTATAGGTCACTTTGTGTTAAACCGTGATTTTAGTTTACTTTTGCATCAAAAGATGTCACTATCTCGTCTCAAGGAAAAGCTGAATCGCGCTGTTAAGATTTTTCCGGCAGGCTATAAAAGGGCTGTCAATCATATTAAACTTTTCATTTCCTAAGCAACCGTGGTTTGATTAACTTGTGTGTTATACGTGTAAACAATATGCGTACTATTGATCATAAGTTATAACAAAACCGTGGTGATTTACTTGTATTTTTAGTACTTGTGACAGTGACCCTAGATTGTATCGTTTGTTCTACCAGTTGAACTGGATGTGTGTATATATACTATCTTTTGCCCGCGGCTTCGCCCGCGTGGAATTCGGTTTTCGCGCGCTGTTCTCTCGGGAACTGTTTATTTTTCCGGGATAAAAAGTAGCCTATATCACTCTGTGGCCCATAAACAATCTCTATGCCAAAAATCACGTCAATCCGTTGCTCTGTTGCGACGTGAAAGATGGAGAAACATACTAACACACACACTTTCGCATTTATAATATTAGTATGGATATATATGGTATTCAACTGTTTTATTTTGTCTGACTCTAATACTTACATGACTGGGAATCAAACCTGATCAAAATCTCTGTAAGCAATGTTACAAATTCTGCACATTTTTTCGTTATTTTTGATGATGTGAATCATAAGTGAAAAGAAACATATTTTACAAGATTTTATTCGACTTGCAATGTATGAGTATGTATGTATAATAATTATAAACCAAAATGAGAATACAAATTTAAAGCACCGTTAGCTTAGCACAGCAGTACTTATACTGATTACAGATTAGATGACAATGCAAGACAAGCATAGTCAACAAAAAGTATTGTGAGGAAAAATAAAAGCTTACACAAATAAAAACAAAAAATGATATTTTTTTTATAAGGAGTTCCGTGATACTTCTATGCCTCTTTTTTATGGAAAAATGCATGTCCTTGGAAAAAACAGGTTATGCTCCTTCACTGGCTTTTTCTTGCAACCAAAATAAAAACACCAACGTGTGTTTACATCCATCTGAAAAAAAGATCAAAATTATTATAAATCCTTACTTATATTTAATATTATAAACGTGAAAGGAACTCTGTCTGTCTGACTGTTAACTTTTCATGCTTTAACCGCTGAACTGATTTAGCCGAAATTCATTATGGAGGTAGTTGGAGTCCCGAGGAAGAACATAGGCTACTTTTTATCTCACAGTTTTATCCCGAAAAAATACATAGTACTCGCGGGAAAGCGATAAGCGAATTCTTCGTAGACAGAGTCGCAGGGCAACAGCTAGTTATAATATAATGTTCCACTAACCACAGAAATTTTACTCTATCATAATATTTACCAGCCAATGCTGAACAACATCACCTGTCGCATCAATCACATTGGCAGTTGATATCTAAGTAAATGGTCACAATATAGGTAATATGTTTTTGTTATTCTGTGCTCTCATACAACTTTGGTCCGGCAACATATTCAACTTTTGATGCCCTAAAATGTAATGTACAAGAAACTGTATTGATATAATTTTGTACTTACGTTCATCCATTTTACCGGTACGGACAAGAGTGCTTTATCTCCTCTGATTTGGGCAACATTGTATACTTATCACTGGTGTCAAAATATTCTAGACTCATAGCCATGTGTGGCAAGTTCCTTGAATCTGCTCGCACAAATTCACTCATTTCATATTGAAAGGTGAAGCCGCTAAAATAGAAAATATGGTCCAAAAGTCAAGCCAAGTGTCGTCGAGAATACAAGATAGCGTTGTCGAAGAAGCAGAGCCAAAATAGTCGTCGAAACTATACAATCGTGGTCCAATTATCATGCAAAGGTCGTGGAGAAATGCGGCAAATTTTAAAGTACTGAGTTTGTGTTGAGAGGTCTTTAAAAATTATCCAAAAAACACATTGATGGCACCAAATCGCAAAGTAAATAAAACGGTTTTAGGTTAGATTCTACTTGACAGTGACAGCAGTGACAGTTGACTTCGTTTTTTTTTATACTGTTCCTACAAAGTACTGAGCCCTCAACGGTTCTGCCATTTCAATCTCACAAACGTCATATCGACCACTTAAAAAAATATTTCTAATTAATAAGAGGAAATAAAAATAAAAGAGCTGCAGTTTCTCGATTATTAAGACGTCGACTATCGAAGAAAAATATATTTAGCACCTCTTCAAAAAACTTTACTTAGCCAATTGAAAAGAAACAATGTAATCGCTTATCGAGAATCGATTAACCTCGTCCACTCCTGTGCTTGTCTGCAACGAAACAATTTAATTTATTTATACTTAGTTTGTAACTAGTTCTTATATACGACGTTTAATATACGATAGTTTATATAAGTTGTCTTCAAATTGATGGTTGGATTGTTGGATTAGTACTTAGACTGAACATGCCTTAATGGATGTCTTTCACCTGACGATAATGATACAGAGGCGCAGGCCCCTCTTCCCCACTGGGCACATGGGCACGTGCCCAGGGCCCCGCGATGCATTGGCCCCCCCTAGTCCCTACTACATTACCAAACGATAACCGATAGCTACTCCACTCTCGTCTGAAAATCAGGCTTACCGAATGCAACAGGGCCCCTGTTCGCTCTACAGGCTGTACAAGTTGTATAGTCGCCAGTAAGGGACGCAGTTATACGTTAGAGTAAAATGTAATTACATGATGCTCATGCTAACGCATAATTGCGTCTCTTGGCTGCCAAAGATATTAACCAACGTGAAAGCCCATTGCAAGTTTTCAAGATGTATTCAGTTACTTTCCTTATTCTCTTCTATCAACTCCTAACTGTTCAAGGCAACGGCTGCCGGTAAATTAAAGTTTCCAAGCGATCGAAACACGCCGTAAGTCGATAGCTAATCCGCGGTTAACGCGCTAACGCTTCTAATCTCCCTGATACCAATTAATTTGATAATAAACCACTTAACAAAAGCGATTTGTACAAATCTATTAAATTAGCAGCACCAGCGATTGTTAAACTTTGCTTCACTAAAATTATGTGTTTTCGTTACATTGTAGATAAAATTTTGTAATTAACAAAGATTACATTCCTATTTCTAAAAAAATTCTAGATATCCCATGGAAATTTCAGAAAATCTCTTCTTAGTATACCTCTATGACTCTTAAGAAACAATTATTACTTATATAAGCATTTGTCAAATTTGTAGTAAAAGTAAAAAAAAGGTTTATTAAAAATAAAGGTCGTTTACAGTTTCATATATGGGATTCACAACAGTCTCTGGCTCATTTTGTTAGGCCTCTAATATTAGCGTTACTAAATACCATATTTTACCCTTTGAAAGAGTATGGAGCCTTTACGTTACATAGTAACTTCTATTTTTAGAATTCCGTGAAAATTATCTCATTGCGGTAAAATTGGTACAGCTTTTATGTCGCTCCTTTTAATACTTTGATGTTGTTCTTTTAACGACAAAATACAAAGCTTACGCGTTGGTATACCACAGATTATAAAAGTTTGTGTTAAGTAAGTACAGCCACAGCCTAATATTCATTTCAACATTAAAAACTCACTTGGGACAGGGACGGAGTTTCGAACTTTACGCAATGAGGGCTATCGCGAATGAATTCGCCGCTAGAGGCGCTAGTGTAGCGTGAGGTCTCCGAAATGTCAAATCTCATAGTTTTTGGGTGAGCTACGCGGGTTTATTTATAATAAGAATAATTTTGTGAATATTTTGCATAATCTGAAATTAATTATGGCAATTATGCGTTAAGGGGCAATGAATGTCTGTGTTTTGAGACAGTTTTGTCTTTCGGAAACTTTTGTCCTCCCTTTTTTTCCGAACAAAACGGGACTTAGCAACATTGTGGTTTCTGGATGTTTTTATGGTACGGTTTTAAGGTGTTTTAAATATGATTTTAATCTAAACTTTGTTTTAACGCCCGTAATAACAGACTCTGAAAGCCACACTTAAAAACCTCACACAACAGTGCGCCATCTAGTGAGACAAAAAACGATAGCCCTCATTCTAGCAAAACAAATATTATTTATCTCAGTACTTACTTTCAGATGTACTTGCCTTCGTTACTTACTTTTAACGTATAAGTTTCTCGCTACACGAATTTAAAGCAGTAAACAACTCGAACAATAGCCGCTGGCATTAAAATCTACTGCCAAACATTTGTTTCCATTAAAAACGTTCGACCGCCAAACCGCAGCGGAAACAAAATGGCGTCCATCGACGGGTTTTGCGCGATTTACGTTTCCCGCCAACGGCCGGGCGCTATTTTCATGTCATTGTCATCTTGATGCGTTCTGTTCCGGCGTTGATTCACGGGATGCTGAAATAGTGCAGTAGGTGAAGTGGATTGGGCGCGGTTGCAGCGTGGTTTTAGATGAAATTACGAATTGTAAGTACCTATATTTTAATGTCTTATTTTAGCTACAAAGTTTCTTGTTCCTTTTTGGTTTTGAACCAATTACCGCTAGGTAACCTTAAACCTAAGTACTTACAAGAAATCATAACTTGAAAAAATAATATCTGAAGAAGATAGTGACCGCAATTGTCATTCACAAACTAATTTTACATTAGAAATACTTACCTAGCGTCATTAGGCTCTTATTTTGTTAAGGGTGCACCGAGCTTTTAGTGCTTAGCAATGTAGATACGGGGGACGGGGGGTGAAGGCGGATAGAGGCGAAGCGCGGCGGCTCAAAATAGTTTGGTAAAATTGGTTACTAAAACAAATACATATTTAAAAAATGTAACATGTTACGCGATAAAAAGACTTCTAGTTTTCTTATAACTCAAAAATTCCTGTCCTTTCGCGCAATTTTTACGCCATACTAAGGGTTTATTTGTTTTTTTTTTTAGAGAGGACTGTGTTTTTTATCGAATGAACTTCAAGTAATCGTGTTTCTACAATGTATAATTTATAGAGTAAATCGTCAAATGTATTCAGATGTTGGCGTCCGCGAACGGGTCGCGCGACCAACTGCTGAGCATGAATAGAATATTATCGCGCTACGCGATCGCGTGCGTCCGTCATTGATTCATATTTATTAAAAGCTTTTATTTAGTTTCACCTGTCCCGTTGTCGGTCTAATCGGTGATGGGGAAACTGCGGCCCGCGGGCCATCTCCGGCCCGCGAAGGCTTGAAATCCGACCCGCGACCATCAAACAAAACCAAGAGAAGATTTCGTATTGTTACAAAATTTCATTCTCATTGGCAATGGCCAAATTAGTGTTTCAGTAAGTATTGTATTTTTATTTCAGTAAATAACATAGCCAAAAATGCTACAACTTGACCCGCCATATATTTCGTTAGTATATGTTGGCACGCGAAGGAAAAGGTTTCCCCATTCCTGGTTTAATCAAATCTTGCAAGTTAAATTCGACCAACTTCCAGTAGTCGTATTGACTTGAAATTTGGCATACTATTTATATTTATATTAAACTGTTAAGCGTCGTCTGTTAAGGTTGCGGTCCCGGGACGCGGTCGCAGGTCGCGGTCGCCAACATAGATGTCCCGTATTCACATTCTTAAATAACAATCGTAAGCTGAAAAGTATCGTCAAACCTCGTTATGAAGCCAGCGGCAAAACGCGTTGTGTAAACATTTCGAAGTGACCGACTTTTGTCTGAGCGACGAGGTAAGTACTCGTATGATGGAGCGATGCAGACACTTTTAGCTCGAGTGAATAAACGCAGTTGGCGTTTCCTTTTTAAAATCCTAACTTATAGCGTTTTCAGATGGTGTTTTAGTATATATGTGTATGTGTATGTGTGAAAGGAAATCCTGCTACAGACTTTGAGTTTTGATCACATTTGTATCCGCGTTATGAATGTCATCGTATGTATTCAAAGTATTGTATAAACCACCACACCATTTTCCCAAGAAAGTCGTCAGACGTTTCACTACCAATACTTAACCGACGACTAAGACGACCATTGTGTCAACAGTCATCACCATCAGTCGGGAGACGATCACTTGTTGGAACCTCCCCCTTAGAACGACACAATGCACGACAACTCGCCACTTGCATCAGCGATTGCCTGTTTCTCGCGATGTCATCAGTGCACCCGTGTGGAAGGCCTGCCAACGCTTCGCCTACCGGTTCGTGGTCGCTACTCAAGAACCTTATAAGAAGTGAAGCAATAGTTGTGGAAAAAAAAATATCTATATCAAATGCCTATTTAATAAGTTTACTAAGGTAAATTTGTAGGGCCTTTTTTGAGGTCTGAAAAAAAACCATTGTTCTCTAAAGTTAATTAGTTAGATACAGAGTGTGTGTGCGTACCAAACAGTAAGAGTTGAATCGATAATGAGAGCTAAATATATAATGACGCAATTGGAGAGCACGTTAACTTTCCCGTGCCAAAAATTTCTGCCCGCAAATTGTCTCAAATTACCCAGTTTCCGGGCAGGGTTGTCAGTATAATGACTTCAGAAGCTCCTGTCTTTACCTCTGTCATCGCGGCTATTAGCCGAATCCAATACAGGCAACCCTAGCGGCCCTTTCAAAAGCCTTCACAATAAACAATTTAGAATATTAACGAACGCATTACGTCGGGTTCACTCGTTTAAAAGCAGATTCGGGCACTTGTTTGATATTACAATGGTTAATTATGTTAATGTACTTAAAAGATTACTTGAAGGGTTTATGTGTCTATCTTCAGTAGACACTTTACCTATGTATTTATTTGACTATACATTATACATTGTGCTTATCTATAATGTGCATTATAGCATTCATCAAAGATTATAGGGTAGCCAACTGCCTATTTGTAAATGACTGGAATAACTAACATACAGTGAACGTACTTTTTATATTATTTATATATTAGCTTTTTACTTTTTTACTTATATATTAGCTCCACCTGAAAATCTTTCGACTTGTTTTTGGTGTTCTTATTATTGTATTTATATAACTTGGCAATTACGAGTATGCGTAGTTCTGTTCGAGGCGTGAATGAATACACGGGTCATGGTCGAATGACAATTTATTTCCAATTTACAGGCCTTATATACAGTGCAAGAAAACTCTTGCCAGCGCGATGTAGGATTCGTCCGGCAAGCGGGGCGCAGGACGTCCACCAACGAGATGGACAAATGACCTGGTTAAAGTCGTGGCCTCACGGCGGATGCAGGCTACTTCCTACCGAAGCAACTGGAGGCAGGGAAGGCCAATGTCCAACAATGGGAGTCTTGTGGCTGATATGGTGCTTCTAGACCTAATTGTTTACGCAAACTAAGCCGCAGGGAAAGCCTAGTATTTAATACAGCAGGCAAAGCCAAGCCTTAGTCTACATAATAAACTACAGTATAATTTTTTTTTAAAAAGACGTGAAAGAACAGGGATGTACTAGGCTAGAGAACCCCATATATTTGTAAATGGACATGCGAATTACATTCTTAACTTTGTAATTATACTCAATGCACTCCATAGCAGAACCCTAAAAATGGAAATAAGTATGTAGTTTTCCAGTATCTCCGACAGTATAATTACAAACGTAAGAACGTAATTCGGCTGTCCATTTACTACACAAGTTCTCTTATCCAGGAATGTTATAATTAAGGGACTCTCCGTAGAGCACAAAAATTACAGGATCCCTGGTGATCCTTGTACCGTAATAAATGTCAATAGTTCACATTTTTCTCCTAGTTCTACTAATATTATGAATATGGAATTTTGTCAGTGTGTATCATTCACGCTAAAACGGCTGCATGGATTTGGATGGCTACTTTATGGGTTGGGGTGTATCCAGCAATGTGCGCAGAGTGCAGTGCGTGCAACGCTCGGAAACGGACGTGTCTCACTGCACCGAAAGATTGCGAAATCGCGTAGCGCGGCCTAGCCGCTGCCCGTTGACGACGCTATGAGTTCGCAACAACTCATTGCGAATGAACTGTTGGCGTTCATTCAAAACGCCATCGACACCATGGATGAAGTCAGCATCGTGCAGATCTGCAAGTCCAACTTCAAGGAGGATGAGATTTGCAGTGGCAAGGCGCTGCTCTTCCAGACGCTCGGCAAGGCCGACCAGATGCCGTCTCGCAGAAGGGATGGAGGAATAAAGAGTCTCCAGGACATCATCACGATGTTCAAGGCGACCGATCCGGACGAAGTGCCCTCTTTTGTGGCAAAGGAGCTGCGGAAGCTGCCCCTGTCACATTCGACCACGTCGACGTCACCACTTTGCTAAAGGACATCGTGACCCTTAAGGCAAATCTGGCCGAACTTTCAAGAAAATTCGATGTATCGCAGGATACTATCACCGAGTTGCGCAAAGAAATCACCAGTTTACGCAATAGTGCCCCGGTAACTCGGTCACCTGTTGATGCGTCGAATTCTAATGTAAACAATCGACTGGAAGCAGATGCCGATTCAGCGGCATCAAGTTTCGAGTCGAAACGACCGCCGGTGCAACGTGAGAGGCCTGAGCCTCGTGTTCCGCCCGCCGCCCCGCCGCCCGCGCGCCCCCGCGCGGGCCGCAGCACTCCGCCAACAAGCAGCCAGCTGGGCGCGGGTATGCTGACGCGGCCGGCCGAGCCGCCGCGCCGCGCCAGCCACCTGCGCCGCCTAAGGCTACTGAACCGAGGGCTACTTCGACGCCGAACAGGCCCTTGAGCACTAAAGTGGACGAGGAGGGGTTCATATTGGTGCAGAAGAAAAGCAAGGCTCGCAAGAAACCTTGTAAGAGTCTGTGTGGCTCTGCTGAACCGGATCCAGGCTCCGGGCTGAGGGCGGCCACACCGAATACGGCACTGTATGTGTCGAGTCTGCATCACACCGTCGCAGTCGCAGATGTGGTGGAATACGTCCGCCGGAAGAGCGGATACACGCTGAGGGTGTTCCAGCTGCAGTCGCGCCACTACGTGCACTTCAGCTCGTTTGTGGTGCGCGTGCCGCGGCTGCTGATGGGGACCATCGCGAGTGCTGCCTTCTGGCCGAAAGACGTCGTGTTCCGGCGGTTCCGGGGCACCATGCCGCAGATGAATGCGACGTCGGGGACGGTGACTCAACGGGGTCACGCCGTTTTGTCACCAAATTAGTTTTAAATATTGATTATAAATATGTATGTTAGTCTGTAAGGTATTTATTGTATGGGCCAAGTTGCCCGAAATAAATGAATTTATTATTATTATTATTATTATAAAATTTTGTACGGGCATTCTGCATGCAACATAAAATAAGACTGATGTCATTTTTGAAAATTCCTACGGGAATTTAGTACTTAAGTCTGGGATTTTTAATACAACTGCCAGGCCAGATCTAATTGGGTCACGCGAGCAAAGTCACGGGTACAGCCAGTGGGTTATAGTTTAATCGGTTAGCCTTGACATTTATTCTTTATATACATTTCAATGTCTTTTCAGTCTGACGATCCCTTGAGGGGAACCAGTCTAATTTTAATTGTTTACATTCACATGACATGCTTAGAATTTTATTTTTTATAATTATTACTAATCATATTACCTTTGACGATTTCAATACAAATTCTTATAACTGACATTTATGTAAATTATAATGTAATGATGTATTGATTGAATAAATAAACTAAACTAAACTAAACATGTTTTTGATGAAAACTTTAAAAAGCAATTTCTATGCGTGAAAATCAATTTCAACGCGTTATTGCAAACAGTATTTGGTTTTTGTCCGCATTTGTGAATTTTATCAAGCTAAAACTAATTAATATACATAATTAGTAAAGCTAAAAATCAATAAAGTAAGAATGAGAGAGAGAATGAAAAAATACGTTTCCCTTATAAACTTCTTATATTGGACATTTCTCGCACAAGCGAAAATTAATGAAAAATATTTCTAAGGGTATTTAGTAAAACTTGACCAATCATTTGCTGTAATAACCTGTATTCATTATGTTAAAAATGATGTATATTTTCTATCAGGAAGCCTGAAATTGAGAAAAGTGAGTCAGTTATCAAGATAGGATTACAAAACATGTCACGTTAGAAACTTGGCTCTACATCGGAAAGCCCGCCATAATGTCTCGGTTTGTACATGTGTACCCCATATTAGTTGTCGGGATGATGTGTCACACTGTATGACAAATACAGGATGTCACCCCGCGACGGCTAGAGAGTTACAGTAGGCCAGCTAAGTTTAACATAATTTATACGGTTTTTAATGAAAACAAAGTCAAAATAATATCTTTATTCAATTAAGTCTATTACAAGCGCTTATGAATCAAAAAATATACCATCGGTTCGGAAAAATCTCTGTTGAGAAGAATACATCAAGATAGTCAACGATTTTTTTAAATCGTCATATAACATTGTAGATCTCTACAATGTTATATAATGACATCTGACCTACGAACGAATAATATTATTTAATAAGCATCTGACAGAACATCATGATAGGTATTTAATTGGACATATGATAGTTATTTACTGCAATTAAGTAAAGGTAAGACAAGGTCTAAGCTATGCTTATACGTAGTTTCATTTCTCAATAGAATCCGGAATATTAATTTGCCGAAGAACTAAAGTCACTCGAAGAATATGCAACTTGAAGTGGCAATGCAACTTGAAGTTGCTTGTGGGCCTCATCGGTCGAAAAATAGACAACGGTTTAGGGAGAAAGGTTCTCGAGTGGCGACCATGAACTGCGTGACGTGACATGACGTGATTATATGATGAATGATGACATTGCGGGAGTTGCGGCAACCGATTGATACAGTGGCAAATCTTTGTTCATTGTGTGTTCTAAGGGGTAGGCCTTTGTTCCACGTGACGATAGAGATGATAACGACAATAAGGTAAGTTATAATAATAATAATAATCATATTTATTCAGACTTTTCAATCCATTTTGTTAGTAATACATAATCACTTATTGACTAATGTTAGTAGCGTTCTATGTTAACTTAACTTAATTTAAAATAATAATCATAATAATAATGTCAAATTCACATGTCACGTATAAAAGGAGGCACAGGAGCGTGCAACGAATGCCAGTGCCTCATGAAAGGGCCGTCAAGCCGCTCGGCCACCACCGCCAGCAGCCGGTTGCCGCTGTCCCGCGCTCTGCGCGCCATCGAGGCCGCTCGCTTGCGCATCGTAGCGTGGAAGCAGTCCACGCGCGCTTCGGCGAACATGCTCGACGCACTGCAGAACCGGGGCAGCCGCAACAAGGCTCTAAGCGCGTTATTGTATTGAACGCGGAGAGCGCTGTACGCTCTCTTGCTATATTTAACCCACAGGCTGCTCGTATAGAATGTCATGCAATAGGCTCTAAATAATGTAATTTTGACAGTACGAGAACAGCGAGCGAACCTGCGAGCCATCATATTGATTCTTATCGACAACGCTCTCCGCTCTCTGTCTATATCTTCGTCGTCCTTCATGTCCTCGGTAACGATGTGACCCAAGTACTTGAAGCGATTCACCCTTTTTAAAGATTCACCATTCAGTCTGATGGGCGGGACTTTGGATGGACATTTTGTCCCTGATTTAAAAACTAAAAATTCACTTTTAACCGTGTTATATTTCAATCCATGGGCAAAAGCGTACTCCTCACAAATACCCAACAATTTACGGAGACCACCGACTGACGCACTCAGCAATGCCATATCGTCCGCGTAACTGATATTATTAAAACAGACTCCATCCACATGACACCCGACGTGGCAGCTGCTGAGCGCGACAATCAGTTCGTCCATGTAAATGTTGAAGAGCGTAGGCGAGCTTAGACCCCCCTGTCGCACCCCGCACTCCAAACTGAAATCGTCCGACAGCATTTCTGACCATCTCACATTGTTGACCTGGTTTGCGTACCAATACTGAAAAATACGAATAAGTTCAGCAGGCAAATTTATTTGTGCAAGTTTCCTCCATAAGATGTTATAAGAGACCAGGTCAAATGCTTTCGATAGGTCAAGGAAACAAGCGTAAACAGGCGTGTGACGATCCGTGTAGTATCTGACGGCATGCTTTAAACACGCAATAGCACTCTCTGTTGAGACTTTCGGTCTGAAACCAAACTGATTTTGATGAATATTTACGTACTTATTAAGTTGAGAGTTCAGCATACCATCAAAAACAGCCGAATTCGTCGCTTATTGTGTTAAGATAACTTAGATCTTCCGGCAATAACCACGTCTCCTGCAGAGCAATTAAATCCGCAGATTGACACAGGAGACGGATATCATCAACTGCATTTTTAACGTTCTTACAATTATAGCTAACAAATGTATAACTTTGATTATTCATTTCTTATTCATTTCTGTACCGCTTCCAGAGTGTTTTCTGGTCGAGACTTTGTGCTTGAAATGCACAAAACGTCTAAATATTACCCCTTGAGGCCATAATTCACCATTCAGAAATACAGGCACGTTATCTTCAGATACAAAGAATTTATATGAGTCATATTCTGCTAACGGGTTCTTACACTTAACTTTTTGAAGTTCGACTACTTGCTTTGTTTCTTGAAAGATATGTGAAACGATGTCTTGTTCTTGTGTATTTTTGTGTACATTTGAAATGAAAATTGCAATTTTTCTTTCCGCAGCTCTGAATTTCTCAATAGATCCGTTATTTACGCCCCGTTCTCCTAGATACCTATACTTATTTCGTTTTGGTTTACGTTTAACTACATCAATCCATTTTGACTCCGAATTCCCACCCTTGTCGTTATTATCAATAAGGTCCACATTATGTGACGCACCGGTCAGCTGATGAGTCAATATACCCTCTTGCGTATTGCTACTGAGTGTCGGTTGCTCCGCTGAACCGGTTTTCTGCAATAACAAACTATCGCGATGTTGGTCACTCTCATTATTCATATTATCGCCTATTTGTTTATTATTATTGTTTTGTGAGTTTAAGCTGGCTTTACTAATATTGTCCTTTATTAACAGGGACTGGGGGGACAAATTTTGGTAATCTTCGGGATTTTTCTGTTGGAATGTAGAATCGTCTAAGTATGATAGTCCAAACGGTCCACTATCCCGATATGTACCCCCTCCACCACCGCGTTTAATATTCACGTATCCACCTTGAGGTAACGAAGCAAACTTCATGTTATTTATTTCTAATTTAATATCATCCAGCTCACTTTGATTAACGTAGCTTGCTTTAATGTTAGCGACTTCATTTTTAAGCATAGTCAATTCCTTCAAAAGCGTTGATGTATCCAAGTGATCCCACAAGATTGGGGGTAGTTTTTCCAACTGACGAGCCACGAAAACCGGTGTTAAATCGGGATCAGCTACTTTGATCAGCTCGATAATATCCGCCAGGTCACGATTTTCTTTACCCTGTTGTTTACGTCTGATATTTCGTTTTTCACTAGGGACCGATTCAAAAAGTAACTGTTTTGACTTCTTGATTTCATCACTTTTAAATGCTGATACACAAATTCGTGTTAAATAGTCATCATCGATGACCGACAATTTGTTTTGAATAAAACATAACATTTCATCAATCACGATATTGCACCGATTACATTGCAATGTCATTTTAACGGTCGTAAATACAACGGTCGTACACGAAACGATGCTGCGCTTCCGGCTGCGCGCGCAAGACTGAGTTATGGTAAGCTGCTTGGGAAGATCGTCCACAAAGTGGACTCATGTCCAGGTGAAGGTCGCACGAACCCGTTGGATGCGGGCGGCGCAGGATCGGATATTGTGCCGTTCTTTGGGGGGATCATTTCCAGCAGTGTACGCTCTTCGAATTCTGATGATGCTAAGATGCCATGGTGGCCTGGGAACCAAATTGCTTGACTGTAAATACCATTTGTACAAGGAACCGGCAGATAATCAAAACGTATCAGTAATTTGTTTGGCACTCTGCGTACTATTGAGCTTGAAATGCAAGATTCAATTCTAATCGTACAGCTGAACTGTTTTTGTTTAGTAATATTTTTAAATAGCTTGAATTTAGATAATATTGAACCTCAAAGTTTAATCGTTAAATTGGTGCGAGGGCAAAATTGAAATGTTACAGTCACCAGCGTTAATATCTACCACTGCGGAGCGTGCAAAAATATCTGACACGTCCTACCAGCCCTAGAAATAAGGTTCATTGGTACGGGTAACTTGCATGACATGTTCCTAAATCTGACACATTCAAACCAACTCTCTTGGATTGCAGGTAGTTCACTGTTAGTTGTCTCCCGTGTGGCTCGGAGCTTCGCGAGGCTTGACGTCATGCCGTGTCACGCGCGGCTTTTAAGAAGAGCTCTCGAGAAGTGACGTCGGCGCTGTTTATTGTATAGATAGCGGCTTCATGGCCCTCTGGGGCTCATTTATGCCTATCGGCATCGTTATCAATGACAATTGGATGTGATATGTCTGGATGGTCTCGCGTGAGGTGAGAAATGTTAATCTATGTTTGTGTCATCATCATCATTCCAGCCTATATATAAGTCCCACTGCATGGCACAGGCCTCCTCTCAGAATGAGAGGGCTTGTCGCGGGTAAGCAAAGTACCTAATTGTTTTTAGTTAATTAAGGAAAGTTGTTGAGCATTTTTTTGCAAGGTTCCTGAGCGTTCTTGAATTAAACCTTAATGAAGTAAAGTGCCAGCCGAGGCAGTTAGGAAACAGTTACCCCAAATTGAGCGTTAAAAATTGTTTGTCTTGAGCTATTTCACAATGCTTTGTGCGATATTATAATAACAAAATTACGTAGTAATTTACACACGTAGGTGTACGGCGTGTGCGGTATAATTTCATACGAAACTGATTCACGTTCTGAGGCGGAACCACTGCGGCGGATACATTATGGAAGAGCAATATAGTATTGAGTATTGAACCTTTGTGCTACCAATGGCATGTCTTACTATTCCATCCTATTATTTTCCAAAGATATCATTCCACACTGGTACCTGATTCAGTTTCCTTGACTCTACCTGAACGTAGAGTACAGCTCTTAATATTAATTCCTACAGCGAGAATCAAAAATCTATTGAATATAAGTAAGTAGGTATAACTAATAATCAATCACCCACAAATCAATTACGTGAGTTCTCCATTTACCTGCCTCATTTTGAGTACCAAAAACAATCTAACCGACGAAACTTTTAAAATGTTATTCTTAGACATTATAAGTTAAGCGCTTAATTAAGCCCAACCCTTCAAAACAAATTTACCGACGCCCGCCCGAACTCTAATCATAACACAGACTTTGTTAGTTCCAACATTTAAATTCACCCCGATCTTTATCGATGTAGTCGAATTAAACTTTCAATAAGCGAAAGAAAACTTGAGGGTAGCTAATAACATTAAATCTTGAGACAATAACACCTTCAAATCATTTTGGAGGCGGCTAAATTACATGTCAAATGGGTGGAAATCCAGAAATATTCCCCGATAATTTACCCGGTATCCCCTCACTGCCTTCCCTCTCTGGGCTCGCCTGACAAGGACATCTAAATGTCATTATAAGTTTGAGTAGAGCGCGGATTCCTCTCCTCCCGGCGGTTTTCCGATGGTTTTCTTGTTACTTCCATTTATTTGTGCGAAGTTAAAACGGTTTCGAATTTGGGGCTTAACATATCACTTGTAATCAACTTGCAGCTTCATTGACGTGGTTCTATTTGCATTTACAAATTTGCGTGAGAAAATTTTGCCGTCCCAATTTATTATTAACAACATGAATATAAGTAGGTACTTATTACTTTTGATTGTTATAGCAGGTTATCTAATGATTCGCCGACAATTTTTATGCAGATTATTGATTGGCAGACAACGTTTCGCCGAGTAACGGTACGCCGATGAATTTGTTAGCAGATGTATTGTTACGCAGACTGACGTTTCGTAACTCAACCTTTAGTAGACTATTTAGTTGGCTTATGAGTCAGTAAGCCGAACTATTATTAACAGAAATTCGTTTCGCTGATTAATCACTACACATATTAAATATAATGACCCGGATAACTCACGTCTTAAATCGAGTTTAGCTCGACATGTTTCGGGCTAATCCGTAGCCCTTCGTCTTCGGAGCACGAACGAACGAACGGCTACGGATTAGCCCGAAACATGTCGAGCTAAACTCGATTTAAGACGTGAGTTATCCGGGTCATTATATTTAATATGAGTGAGTCTCACGGTAGTTTCATGTTCATAATCAATACACATTTTAAACGTTTGCTTGAGCGACTTTTCGCTTTCGAATTTGTGTTTATTTTACAGTGAAGTCAAAACAAACCAAGTCGCGACGCTAGCAGTTCGGTTCTGGCACTCGCCGGCCACTGCCGCGGCACGCTTGCTTCGCTCGCTCGGCTCGTGCGTTGTATAGGTCGCAATTCTACCTAACACTTCTCGATAACGCTCGTCGTCGCACCTAACTACATTTTGATGCCATGTAATAAGTCTGCTTATCGTGTTTCGGCAAACAGTTATTCGGTTAACTGAAACAATTACGAAACAAACAATCGACTAAACATAAATCTGCATATCCTATAATCTGTATATTCTTCCTACTAACTACTCGGTGAAACGAATAATAGGCGGAACAAAATTATACCAACGTTGCTCGGCCAAAAGAAAAGTCTGCCAATAGTTGTCTGCGAAACGAAAATCAGCGTAATTAAACTCGGCGAAACGACACGTTACCGTTATAACAATATGATATCAGGGCCCAATTGTAATTTGTTATGCAATTGGGCCCTGGTCAGGGGGTTTCAAGAAAAGGGTTTATAGGTACTTTGTTTAAAGGCCGTCAACAGACCAGTGATTCTCCTTGAGTTCTTAGTATTCCTTGCTCGTTTTGCTCCCTCTCATAATAAAATAATAAGTAGGTAAGTTTTTGATTTGCCAATCGGCAGATAACTCGTTTTTTGATTGCTTGAATGTTTGTATAAGTAGTTACTTAGTGGGTCTGATAAATTAAATACGGGGTGTGAACTATACCTACACGCCAAACCTGTGTTTTGCTGTCAATAAAATTTCCACAGTAGGTAAACATTCAACAATTCCACTATCGCCTATTTTCTGCATTGATAGTACCGTACAGCACTTTTTTCTAAGCACTAATTTCCCGCGCATAAAAACACTAACAGCGCTGCGTTTTGTTGTCAGCTCCGCTTTGTATTATTAAAAAAACCGCTGCACTGCTTTTGAGCGGTTTTGTGTGACGCAACGAAACACGGTGCGTCTTTGAAGGAAGGATTACAAAGAGTTTGTAAGCGGGAAGGTTTTTGTGCAAACCTACTTTACTTTTGGATAAAATACATAAACAATAATTTAATCTTACATGAAGGTAAATGAAATATAGTGGGTAATATCATAGACCTTCATGTAAGAAAAGTGGAAGGTAGAACCATTTTCTTATTTGTTTCCAAACCATAATACAGTTTCCAACAACTTAGAAAGGCTAGTTTTCACGATGACATTTTAGCTCGAAATCTCTAGCTATGCAAAAATCTCTTTGCTAAAATATTGTTGCAATTTTTGAAGAAGAAAGCGTTGTGAATAGAGTAACCCAGTGTCAGTAAAAGCTGATATTTCAAAGGAAAATTCCCTAGTTGCGACCAAAACTCACCTTTGCACCGTTTCTAACTGATCCTTGCATTAATGATGTAAAAATATGCAGGACTGGAATTTCGTTGCTACCTCGTCCCGGAACAAAAATGTTGACGAGTGCCATTACCATATTTCTATACGTACAAAGGATACATCCTCTTTAATGCTAAGCTGGAATAGGATAAAGGCCTTGCGGACGGAGTCTGTGAGAGTGGAAATAAAATCGGCAATTTACGGGTAAAAGCGAGTATTTTATTTTTGATCGCTTTAAAATTACCAAGGTTTTGGATAACAGTACAGTCAGTGCTAATGTAGTAGTAGTAAAACTCTTAATTATACGAAAACAAAAAGGAAATACAAAGTACAATAATGATCGAGTAAAATCGATAATGGAATGAATGGATGGATATAACGTAATCGATAATGAAAGAATAGTTTTAAATAGAATGGGTAGCATTTAAATTTAAAACAACTCATTTTTAATACAAGCTTTTCGCCGACTGTACTTTTTGTTGACTACCAATCTACTTTCATTTTCATTAAACTCCATGTGTAGACATACAAAATTTCAAGGCAATCTAAGCATTGAAAATGGGTCAAAACAAAATAAACTTGCAAGATTTGACTCAAACAAAAACCAACAACAAACATGACAGTTTAAAGTTAATGGAAGCTTGTAAAAACAAAATTCTAATGGGGACACTGCCAGCCAATATATAGGTAAGTTCACGGTAGTTTCAGGTACAAAAATACCTTTTCGTTAACAGTAGTAAATACTTACAGCTTTCAAGAAGAAATAATAACCACAGTATTAATTGAAACAGTTCTTAGGAGTAACGGACAGTATCAAGGATATGGATTCGAGTCACGATGGCCGTAAACTTAGTGATGAGGTCTTACTCGATTATATTATTATTGATTTCATAACATCGCTGAATAAAGCTGTCTCTCCAGCTTTGATAACTACGCTAATAATAAGACTATGTGATTTGTATTGAATATTAGCGAGAGAATGCACTGTTCCCTAATATTTTTATTCACGAAACAAACAGATTATTCGCAGTACTTCTTTAGCAATACAGAAACTTATGGAAAGAAAGGAACTAAAGAAACTACTTACTGTAGGTAAGTAATCCAAAAAACCCTTCATGCCGACGTTGTCACTACAAGCAATCTTGTAGATCGTCATCACGACATTGTAAATTAACTCCAACACGGCAGTAAACACTGACGACTAATCCCATCATAGAACAAGGCCTCTAAATTACATTAAAACATTAAACTTCAGCAGTTTGCGTCCCTTTTAACGAAAACAGTCCCGAATAACGGGATTTTGGACAAGCAACGCTTAAATGGGTCAATAAAAAATTAGGGTCAACGTCGCGAGTTGGAAAACTTGAAGTGCTTGCCTTTTTATTCGGTTTACCTTTTTTTGGCGCTTTGTAATTACGTATCTCTCTTTTTGTTGAAAAGGGGCCCGTGGGAGGAATGGGAAGTTCCAGATTTATGATAACTGAGGTGTGCGGTTTTAGCCAAGTTTTTTGTCAAGGCCGCGTTTGCAGCGGTACCTAACGATAGAATGGCTTGCCGTTTCTTGTGTCTTGTATTACAGTACAGTGCATAGTGATAAAACAGCGTAGGCAAAAGACAGCCTTAATATTTTGTCAGATTTCAATGCTATTCTTTTAAAAATATTGTTGACAAATGGACAAATAAATCTAAAAATAAACCACATACATTTCAATGATCCCAACTTAAAAGGGACGGTCCTAATTCCAATAGAGAATTAGCCGGACTTGTTGCACAGTTAGAACGTAACACGACTTCGTATGTGCCACCGACCCAGGATGCATGTATAGAAAATGTAGAGTGTTCGAACAAAGGGTAGTGCACCGCAGGATGGTAACGGTAAATTTACAGCTACCTTACTTGGCTTGGATATAATATTTTTTATAACTTGCATTATTTTTTTTGCCAAGAGGCTGCGCACGATCCGGACAGATGGCATGCTCTCGTTTCGGAGGCCAAGACCCTCTTTGGGACCCTGAGCCAAATTAGTTATTACTTTATTTTTTATTTTTTGTTTTATTTTGGGTCTAACATCTGGTAAGTAACATGGTGTACGGTTGTGTTACTCTGAAGATGAGCTCTGGTTGAGTGTGGTGGTGGTGATAGATGGGTTTATGTGATTTGTGTGTGTTCTTACAGTGTGGAGGTGGAGGAACTGCATGAACACATGCATCTTGCATAAATTTAGCTATCATAAAGTCGCGGGTGAGCAAAGAAATTCTTTTAGTACATTGCATTATTTATTCGATTCATAAACGGATTGCTATATGTAAATCACAACCATAGCGCAGGTTTCGTCAGGTGAACATTAGAGATATCCGCAACAGCCTTCGGCAACAGAAAAAATTCAACTTCAACTGTTTTTTTTTTTGTTTTTGGCTTTGAGTTAGCAACCACGCAATTACTACTGCAAATGACTCCTGACAAAACTGGTTCATGATCCGCGACAAGCTTCGACATTTTCTTCGATACTTGCGGTTTGAGACTGATTCTCAGTTAGTTAAATAAGTATAATTGTTGCAATGTTGAAGGGCAGATTTCAAACAGAGAAGGTCACTGCATTGTCTGAAATTTCAAAATGGAATTTGAGTCGAGTGAGCAACTTGGTAGGAAATTAACAATGAGTTGGGGTAACATTTTTTTTAAATCCCGGAATCGTAATAAGAGACGGGATCAAAAACTCTATCAATGGGGGAGGCCTATGTCCAACAGAGGACGTTCTACGGCTGATATGATGATGATTATGACACATACATACATACAATTTAGGTACAGTCACCAGCATTAATATCTGCCACAGCGGAGCGTGCAAAAATATGTGACACGTTCTTCTGGCCCTAGAAATAGAGTCGTATCAGATATTTATGCACGCTTGTTGTGCCAGATATTGGGACTGGTGACTGTACCTACGCGCGAAACAACCCTTTCTGGCAGTCAGATACTTTTATCTATTAGATAGTGATGCAGCCGCCTCCTACGCCTGGCTGCCTCTCAAACCGCCATTTATTCAAATTTGTACAACCGCACGAATTCTGTCGTCCTTATTGAGCGCACTCGCCGCAATTTTTAAATGGAAAGCGCATAAAGAATGGCTGCCGCCCCTTTATGAGGTTTTGTTCGGGTATTTAACTGCAGGTGTTGTGAAATATAGGAACATAGTACCTAGTAGTGAATAGGTAGGTGGGGCGTTAAAGTGTAGGGTTAGAATAAAGGCGTAGTGTAATAATAACAAGTTGTGAGGTCCTCTAGACAGCACAAGATAGTACAGAAAAAGATTTTATATAATTATTAATCAATTAGCTGTAGCCCGCGATTTCGTCTGCGGAAATTTAGTCTATGACTATGCAATTAGAATAAGAAAAACTATGCGATTTTCCGGCTTAAAAACTAACCTATCTCTCGTTAAAGATCTTAAAATATCTCCATTCCAAATTTCATTAAAATCAGTTCCGCGATTTGAGCTTGAAGTTGTAACAAACAAACAAAGAGACAAAGTCACTTTCGCATTTACAATATTAGTAAGGATAACGATAAAACTTCATACTGACAGTGATTTTAATTATGGGTGACTACAAATCACATTTTCATCCACAATACATATCTACTAAATTTCATGTCAATCCGATCAGAAGCGGGTAAAATCCGACATGCACGATTTGATCTTAACAAACACAAAAACAAAATATCGCTAGATCGTGAGGTCCGGTTGACGTTTAACGTTTACTCGTGATTGGTTAAATAACTAAATGAGCCAATCGCAAGCAAAGGTCTCACGATACTAACGCCATCTAGCCTCTGTGAAAACCGGATTCATTGTTGTATTTTAGTTATCTTAACCTGAAAATCTGAAATTAGTATTGAGGATAATGCAAACGTTTCAACCTTTTAGTACCTTTGTCGCATATATTGATGAAATGAGCATTTTATCAAATCATTACACCGCAAGCATCAGTACGATACAGTTATCGTTTAATATGAAACCTTTAATAGGTGCTATACTTAAAAGTAAATCAAAGTAGGTAGGTACAGGAACCAAACTTATTTTTACTTACGTAAAACGCTACGTCAAAACTTTCTGACAAAATATTGCATCATCTGTTCTTTATATCTTTTCAATACATTCAAGATAAGTACCTAATAAAATATAAGCAGCAAAGCCTACAAAAATCATAACGTAATACGTCGCATGATATAAAAACCGACATCCCCGGAACGAAGTGTATTTCAAACGAAATCCCTCGGCTTCATAACAAAATTGTTTCAGTCCTGAGACCGTATCCAAAATATTCGAGACGTTGAAAGCCGATCCGTTAAGATATTTAAATTCGAACATCTAACTTTCAACAAGCTTTATCTAAGCTACCGATCCTAAGCATTCCAAAATAATTTATCTTGTAAAAGAAAATAGGTTATTCATTCGGGAATTTCCCTTGAATACTTCACTAAATTGTGTTCTGAAAGATCTTTATGATTTACATTTTTGTCAGCAGTTAGTTTTATGAATTTTCCCGTTTTTGTTAATTAAAATTAAGTTTGTATAATAATTACTAGAAATTACGACGTTATAGATAAAATTACACGTGCTGGTAATTGAGATTTGTTAAAACTTTAGTCTAAAGGTTAGTCTACACATTACACCGTGATAGGAACGTGTCAAACAGAATGTCAAACGCATACATGACACGCAACTGGGACGGTTGGTTACGAAAGTGGGCATAGTCTCATACTTTTCTATACAAAGAATATATTTTTGCCTGACTCGTTTCTATTATGATCATACGATGTAATGTGTAGAGACCTTTAGTTATGCATGGCGCTGTTACAGATTTTCCCCAGCGGCCGTATTGTCTAACGTTTCTGGCGCTCGCGATCGCAATCAAATGACGGATTGTGCATACAAAAACTGTCATTTGATTGCGATCGCGAGCATCAGAAACGTTAGGCAATACGGCCTCAGGTTGCCTAAATTTTCTATGTGACGTCAGTGATAAATGATGACGAATGTAGCAAAGGTTGATAACAATTGCGAGATGTTGCATCCAAAGATGTACCTTCAGCCAAATATGTGGTCTACGACCCTAAAGTTGCTAATCGTTTGCATGACAATAGATTTGAAAGTTCGACTTTAGCGACATATTAATTGGATAGGAACTTGTTTAAAAATTGATAGACCACTTATTTGGCTGATGGTACCTACTCGTACCTAACTTTTTACTGGCTTACACTCTACGCTACAGAAAACTCCTTGAATATTCTTCTTTCCGTTTAAAAATAGATTTTGACACGTAATTTTCAATCTCAATCCGTCATTAGATAAGTTATTCCTAATCGAAAATTGCAACACACTTTTTTCTTCTCATGCTTCACAATTACTAACACCATATTCTCGATAAATTTGAAAGTTTGAATGAAAACTCAAACTGATTTCGAAATTCCAACAGTTCGTTCTTGGAAACTCGTGAAATTGGACTAAATAAGATAACATTTGTATGATATACCTACCTATGTATACCTGAAATTGGTAAACTTTGGACTCGAGAATTATCAGAGCATATTTGGAATCGTTAATGCGAAACGAAGAAAATTTTATGTTTTTATAAAAATAAGACTAGCTTCGAATAAAATTTTGGATACATTTCAGCAATAAAGTTCAGCGGAAATTTCTAAGTCACATTCAGTGTTTCCAGAACCCAGTCTGAGTTTATCAATATACTTATTACAAGCTTTTTACAATTACATTTCGTATTTTTAAGCCTTCTTTCAAAATACGAAGGCTTTGAGCTGTAAATTCCACTTGTACTGAGTGTGAATTGAAAACTTCACACACACCTTTAAATTGCTTCGCAAGTGTGTCTGGGTTTCTTAATGATAAGTATATTCCTTAACGTGAAAACTCCTGGTAAAATTTCTAATGTAAGCATTTCGGACATATATTTAGAAAAACTCTAGAGGTGCGTCATCATCATCAATATCAACCGTAGACGTCCACTGTTGGACATAGTCCTCCCCCATAGACCTCCAGTAGCTTAGTTGAAGCGGCCTGCTTCCACTATATGAACCCATCCATGGCTTGAACCAGGTCATCCTTCCATCTCGATGGTGGACATTCTAAGAAGTGCGTGCCGGGTTCCACGAAATTCACGATCCTCTGCTTGAGGTCAAACCACTATTACCACAACTTCAACAGGTAGGTATTAGCGAGTTATAAATAATACCCTTCTTCTATTATATAAACAAAGAAAGAAAAAACAGGAAGTATCTTTGAAAAAGGAAGGCATTAAAGTAGCTTCGCGCAACTAGTCGATGCGAGCAAAAAACAAATGAATGTTTGGCCTCCATTGTGGCCGGAAAAAAACTTGCTAATTACTGGCATAAATACCTTTCGGTGCTCCTTTTTTCAGTATAAAAATGTTCTTATACTAACTAAAATATTGAAGTCGCTGTTCTAAGTCGAGAATAGCCAGTCTAGTTACATCTTTTGTATAATTTTATTTTTTGCTTTTTATTGGCTGAACATTTCCTTAGCGAAAGTTTTTTTGAAGGTTTTATAGTAATTATCATATTCTTCACTTTCTTGCAAATTGTAATACAATACAATACAAATATTCTTTATTGCACATCATAAAATCAGTTAAAAATACCAACCAACAACAAAATCCTCGCATGTAGGAGAAACAATCATATTCCTCGAGAATATAACATTGCCGGAGTTCATTCACCCATGAAGTACATAACAGAAACGTCTAAGTCTGCCAAAGATACAAAGCAGTGACCTTTAATCTATGTGCCACATTTTTTCTTGTAGCTTTTGTTTTAGGCTTCCAAACCTCATTTTTGGCGAAAATACTTAGAACCATTATCCTCCTAGACGTGGTTGACCTTTGTTATTTTGGATATTATTTCAAAATTCTTAGAATTCATTATTCAACATGAACATTTCAGTCCGTGTGTACCGAACGAGAAAAGTCTTCGATACTCAATTCGGCAATTCATTTATTGAATCAGGCGTTACTTTGCGGAGGTTCATATCAATGAACTAAAAGAATTTCTTTGCTCACCCGCGACCTTATGATAGCTAAGTTTATGCAAGATATGCGGATATGTTTATTTCTATGTAAGGTTGTTATGTTTACATATGTAAGAATGTAACACCCTTACAACGCGTACGTACGTACGCAATCAGTGCGCGAGTCAGATTCGCACTTGATCGATTTTTGTTAGTAGGTACAAGTTCATACTAAAACAAATCCGTCACGCGAGTACGAAAAACGATATGATATGAACGATATGAAATTTCCAATAAAATATATCCATGTAAACGAAAAGGCATTGTGACTAGATAACATTGGTGTAGGTATGTTTCTATGTATTGTAGGTATATACATGTGTGTAGATTAAGTATATTTAAAATAAACTTTATTGACAGATTGTAAGACCTAAAAATAAATATCATAATCTCTATACATTAATGTTCCAAGAAACAGTTGAAACAAACATCGTAGCGTTCGTAGCACCGCTACGTGTAGCTACGAATGTATGCTACGACGCCATGCCTAATAATAAAATAATTGACCTAATAACTTTTGATCTAATTTTTACACCAACTACGAAAAGGAAGAGGTTCTGAATTTAATTGTCTCTTTTTGTATGATTTGGAACTATGTTCTTTTTTTATCCGGGAGGGTATACTTTCCATTTAAATTGAAAGAAAAAATGACACCTCAAAAGGCATTCTTTGAAGTCGGTTTTTTGTTAAATTAGTTTTGTCGAATTTAAAAGTTTATTTAAAAAAATTAGGTTAATCGATGGTCAGGGCAAACGATTTGTGATTCATTTAAGTAATGATTTATTCGGACAAATGATGATAGTAAACAAACGACACAGCATGGTATTTCTATGTGAACTCTAATAACCCCGTCTGGGAAGACGTATGATCGTATTCATGAACTCGGGCGCCAGTGCGTCGCGCTATGTGTGCGTATTAAGTGTATTTAGACAAAGCGCTGGCAGGCCTCCCTCTTGGTGGACTGACGACATCCTGAGACTTGTGGGTAACCAGTGGATGCAAGTGGCAAATTGTCGTTCATTGTGGCGTTCTAAGGGGGAGGCCTTTGTTCAGCAGTGGACGTCTTCTGGCTGATGATGATCGATATAATTTTCAGAAAATATGATAGTTTGTCAAATATTTTTGTTACTGTGAAATACTTGAGTAATGCTCTTCTTCTTCTTGTTTTTTTTATTTATTTTTAGGGTTCCGGAACCGAAATGGCAAAAGCGGAACCCTATGTATCGTTGAATAGGTCTTTTAAAACCATTAGACGTTTGCTAAGATTATTCAGTGATTTTTTGCGAAATATTCAACTTTAAAGTGCAAATTTTTAATTAAAATCGAGCGTCCCCCCCCCCTCTCTAAAATCTAAACCGGTGGGTGGAAAAAATTTAAAAAAATCAGGATGGTAGTAAGTATATCAAACTTACATGGAAAACTATAACGGTAAAGTTTGCTTGAAAATTATAAGTAGTAAATAGCAGCCTAAGGTATAAAATATACCTAAAAATTCCTTATAATATACGAAATCCTTAGAAAAATACTACGCTACCTTAGAAAAATACTACTAGGCTACGGAACCCTATTTTGGGCGTGTCCGACACGCTCTTGGCCGGTTTTTATTTTTGTTATGGGAAATACCTAATTATTACTGTAATGTAAGATCCGCAGCTACCATATATGTTTCTGTGAATAAACGAATCATCCATTCATTCATTAAAATTTTTCCCCTTTGCTGACAGATAGTTAGTTGCTATGTTATTCGATTACTATTTTAATGGCCTAGAACGGGTTCATATTTTTACATGCCTACTAATATTTTCCCTACTTAATTTAAATTAAATCGTATTAAAAAAAAACATAGTTATAACTGTCGATAATTCCGCCAACGTCGAGGTTGAACATAACTTTGTATTTTCATTTAGCCGTCGTTTAGTAGAAATAGTAATTCGTTGTCGTTAATCCACAGTCGTTGCCCAGGGTTGACCGGCCTTAAAGCTTCTCTTCCATCCCTTGATTTGACATTCACTTGTCTAGTTCTATCACTTTGACATTTCTTTTTACCAGAAGAAATGTAGGAAAAAAAGTATTTAAAAAAGAGCGTTGAGATATATAAGATGCTTGCAGGGTAGATTTAGTCTTACTATACACATACGCAGTCGGGGCAGGCGGTTAGTATGTAATTAATAAATGTTTAGGGAACTAAGAAAGTAAATTATGAAAAATTCTATTCTTGTTGCTAAAATATTATTATTTCCACAGACATAGAATACGCCGTTACGTGGGTATTACTCGCTAAGTGCATTATTACTGATTCTCTGTTAGAACAGATTTTACGGAGGCCTTTCGAGATTTGAATTTTACAACAATTCCATAGAAACGACTTGATTATAAATTTATTATGAGTAAGCAAGAATCAAAATGAACGTTATTTTTGACGGTTTTTACGCTCTTCAGGGTAGGTAAATACTACATGTAAGGCATTATTTAAGTTATGAACCGACTTCAAAGGAGGGGGGGGGGAGTTTTCAATTCGACTGTATTTTTTACGTTTATACCTACCTCAAAACTCGGTCATTTTTGAATAATTTCCAAACATATTTTTAAAGAAAGAATGAAATCGTTTATCGCTACCAAAAACAGTTAAAAATGTACCTACACTAAACCTAACAATAACAAGTTAAATAAAAGCTTGTAAAAACAATGTTGTACAATCTTTGATTATAATGCAATATGCTTACTAGGAAGTCCCAACCTTGATACCGTATATTTGTAAACCTAAAAAAGAAATAAAATATTTTCATTTTCAATATTATGAGAGCGGGCTTAGCATTTTCTGCGAGTGCAAGCGCAAGCCTGCGTCTGCGCAGCGCTGTTTTCAGTCCGCCTCCCTCCCGTACTCTGTATCGCTTTAGAAAATGTCAGATAAACTAATTTTATATCGACACAATGTTAAAAACAATATCCACATAACAATAATTACTAATTGAAGGTAAAAAAAAAGTTTAGAAAGACCCCTAAGCAACCTGTACTATGCAACAGATGCGTGACTTTTTAGCAACACATACAATGTGATCACAAATATGACACAAGCGAACTCATTATTGTCTTATTGGTTGGCACAGCGCCGCGCCAGCATTCTAGGCACGTTGTTCGTGACGCGGGATTCCCGCGATGCTTGACGGCGTCACAATCCCGCGGTAATGGAGACGAGCCGCAGTGGATCTGTGCGGGAATGGAGAAAACTGTCTGTAAATAAATATGTACTGTAATAATACACAATAACCTAACCATCTTATAAAAGTTGAAAATAAATAAATAAAATAAAAAAAATATCATGGGTTACTTAGACACCAATGAGGGCTATCGCGTATGAATTCGTCACTAGAGGCGCTAGTGTAGCGTGAGGTCTCCGAAATGTCAAATCTCATAGTTTTTGGGTGAGCTACGCGGGTTTATTTATAATGAGAATAATTTTGTGAATATTTTGCAATATCTGAAATTAATTATGGCAAATATGCGTTCCGGGGCAATGAATGTCTGAGTTTTGAGACAGTTTTGTCTTTCGGAAACCTTTGTCCTCCCTTTTTTCTGAACAAAACGGGGACTATGCAACACTGTGGCATGCTCGATATTGTTATGGTAAGGTTTTAATGTGTATTAAATATGATTTTAATCTAAACTTTGTTTTCACGCCCGTAATAACAGACTTTGAAAGCCATAATTAAAAACCTCACGCAACAGTGCGCCATCTAGTGAGACAAAAAACTATAGCCCTCATTGACCTAGTCCCAAACTAAGCAAAGCTTCTACTATGGATACTAGGCAATGGATAAACATACTTATATATTGAACATGAAACTATCGTAAGACTCACTCGTATTAAATATATTGACCCGGATAACTCACGTCTTAAATCGAGTTTAGCCCGACATGTTTTGAGCTAATCCGTAGCTCTTTGGAGCAACGCGACTCGGCGGCTGCTGCAACACGCGCACTGCGCGCCGGCGCTCTGCTTGCGCGACTACCCGACGAAACTGACACCGGCGCACAACTATCGTCGTCAGAAGCTCACGTCAGTTTCTATGGGCGTGTACACAAAAAACAGGGTCGGTATTATCCGGGCCGGAAAAGACTGTCACCCCTAGTCACTTCCATAGTTGTCATCTTCAATTGTATGTCATTAGCAAAAGAAATAAGGGAACAATAGGATGTCATCTATCCTCCAATGATCTAACGTCCTATACAGGTTGTCTTCAATTGTTTCCGGAATATTTCAGGTGGTTATTACATTAGTACGAAGCGTTGACAGACCTCTCACTAGGTAGACTGACTATTAAATCAAATGCAAGATAGACTTGTATTATCTACTTTGCGCCTTTGACTGAATCTATAGCCGCACTATAATAATACTTAAGTAAGTAGTCCAGATTCATACAAATACAGTCACTTAATTTATTCTTAATTAACACGCAGTTTGTAAGAAGGTCTATTAAATTTTAATGTCAGTACCAAACACTAAGTAATCCTTGTTTATGGGGCACAAGCCATTATATTTTGTAATAACGTTTGATTGACTTCTTTGGAATACAAGCTAAGCATTTCGAGTGTTTGAGTAGATAAAGTTATGTCTATGTCTATACTTATACTTTTTTGCACAATACCAACAAGTAAATAAATGGTTGCCGTAATAATTTGATGATTAGTATTCTTCCCTACAGTCAATCATGTAGGCCTAAACTGCAAAAGTTGTAACTTTTTATTAGTGTGGGTTAGTGATGTAACGAATACGCATTCGCATTCGCATTCGCGAATATTCGCATATTTTTGCATGTTCGCATTCGCATTCGCAAAATTTCTGCGAATGTTTTGCGAATATGAATATCGGAAAAAAATACAATTATAAGATAATAGATAGGTTAATAAAATCAAAATACATTCATTTCTTATGTTTTTTATACAAAAAAAATACTTAATCTCTTAATCACATTATCAGTCTTCACTTAATCATTAGGTATTATTTATTTATTTACTTTGCTATGCGTTCGTATAAACTGGGTAATTCTCGGAACAAAGTACAAACGGAACGCACTTCGTTCGAACGAAACTGCCATAGACAATTTGGCGCCAAAACGAAAAACTGAATATTCGCATTCGCATTCGCATTCGCGAATGTTCAAAAAATGACATTCGTTACATCACTAGTGTGGGTAAGGTTCATAATCGACAGTATCTAAAAAGGAACAAATGGATTTTAAATTCCTAAGTGACACAAAGAGAACAAATACGAGTCATCATCATCATCTCGGCCTCCTCTCAGAATGAGAGAGCTTGGGCCGTATTTATCCCACGCTGGCCCAGTGCGGATAGGGAATACGTGTGCAAACTTCTATACTAAACCAAAACTAAATGCCATAAAAAATTTCATCACTTTTCCGACACAGATTGAGAACCTGTGGCCGGCATTGATGTAATTCATGCTTGACCAAATAAACAAGAAGCTTTACTATTCTTATTTAATTAAGGAATTAACTGGCACGCACTATTTGCTCTATATAAAAGTAAGCGCCTCGTTCCAACCACTACAAGTGAGAAGCGACTAATGTCGGACTACTCACTTCGTCCATAAAAGTTTATTTTTAATACAGTTTTGTTTATTTTAACTTCCGCAAATGTTAATGTTAAGACTCAAAGTTTAGGTCAGATTTAATCCGCTATTTTGTTGTGAGTTCGAGCGCAAAATGGCAGTCAACTACACAGACGTCATCGGGCCAATGGCATACCCATTGAAAATGTTTGTATCTTTTTCATTTTGTTTTTGACTTTTGAAATTTACTACGAGCTTTATGGTGAAGATAAACATCGTAAGATAACCTGCACAACCTGCGAAGCAAATCAATGGTGTGTGTGAGTGAAGTTCCCATTTCGCACTGGACCCGCGAGGGACCTATAAAGGCTGGGATGTTGATGATGAATTTAGCTGACAAAAATGTAGACTGTTTTTACATAATCAGATTACTACTGCAAGCAAAGCTAAAATGGCCGCTACTCAGCTTTGTCCCGACAAAAGATTTGGAGATAATTCCGTAATGATAGTTATAGCACATATTATTATTACGTATTGAAAATATATTGTTTTGATAATGAAATAGTCCTTCAAATTGTCCGCTAGACGCAATCTTCATATGGTTGGCCACATTTCCCTGCTGCGCCACTACACTAAGTTTCTGGTATTTATAAAACAAAATTCACAAGGATTTCATAAGCATTTATTTTTGTGTTACCATACTTCAGCAGCCCCAAAATCTATTGCAAAAGCCATTTATTTGTAATATTCCCGTCTTTTCGTATGTTTATCTAAAATTCTATCTCGATCGGCAATTATCACCGCTATTGTTAGTGACAAATGGTACTCCATAACCCTTAATCTATTGGAACCAGCCATTTCAAAGCAGATTCGAACCTACTACTGTTACCACAAAGTCCCGTTTTCAGCGTTTGTTTTCGGGAGCTCGTACAACTTGATCGATGGTCGACACATTTCCACATCCTATGTCCCTTTGAAATATCGCGCCTGAGATTCACTACCTTCGTATACTGGATTCGTCTTTAAATGACAAATTATAACACTTAATTTACTTACTTAGTCGTAAAGGAAATAACCTTTTGAACAATCAGCTCACAGATAGCTCCTACCCAAGCCGAAGTTTAAACCGTCATTTATTATTATTTGTTTCACGATAACCCGTATTTATCAATTTTCCATCACAAAGGGTAGCTTACTTCGAACCCGTTGCTACCAATAATTAACAAAAAAAAATGGAATCATTTCATTTCTTCCTAGGTAATTAATGACAGAAGGTTTCAGTTTTTGCTAGCTATACAGTCATCCGAAGCCAAATCAAGTCTTGTTCTTTTCCCAGGGTAGCCAAAGAGGTAGAGGAGCACATGCTAGGATGGAACATTCCAGAAGAGCACCAGGACATGGTCCACGAGCACTGGCGGAACTTCCCCGCCGTCAGCAAATACTGGCACTACTGTCTCGCCCTCATCTACACCATACTGATGATCACCTCGCTTACTGGAAACGGCATCGTCATCTGGATCTTTGGCACGTGAGTACGAAGTACTGTTCCTTCTACTCCTTGCGTCGTGTTCTTCAGCATTGAAGCTCGTGACCTCTCTTCTGCATCTCTCTTACCAACTTTTTCTATCTATTTTTGTCTCTGGCACTGTGGAAGACGTTGTGAACTGTCAGTCAAGAGTGTTGCAAATCTGATCAGACCAACGTGTTGGGCTGCGTCTACATCTATTTTGGCGGTCACGATTAGCTTTCTGAGGTTGCCATAGTCTTTCATTGCAATATACTGAAATATTCTAGAACTCTCTCTAGTCTAGACACTCGGATGACAGCCGCGAAGAGATTTTTAGTTCTCGCAATATGAAGGCATTCGGCTGAATTGGTGTTCAGGGGATACGGGGCTTCTTTCTTCAGCACCGCACCTCAAAGGCGTCATCATTGCGAATTTGATCTTATTTGTCAACTAGCCGTTGCCTACGACTTTAAATCTATCGATCGTATTGAAATGCATTCATTAATGGGACATAAAAAAACGTGCTAAATATCATGTCTCTAAACCTAGTGTTGAGATTACGAGATTTTACATACGAACATTTTAATCCCGTGGGATATAAGGTTTAAATGTGGCATATGTTTTATTATAGCACTTTCGGACGATAGACCTACGATCTTAAGACATCACTCAAGCGAGGGTGTGATTTATTTCGACCCCATATCCTACGCTTGCATCTTATTCACAAATGTAAAAAGTTACCTAATGAAAATGAGTAAGTACCTATTGCGCGTCTTATTTTACCCTTAATAAGAGCGTTTTACGAAGGCTTTGAATTAAATACTTGCGGCTACTTACAAGGTACTCAAATGCCCATTTATAAAGTACAAAGCCGGTGTGACCGAGTGCCTTCACTTACAATGGCTTGAACTTTTGCTCTTAAAGAGTCTCGAGCTATCGTTGAACACACAGTGTTGAAATGAAGAAGACAATTTAAATTTTAATAAATGTATGTGCTTATTTATTGATTGGGTTAAATGTTGGTCATGTATTAGATGACCGAGGCGTGTGTCATTGACATTGGCTGTCATGACTGGCGCTGAAGAGGTTAACTAGACTTAATATTTCTAACTTAGTAATATTTATACCTATTTGGCACTTTTATAAGCTTACTTCGGTACTCCTTACCTTAACCAACAGTTTCCAGATAGAAGTTCCTTTTTAAAAACATTACCACGGAGCAGGGGGCTACATACAATGAAATTCGAAAATCAAAGTTCGTAACGTACCGTCCCTCTCACTCTCGTATTAAATAATATTAGCGTCAGCGGGACGGCAAGATACGAAGTTCGAATTTTGTTCGTAGCATAGGGCCAGCAGCACCCCGCCGCGACCGTCTGCCCGTTCGAAAACCTTTATAATTAAATCACAAAACTCAGAAGGAATTAGTTAAACCAACAACTCGGTTAATAATGTGGAACAATCTGATCAGTTCGAGTGTTGCTGAGAGCCGTCAGTCGCGCCGGCGGTGATTTAATTAAGTTTCTGAACGGCTCGCTGGGACATGATAGGTACAGAGCAAATAACGGCAGCTTGTTTGGGAATATAATAACTAAACACTACGAGAAAAATATATTTTAAGTGGTTTTGCATCGAACTGATGGATATAGAAGTAGAAGCAGAGCTAAACGGTGGTGGGATGACCTAGATACTTATAACATAATAATAAATATCACGGTATACTTGACACCAATTGGGGTAGTCCTAAAGTAAGCAAAGCTTGCGTTATGGGTTACTAGGCAACTTGAAAACATACTTACATAAATATATATTAAGCACCTAAGACCGAGGGCAAATATTTGTATTGTTCATACAAATATCTGCCCCGACTGGGGATCGAACCCGGGATTGAACCGTCAAGCTTCGTAGTCAGGTACTCTAACCACTGGGCTAGCCGGTCATCAGGATGCTTTAAGCCTGTGCCACAGGCAGGACTAGTGCAGAAAAAGAGAGGACTGTTCCCAGGGCTAAATTAAGGCCCTGCTCCTTTGTATCTTTGGGCCTCCAGATCACTTAATTCGACCATGTCTAAGTATGCCGAGAAGTGGAATACTAATTGGGCTATGAAAAGGATGTCAGTTACTATGGAATAGTTTTTTGTTAAAATTTTCGTTTTTAATACAAGATTTTTTGGCCGACTGTACTTTTTGTGACTGTACTTGCATTATCATACTACGTTTCCGTACCAAATTTAATGTCGATGCCATTTACCGTTGAGGGATTCTGTCCTGCAGAGACGATCCTGGCCGGACCAGCAGGATATACTGCCAGATTATTGTATTGTCACCAGATTTACATAAGTATGCCAAATTTCAAGTCAATTCGACCACTGAAAGTGGGTCAAATTCAACTTGCAAGATTTGACCCGCGCATACATAAATTGCAAGTTAAATAATAGTACATTGTGTCTTCAGGGCGGTAAATAAGGAATTACGAACGAGAGTCTATTAGAAGCCCGAAGTCGAAGACTGAGGGCTTTAATGAGTCGATGTTCGTAATTCTAGTACCGCCCGTGCGACATACAATGTTTTTCATCACATTTGCAAGTAAAATTTTGTATTTGTAAAAGAAAAAATATAATTCTTCCAACTATTGGCGATACCTTAGGCTGTGCTCTTGGCAGCGTCGCCCTCAACCTGTACGTAACGTGCGTGTGCATGTGGTCCATGTAGTCCTGCTGCTACGCCATGCGCAGCGCCATCAGTACGGGCACCGACTCATTTACCGACCTTGGGCTTCATGACAAGACAATGTGTACGCGCAATGACTCATTTACCGACCACGGGTTTCATGACAAGCACATTAAGGTCGAGGGTTTTATTTGGGGGGTTGCAACCAAGGTAGCCTGCATGTTACGACACTGTTTACGAGCAAGTGTGATGAAAATGCTTGTAAAGCAATAATAAATTGACAAAAATTTAGACACGATACAGAAAACCGCTTAAAATTTTCTTCTTATTATTCTTCGCTTAAAGGTTTTCTAGGGTTAGGAATATATGATAGTTAAAATATCAACACCAAAAAAATATGTACCAAGCAATTTCAAATTAAGATTCTCACATATTGTTTTTTGAAGAATTGGTGATCTATTATCAGGTCTGTTTCACAACTCCCACATAATTCCTGATATCTGTCACATAAAATGTCAGTAACTTATTATTAGAGAATGATGTAACAAACCCTCAATACGGTACCTAGGTATATAATTTTATACTGATATTGAATACCTGTTGTACTAAAACAACAGAACTAAAGCAAAAACATCCGGTTTCGTCGTTGAAACCGGAGACGCCTTTGTTATTTTGGGGAAGTTGATATTTCATTGGAATAATGACAACTTCGTGTTTTAAATAAAGGACAGTTCTAAATTTGTATGAAAATTCAACATAAGTATTTAACTGTGCCGTGGTGGCCTAGTGGTTTGGCCTCTCTAGCAGAGTGTTGTAGATTCAAATCCGGACTCGCACCTCTATCGACCATTGTACCACCAATATTTATTGCTGCCAACTGCCTGCCTGATAATTTAAATATTAACAATAATAATAATATCTCGCGCAGTTCCGTTTCTAATGATCAGTTTTTTTTAAAGTGAAACCTAAATATGATATGGGCAACATTAGTTTACATTAATTGCCATGTTATGTGGCTTAATTATTAGCGCTAATTTCGATATTAGTAAACGAATAAAACTTCGCTACGTCCTTTAATGGCTCACCAGTAAGAAACAATAGAAATGGACGTTTGATAGTATTAAATACAAAATTATTCATTCATTCATTCATTCAATGCCCATGTCATTTTGTTTGTCTCACTCTGGGACACACTTGTAAAGTAATTCAATGGTATGTGTGAAGTTCCCAATCCGCACTGGGCCCGCGTGGGAACTACGGCCCAAGCCCTCTCATTCTGAGAGGAGGCCTGTGCCCAGCAGTGGGACGTAAATAGGCTGGGATGATGATTATGATGAAATAAAAACTTTATAAACCTCATTACGAAATTTAAATTGATTTCGTAATTAGTGTACATTCTGATGTTTCCTTATTCTGCGTATTTAATCCTTGGAGTTTTGCCGAAAGAATTTGACATGACAGTTTAGTATAAGCAGCTATAATAGCTATAGCACATTATTTTCATCACATCTTGTTTTTTTGGAATACGGATATTGTGTCGATTGTTATTTCGTCCTCAAGTGTAGAATATAGTTCACTAGAAAACGCCTACATACACTTCTGCGCGTATCTTACTTGGTTTTGAAACCTTATCTTCGATAGGAATTTTCCTTAGAGGGTGTTACAAAAATAAAATGGTATAACTAAAAGAAAAAAACCGGCCAAGAGCGTGTCGGACACGCCCAAAATAGGGTTCCGTAGCCATTACGAAAAAATTAAGTAATATTTTTCTAAGGATTTTGTATTTTATACGGAATCTTCCAAGTTTAGGTATATTTTATACCTTAGGCTGCTATTTACTCTTAAACTACTAATTATTCTCAAGCAAACTTAGCCCTTATAGTTTTCCTTGAAAGTTTTCTGATATACTTACTACCATCCATCCATCCATCCTTCCATCCTGGTTTTTACTTGTGTAAAAATTAGCGTGATAAGTCCCGTTTATTTTGACTATGAGTGAGAATCACGAAAGTTTAAAACGTTATATCAGTACGTAAACGAGTGTGGAGACTTAGAAGACTTAGACTTATTTTCAGTTGTGATTTAAAAGTTTTTACTTAGTACACGATCAATGAAGGTCCTCGAATGGCGACCTGCCTGCCGCTGATGGACTGGCGATATCGTGAGACTTGCAGGCAACTGGTGGATGCCAGTGGCAAGTAGTCGTTCATTGTGGCGTTCTTTAGGCAGTGCCACCAGAGTTGAGGTCACTCACACAATAATATGTCATGTAATGACAGCAGGATTTTGACATTCACTCCTTAATTTAATTCATTCTCCTTTTATGCAATCAGTTCTTTTTGTAGCTGTGTGTGTAATCATTCACTTCAACTCTCGTAGCACTACCTAATAACGTTCCTTTGTTGAGCAAATCATTTCCTCTGACTGTTATTGATGATGAACTTAATTATAACTTTAGAGTGCTGCCAAAAAATATCCACAAATGAATATCAAATTGACATCGTCTCGGTCATTTTCATTTTATTGTGCACCCGTCTAATTACCGTTTTGCTTTTTTTTCACGCAAACGTCACACGGCACTAAGACTGAGTGCTTATCTAGAAAAAGGATGGCTGCCATTTACATTTATATGTGCACTCAAGTCAATTACCGTGTTTCTAGTACGGAAAAAAGCGGTACGGTAATTCGACAGGTGCATAGTGAAATGAGAATGGCCGGTCTCTATACTGCCCTCCTAAGCCAAAAGGCGCTATCTCAAAAAACACTTTTTAGTTATTCATACTAAATATTGTCTAGCTTAAGACATTCTGCATCACATATAATCAAGTCTGACATTTATGTAAATTATAATGTAATGACGTATTGAATTAATAAATAATCTAAACTAAACAAAACAAGAGTTTTTTTTGAGATACCGCCTTTTGGTTTTGAGGGCAGTATAGCTCTCGTTACCCGTCTCAAAGACTCGCAGCATCGCTAAACTTCGCCACTACCGCCGCAACTTCGAGAAACGTTTTCAATGTTCACAAAGTACATTTTTATACGCAATCCTATTTATCTTGGTCGTTTTATTCAAAATTCCGCCGAGGCCCGTTTGGGTATCGTTTTGGGACGCGAATAAAGACAATAGACGAAGCGAAACGTGAATTATGATAATTTTATTAAAAATGTTTGCTTGATGTCCTTTCCGTGTAGAAAGTTTGGTAAAGTTTAACGCTGAAAAGTTTGTGCTTTTGTAATTTAGGCATTGACAATATGAGTTGAGAAATGTGGATTTCTGATGGGCTTTGTGCTTTGATTTTTTTTGGACCAACATTTATTTCATTGTAATTTTCTGTAGTGAAGATTCAGCTATGTACCTAGTAGTTGCTTTGGTATAATATTAGATTAGAAGCACTATTAAATAGTTATTTAAGATATCATATTATGCTGATTACGGCTATGGCAACTGCTTCTACGTTACATTGCTAACTAGAAGAGCTCTGATAAATGTGGCCAATGTAGTTTTTTAAACACAGTCACATTATTTAACATATTTAAATCGATCACATTTTGAGTGATTTTAAGATTTAACATTTCTTCTTCTTATGGTGCAACTTCAACTAGGACGGTTTGGCAGTCAGTTCAGCTTATTTAACTCGAACTCTCGCGAAGCTAAAAATACGTAGTTGCGACACTCCGCCATTCAACATCCCTGCCTATTCTCTGATGTCCCCTATCGACTTCTTTAAACGGTCTTTTTCTAGCAACTTTTACCATCATAGGTTTAGGTAACTGAATTAGTAGTAGGAGTCCATATCTCGAATTCCTGGACAGGACAGGATAGGTGACTTTTCTTTCCTATACACCGCGGACACTTAGCCAAATCCGCCTACGTCAACCTCCCAAGCCGCTGTAGATTTCAATTATACGAGTAGCAAAACCTACAACTGCGACCTCCAGAACGCCTTTTCACAATAACTATCACGGTGACCGCTTTGATAAAATAGCGATGGTTCATTTCGACAAGGTTACATCGAGTCGCAATTGTAGCGGCTTCTAAAGGACATTAAACGTCGTGTGGACATGTTCCCGGCAGTTGTCGCTCGTCACCGAGCCGGAAATAGCCGCCGCTCCTTGTCCACCTGCAAGCACAGAACTAGGAATAAAATGAATAGAAATTTTACACTCAAACCTAACAAGGGAATCGTGTGACCAAAATGTGACGGTAAATTTAAAAAAAATGGATTGGCAACAAACTTTACTACGTATAATATTGGTTCCAAATGTGTAACAGGGGGCACTCACATACGCGCAATCATACAACGCTGTTCAAATACTCGTACCAGCCTGCAATCACAAAACAGATAGCTACAGAAGTCAATCACATGTATGTACTTCACTTTTCATACCTACGCTCGGCTGTAGCTCTAGGGTTGTCAACTATGGCTTAATGCACAAAAAACTGTCGTGGCACTGATAGCTCAAAAAACAGCAATTCACCGTTTAATGTGAATTCAAACAACCGTCCACTGAACAGTTAAAATAACTTTTTTTTTGTTGCTCCATTATTGCACAAAAAGTTCACAGACGCGTGTATGTATGTATGTAAACTCTTTATTGTACAAAATAAGTAAACAAACACAATTGACAAACAATGAGATATATGTGTACTAAGGCGAACTGCATGTCTCAAGTGGATGGCACTCGCGCTCGCACTGGTCCCAACCGGTCCGAGATATCGTGTCCGTGAGCAGTGTCTAAGTGTGCGTTGCTCGAGCGCACCTTGTATGTAGATTGATTTCTGTACCTATCTGTTTTGTTCTGCTACTGCACCAACTGTTCAGTCAAAAAAGTAACGCAGAGATGGTGACAACCCTACAATGTCTTGTTTCGCGTATTCATGCGAATGTTACACAATCCAATTTTTATTGACAGTGCTGCTTACTGGATTGATTTTTAGTTTTGGCATACATAACGTGGTTTTAGCTTTACATTGCTAGCACTACATCTGTCACAACTTTCTGGTCGGACTCTACGGCGTCTCCTTCTTCACAAGAAATATAGGAAATTTAAATTTAAGAAATAGAAAGTTTCAATCCCCATGCCAAATAGTGATAAGTTTCCGAAATTGTCCTATACGGAAAATACCGCAATTTTGGAAAGTTTCTTTTGGCACATTAGTAAAATAGTCTATTATGATTATGAACCACCATTGTTGTAATAGCCAATTTTTGGAGCAATTGACTTGGCTACCTTAGGTAAAGACTAAGCTGGAAGTGTAAATGGCTTTTTAGCCGTACACACAGTCGCGTTTTTAGCTCTCTTGACTGACATTTCTATTTCTCATTGGCTCTGTGTTGGCAACGGACATTCCGTCCTAACCGGACTGACATGACCTTTGCTTTCTATTAATATTTCCCTGAATTTTTGTTTAATCGGTTTTTTTTTAGAAGATGCGAATTTAACTTTGCTCCTGTCACATTCAAAGCTTTGTAAACATGTTTCAAAATGGTCCACAGTTCAAAGTCACTCCGAAGCGCAAGCAACATGTTCGTGATTAACCTCGCCGTCTTCGACATGATGATGATGCTAGAGATGCCGTTGCTGATCATCAACTCGTTCTACCAGACGACGATTGGCTACCAGCTCGGCTGTGACATATACGCTGCGCTCGGCTCGCTGTCAGGCATAGGCGGCGCTATCACCAATGCTGTCATAGCTTTTGATAGATACAAGTGAGTGTGATAGTGCTTATCTTTTAAATGAGGCCTTTTAAAATAGTATTTGCTAAGTATGTAAAAAAATTGCTAGGTTATCTTCGGTATTACAGTGATGAACCACGTTTGGCTTCAGAACAGATTATGTGAAGGATTTCTTAATATGAATGAATTTTCCAAAAATATCCGATTTCAGTAACTTCCACAATAGGCATAGTGAAATAAACGGATAACAGACGTCTTTAATCAGTTACCTACCTACCCTACATTTCATCCCAGCCTATATACGTCCCACTGCTGGGCACAGGCCTCCTCTCAGAACAAGAGGGCTTGGGCCGTAGTTCCCACGCGGGCCCAGTGCGGATTGGGAACTTCACACGCACCATTGAATTGCTTCGCAGGTTTGTGCAGGTTTCCTCACGATGTTTTCCTTCACCGCAAAGCTCGTGGTAAATTTCAAATGTAATTCCGCACATGAATTTCGGAAAACTCAGAGGTGCGAGCCGGGGTTTGAACCCACGACCCTCTGCTTGAGAGGCGATAGGTCAAACCACTAGGCCACCACGGCACCCTACATTTGACAATAGTAAAAAATTACGATGAAATGGTGGGTAGTTGTGTGCCGGTATTAGTTTCGTCAATCGCGTGATCAGAGAGCGGTGGTGCGCAGTGCACGTCTTGCAATAGCCGCAGTGGCGTGTGCTCCGAGAGGAAAGGCTACTTACCTACTTAGTCCAAAATATGTCGAGTGAAACTCGATTAAACACGAGTTATCCGTCTATTTCACTATGAGCGAGACTCATGTTCAAACTTCAGAACTTAACTCCCATGTAGCTTATGTTTGTTTTCTAGTTGTTACTTTTATTAAATACACTTCGAGCAAATAACTAAGACGCAGTTCTTGTGTTCGCCAGGACAATATCTTGCCCGCTCGACGGACGTATCAACAAAGTGCAGGCGTCGCTTCTGATCGTCTTCACGTGGTTCTGGGCACTGCCCTTCACCGTGCTGCCTTGGCTGAAAGTATGGGGCCGCTACGTACCAGGTGAGACCAAATCCTGAGCAGAATATGGCATAGAACGTATGCCATCTAACACTGCTTATATTCAAAGCCCGGAATTTTCGTTATATTTTTGATCTGCCATAGTGACTTAAAATTTTATCGACTTCCGATATTCAATATCGATATATCGATACATAACATGTTAAAAAAGATTAAAAGTGGAGATCAACAATAGACGGTTTTACCGTTAAAGAGCGATCTCTTCCAATTCAATTTTGAGCAGTCGAAAATGTGAAATACACATGAATAGTTAACAATTTCTAATTTAATAATTCAATTTCATATTTCAAGTCTGTTTCAGTGCTTATTAGTGTTCCATTAGTGTCTTCATAAAATATATTACGGTTATTATTTTACGATAATATTATTATCGATATCATTTAGGTAGAGTCGATAAGTGAGAAAGTCACTATGACAGATCAAAAAATCCCATGAAAATTCCAAGGCTATGCTTAAATATAGCGCGAAAGTTAGTGAGTGCGTGATTGTTACTTCTTCACGCTAAAACGGCGGGGTGCATTCGAATGAAATCTGTTATGTAGACAGCTGGAAGTCTGGAATAATGAACAGCTACTTTTTATACCAATATCCCACGGGATCTATGTAAAAATCCAAAATTTTAATTGCTTATTCCAGTGACATGGAATTTTGCACGTATGTTCATACAAAGTATAAATGAAGACCAGGATGTAATTTTTGAGAATTCTCGTGATAATTCATAAAATCCCAGAATTACGTTTCGACTGTCAGATCTCATTTATCCCAAATAAGTTAATCGCGAGCGCGCGCGGTAAATGAATTATTTACAGGCGAAGTACCTCTAACGCTTTTAATAAATCGATGGTCGTTGCATTGCCGATTTGGCAGTTTGAAGTCAATTGCGGATCCATTGGGGGGGGGGGTCATAACCCCCCCTCCTGGGCCCTGGGCCGGTTCAAGCACAATAGTAGATGTTTATTTATTTTAGGAAAACAAACAGCTTGATATATCTATATATATAAAAGAAGAAACTGACTGACTGACTGACTGACTGACTTATAGATCAACGCCCACGGGATAGGGAAATATCTAAACTTTTTCGCTTCTTTGTTTGTAGTCGAATCTCTGAAACTATTGAGCCGATTTTAAAAATTCTTTCACCGTTAGTAAGCTACACTATTCTTGATTGACATAGGTTACTTTTTATCCGGGATAATGCAAAATTCCCGCGGGATAGAAATAAATTAATTCAATTTCGGAGCTGATTTAAAAAATTCTTACATATTATGTGATATGACTATCCCCAAAAGACAAAGGCTTCTTTTTCTTTGGGAAATTACAAAATTCCCATGGGATAGAAAAAACTGAATGCAACTTCGGGGATGATTTTAAAAATTCTTTCATCAATGGAAAGCTACACTATTCCTCATTAGTATAGACTACTCTTCTTCGGGAAAATGCAAAATTCCCGCGAGATAGAAATAAGTGAATTCAAGTTCGGGTCTGATTTTAAAAGTTCTTTCAACAAAAGTAAGCTACAGTATTCCTGATTAACATAGGATACGTTTTTCCGGGAAAACGCAAAATTCCCGTGGGATAGCAAAAAGTGAATTCAACTTTAGGGTTGATTTATTTATAATTGTATACCTAACTCTACCTGAACAGTACCATGACTGGCTGACTGACAGACAACGCATAGCCAAAACTACTGGTGCTAGAGACTTGAAATTGGCATAGATGGACCTAAAGTAATAGAGAGGTGCACTTGGCAAAGATTTTTAGAAAATCCCAGGGAATAGGAAAATATCTCAACTTTGTTTGTTTCTTTGTTTGTTGGGGGTAATCTCTGAAACTACTGAGCTGATTTAAATAATTCTATTACCAATAGAAAACTAAAATATCCCTGATGGACAGACCTCTTTTTTTAAATACAAAATTTCCGCAGAATAAACATAAGTGAATTCAATTTCGGGGCAGATTTTCAAAATTCTTTCAATAATAAAAAGCTACAATATGTCTCTCATCGACAATTAAGAATATTAAAATAGATCATAACAGTAATTCATATCCCGCGGGGACTTTACAATTTCTCGAGATACAATCCTATATCCTATATCGTGTAGGAAGTCGCTGGCAAAAGAAACGCGTAGTACTTTAACGTCTTTAACGTTTCAGCGAAACAGGGTTTCGGAGTTGGTACGAATTCAAATTCAAATTTCAAATTCAAATCATTTATTCAGTAAATAGGCCACAATGGGCACTTTTACACGTCATTTTTTAAAATTATGAATGATTAATTACGTATGTCGGTTTATTTTTGAATTCCAAAATGTGCACCATCTGTCTAAAACAACGTCTTACTGTATTTATATTTCCATGTAATCCTCCAAAAAATCAATCAAAACACGAAAAAAAGGATCGCAGAAAGTAAATGTATGTTAATTGTTACCCCAAAATTTAACGCGAGCGAAGCCGCGGGCAAAAGCTAGTATTATTATAAAGTCATTGGTTGTACCTAATAAAATTTTGCAATTGTGCAAGGTCCGCCCGGATTGCTACCACCGTCTTGCTAGCTAATCCTGCCGTGAAGCAGCAGTGCTTGCAGTGAGAGCAAGACAGCCGGTGAAATTACTGGCACTTGAGGTATCCCATCTCAGGCCTCTAGGTTGGCGAATAAGAAAAATATCTTTTTGCATAAAAATACTTTTACGTCAAATACGTACGACTAAGAATTGATTGTGTTAAGAGTATTTTACAAAAAGTACGAGTAAGTGTACGTTTTATTTGTGAAAAAATATCTAAAATTTACCATGTGACTCAGTCACAATCCATCCATCCATATCCATACTAATATTATAAATGCGAAAGTGTGTGTGTTTGTTTGTCCTTCTTTCACGCCGTAACGGAGCGACGGATGGAAGTGATTTTTGGCATAGATATAGTTTATGGGCCCGAGAGTGACATAGGCTGCTTTTTATCCCGGAAAAATGCACAGTTCCCGAGGGAACAGCGCGCGATAACCGAATACCACGCGGGCGGAGCCGCGGGCAAAAGCTAGTTCTCTATAAAGCTGGATCCGCCCTTGTCTGAAGTCTAATCCAACATCTGAAGACCATACGCCAAATCGATATAACAGGCAATCTTCTCTCAGACAAGGACATTGAAGTTAGTAGTTCCTTAATAAGTTCACTGAACTGCCAACGGCCCGCTGTCCTGATGAGGACAAAATGTTGTTTTGCACCTACAATTCGAGATAACTGGCTGGAGTGCAAATTGCGTGATAAATTGCATGCATCCGTTCTGTTCACTGTCTATTTTCATGTGGTTAGTTTAGTGCGTTATTATACACTTCTTTAACAGGTTCATTGTACTTAACAATTTTCCTTTTTACGTTCTTATGATGCGTGGCTGAGATATACGCAGAACAGCAGTTAGTTAGCAGCGCAAGCAATGGATAGAAATACGCTAGCCGCTCCGCAAATTGATTGTAATCGTGATCTGTCCTTTACGAGTTCATTTTACAACCTACGATGTGCACTAAAGTCCTTTTAACAGTACATTTATAGGTTTAAAAGCTATTCTAAAATGGAACTTGTTAAACGTTCTAAAAAATCATACTTATCACCTACTTAAAACAACTATTATATGTATAAACTATTTCCACCCTATATGCTTTCCAAGTTAGAGAAGAAATCAAGTAATAACAGACAGCTTCACCACCTACATAAACACATCTTTTGAGTCTTCTCAAGATACATTCTTCTTAAAGGAATTTTTAATAAGCCTCTCGCAAATTTGCTCCTCGGGCCTGAAAGGGCTCGGAAATTTGGGTTCTAATTCAAAACAAAACAAACGATGCCATTGTTGCTCAAACGTAAGCGTTTACGTAATTACAGTAATTTAAGAGACGATTAGGTGTTCGGGGAAAGGGTAAATTGAAGCGTAATTCTTGCGTAAACATGTGAAATTTATGCTTATGGCGATTTATGATTATGCGTCTTTGGAAAATTGTTTACCGAAGGAAATTGACGGTTTCTTAACCGTAACGTATTATAACGTAGTACCTACCTACCTACTTACTAAAGAAAAACAAAAGTAAAAAAAAAAATAAGTTGAGTTACGTTACCTTACTTAAACTTGAGGGAGATCTAGACAGGGCTACATCGATCCAAATGTTCTAGTAAGTAGGGTAAGGACCAGCGAGTCTCGGCAAGAACGATATAAAGCAAATCTGGCAACCCTAAAAATCAGTCCGCCAAACAGCAATGTAGCTATAATCAAAATTGAATTGTGACAAATGTGAAATTAGGTTATTCATACTCGCACGAATAGCGAATCAAAAACATACTGTAGGACGATCTAAGTCAGCGTTTAGCATGGATCAAAGCGCAAGAACTTTGACCATGGATTGCCATTTGAGAGATTGTGATGTGATGTTGGTTTAGTTGTGTCTGAAAATAAGTCCACCCTTTAAATATTAATAATAGTAATATCCGCCGTTTGTCACTCTCTATCATTAGATTAAGAACAGATAAAAAAAACATTTCATGCCAACAATGTATAGGTACGAATGTTTGCGCGTATTTGTGTGTCCTATCAGTGACATATTTGTAACCGATTTTATTTTATCTGTGAAACGTGTCATGCCAATTTTATTTTTATTTAATTTGCCGCCATTTCCTAATGTCATGATACGAATACGCTGGTTTATATCTCAAAATAAAATTTGAAATTACGCTTTTCGGATACTTTAATACATTTACGAATATTTAGTATGAATATATTTGATGCTGTTGAAACATCAATCATAAATTCATAATTAATAATGACTGAAAATAGATTTCTTGTATGTTAGGTAGGTACTCCATGTGTCTCAAAACGGAGAGTAAGTGTAATGTTACAAACAAACAAGATACAACAACAAGAAGTTGGCCATACTCGTAGACTAAAACATAATTTTCAATAATGGCAACAAACATATTAAATAGAAGGTTAGTTCCGCAATATCCTGAATATTGTCTGCTATTGAATGAAACTGCACTCGTGTGAACTGTTCGCAACAATTAATGTTTCCGCTTATTGGTTACGGGACGGGTCGAGCGCAAACGAAATAAAAATTAAGTGGCAAATGTATGGATGGAAGTGCAGTTTTATTTCTAAACGGATTACTATTTCAGATACGAGTATTAAGGTTATATATAAAATAATGTGACGCTTTAACTAAATTTTTAATAATTTCAACATATAAATTATTGATCAGAACTAAATTATTGTTACTATTATTTGAAAAATTATGACGGTGGAAGCATTCTACACTTCCACTGAACGTAGATATAGTTTAGATATAGTTAGTGTTTAGTATTGTAACTAAGGGACCCCATACATCCCTGTATTTTTATTATTATTTTTTTAAGTATTTTATTTGTAATTATATTATTATGAAAAAATTACTTTCTGCTAAGTTTCTTGCGGCGCATTCTTCTTGGCAATGATGTCATTCCGAAAGCGCTGGTAGTTTAAAAAATGACGTGTAAAAGTGCCCATTGCGGCCTATTTACTGAATAAATCATTTGAATTTGAATTTGAATATAATTTCACACCTCGCGTAGGTAACGACACACTCTTTACTAGCGACCTAAAGAAAAGATAACTATCTACACAAATTCAGAACGCTTTTAATCAAAAATCGTTTCGTATTTAGTTACCAAAGTTAAGTAAACTTTTTTTATCAACGGTGGTTTTTTTTTCTATACAATATAACGTAGTAAATACGTTCAGCTGAACCCTATATTTTGTTCTATCGATCCAAACTAGAAACGCTTCCACATCCACAGCATCGGTTTGCGGGTCACTGCTATCCTCCACGCGTGCCGTCTGGTAAAATATGGTGTTCTATTTTAGATTCTGATCGATATTTTCTACAAATTGTTCGGCTCTTGTTGGAGAGACTCCTGTGTTTTCGTTCTTAAATTATTTCACACTTCATTTAGTTGGAATGTTGTTATTACGTGCAATACCGTAGTAACTAGTTGTAAAAATATTTTTGAAAATTTAATATAAGTTATTGGGCCATTGAGCTTAAAGGAACCCGCTAACCCACGAAAACAAGTACATTAGTAGTTATTCATGAAGAAATCCTGCGTTTTGTAATATAACATACCATAAACTGCTCTAAAGCACATATTCTACGAATTAAACTCTAATACTTTTTCAGTAGGTACATTATTTCTATTTTCAAACCCATATCTTCGCTCCAATCCCTTTTAATTTGTTTTAACTTACCTGAGACAGTGGCACAAAAACATAGGTTTACCCAAGGTCCAATTCTAAATCTTACATTTTATACATCTATTTAAATAAAAGAAGAAACTGACTGACTGACTGACTTATACATAGATCAACGCACAGCTCAAACCGCTTGTCTAAAAACTTAAAATTTGGAATATATGTTCCTTAATAGGTGTAGACGCGCACTAAGAAAGGATTTTTCGAAATTCCCACGGGATAGGTAGGGAATAAATGGGATTTATATTTTCACTTCGAAATGGCCCTATTTCAGTAACTTTAATCATTAGAAACTTCAAATTTGGCATGCAAGTTGTTAATACTAACAGCTAAAAACGCTTTTCAGGATTTTACGAAATTCCCACGGGATAGTGAATAAATGGGATTTGTATTTTCACTTTTAATTAATGACCCTTTTTCCGTAACTATAATTATAAGAGACTTCAAATTTGGTAAACAAGTAGGTAATACTAACAGCTAAAAACAATTTTCAGGATTTATCATAATTCCCTCGGGATAGGAAATAAAATGGGATTCATATTTTCACTTCAAAATGGCCCTATTTGCGTAACTATACTTATTAGAAACTTCAAATTTGGCATGCAAGTAGGTAAAAACTGTTTCAAAGATTTTCCGAATATCCCACGGGATAAAACGAATAAAGAGGATTTAATATACTTTTACCAACTGAATCAGAATCAGAAAACGCATAAGCTAAACCAATTAAACTGGGGACTGGAGATTTGGCAAACTGATGTAAATCTGGTAACAATTATTTAGCAGTGACATCCTGCTCATCCTGGCGAGGATCGTCTCCGAAGAAGGGAACTCCTCAAAAGTTGATGGCACACGCAAAAGGCTTTACATGATTGTTAAATTTCAATGACAATGCGTTTATATGATATACATCGCCTGATGCTGCAGCCAGGGTCGCCTGCTGATGACGGAACTCTTCAAGGGCTGATAGCATAGATACGAAATTTTACATGTACGTTCAACGAGCTGACACAATTACTTTGCTCACCCGCGACCTTTATGATAGCTACTTTTGTGCCCATGCAATGTGTGTTCATGCAGTTCCTCCACCTCCACACTGTAAGAACACACAAATCATACAAATCCATCTATCACCACCACCACTTTACACTGACGCGTTTCGAACTCAACCAGAGCTCATCTTCAGAGCAACACAACCGTTCAGCATGCTACGGTGTGAAAATTTGGCATAGATGGACCTAAAGTAATGCAGAGGTGCACTAGGGCAAAGATTAGAGAAATAGAAAGAATAGGAAAATATCTCAACTTTTTTTGTTCCTTTGTTTGTTGGGGGTCATCTCTGAAACTATCCCTGATTGACATTAGACTACTACTTTACAAAAAAATGCAAACTTTCCGCAGAATAAAAATAAGTTTCAACTTTGAGGCAGATTTTCATAATTATTTCAATAATAGAAAGCTACAATGTGTCTCTAATCGATAATTAAGAATATTGAAATAGATCATAACAGTAGTTCATGTCCCGCGGGAACTTTACAATTTCTCGGGATATAATCCTATATCGTGTATGAAGTCGGGGGCAAAAGAAACGCGTAGTATGTACTTTAACGTTTTCTAAAATTCCAACCCTCAATCAGCGAAGCAGGGTTTCAAAGTTGGTAAGAATCATAATTAATTACGTATGTAGGTCGATTTTTGTTTTACAAAATTTGCACCATCTGTCTAAAAGAAAATCTGTCCGTATTTGTATTTCCATATAATTCTCCGAAGAATTAATCAAAACACGAAAAAAGGATCTCAGAAAGTAAATGTATGTTACTCCAAATTTAACGCGAGCGAAGCCGCGGGCAAAAGCTAGTTCTACATAAACAAGGCAGAAAAGGTTTACCATTTTTTTATGGCCTTGTTCACAGAGGGATTCCTGACGACGTGCTCATTCGACTACTTTACTGACGATCAGGACACGAAGGTTTTCGTGGCATGTATCTTCGTCTGGAGCTACTGCATCCCCATGTCACTCATCTGCTACTTTTACTCACAACTCTTCAGCGCGGTAAGTCTTAGTTGGCTATGCGTACCATATTGAAAATACACGTAGGCTCCTTCAAACTTAACTTAATGAAGGTGTGGTATCAGAGTACTAGCAAACAAGAGGAAATGGCAGCGTGTCAAGTTTGCATAGGTACATATGTGTTTTAAAATTAATCTGTAACATTTTAGCGCTGGTTGGGTTTGTATGGCTAAGTAAAGGTTCTTCGTCGGTTTCTTATTTTATTTCAAACTGTTATCAAACCTTTAACGTGGTACCTACACTTTGAACATCGTTCAACGTATGCTAAATATCTCATTTTCAAGCCAGCCTTTCTGTTCAGCCAGAGTGATACTTTCAGTGTGTTTATGGTTTAGACTTAAAGTTGATTTAGAAAAATATACAGTTCGAGACTGTCGACTTCTTTTATCATCGACAAAATGGTTTTCAAAAGGCCCATAGCAAAGACCCAAAGTGAGTAACAAATTCTAAGTTCAACAACGACAATTTTCGAATTTTCTCCACGTGTGCCTAAACTACACAATAGTCTCCCCCACTTACGAGTATTCATAAACGCAAATTCGTTCCACGAATCAATTCCGAAATACTTTCGTGTTAGTAACGCTCAGGAAAAAGCTTTTTCTTGTTTGAAATGGCCGTTCGCACACACCTAAATACACATGAGGTGTTATTATGATCGATCCTTTGCGATTTACTTAGAAATGTGGATTTCGGTGACACATCTTCATTCGCGTCTAAGCCGAAGTATAATGACTTAACTGATATCCAGTTCCACTGGACCCTAAGATAGGTAGATAGATACTCGTATATTTGTTACCTTCTGAAAAATTGCATTATATAGGTACAGAATCTCGTACCAGGGTGGAACCTTTGTACCTACTAATGTATTGTTGACATCCCATACATTTTCCTAAGAAATCATAACGAAATAAATATATGAAAAGATTCCACCCCGGTACGTGATTCAGTTTCTTCGCCTGTAGGTACACAAGTCTGGTAATTGTAAGAAATTTGCGAATATATTGTCAAAGATATGCAAATGATAATGGATAATAATAATAATCGAAATACAATAATATGCCCTCTAAAAATTTAAATCGGGATAAAAAGTAACCTATGTCCAGTTGTGTACATATCAAATTTCTTGCGTATCCGTCCCACTGTTTTTTTAGCGTGAGGGAGTCAAACACGCTCGCATTCACGTACTCACAAACTTTTGTATAAAATTTATGAGGTAGTTACCATTAATCATTTTAATTAATAACGTTGTTAACATTCACAAATGTATACAAGAATCTTCGACAACTTGAAATATTTCAATGGCAATACAAGAAAAACATCTTCAAACTCATATTATACTCAGAAACTTCCACAATCCCTATAAAAATGGGCACACCCGTCGCCTTGGACCCAAAAGGTAGTAGTGACCATTCCATTGAGGCCCCTGAATAACTTCGAAAGGTTCCTTTATTATCGTGGCAAATGTAAAATTATAATGGACTTATTTAAAATACGTCATCACTTGATAATATTTCAAATTTATATGTTAACTTTTATACTGAAATTATGAAAAAGATTAAAAATCCGATTGCCTCAAAAAATCTTTGAATAAAAACCAAAATTGAAAAAGCAATTCTAGTAGTCTAGAACTCAACAGTCGGTTCTTCATAATGTTAGTTTAACTGTAATTTCTGAACCTGTGTGCTATCTGAGTTAGCGAATGGCCAGCACCCTACGTTACCGCTCAATATCAGCATCACACATCTCATCTGACCATTGATCCAACTAAAGTTTTTAAAAAAAATGGTTTGACTTTTTAATGTTTCCATCCATACCAATATTTGTAAAATTTATTATAACTTCAAGGGAAAAGTGTACAGATACTTGGCCGAGTTAAGAATATTAAAAAACCTAGCGAGATAAGTTTTTGCAGCCGACAACCGAACGGAGTTGAAACTAAACTGTTTTAAACTTTAAACGACTCGCGATCGAGTCTTATCCACTGATGAAAATAGTTGTTATACTTGTTATGCAGTTGGAAACTAGCACGAGCGTTGTTATTGTTATCATTCGCTAATTTATACCTAAACAGCGTGTTTTTCTTTATTTCCGTTAGCTTCGACAGACAGCTCAGTTCATATTAGGTAGGTACCTTTTTCCCAAATCGAAAAAAGGGTTCTTCTTGAACTAAAATAATTTCTTTGCTCACCCGCGACCTAAGACCGCTAGGTAGCGGGTGAGCAAAGAAATTTATTTAAGTTCATTGATTGGACCTCCGCAAAGTAACGCCTGATTCAATAAATTATTTAGAAGTTTCTTCTTCTTCACAATCATTTTAAAATGCTTTTAAAATTCACAGTTTGTAGAATAACACTGATTTAACACGTAAATAATAGAGATACAGGTGCAGTCATTCACGATGACGCGTGCCGTGGTTCTTATTACAATGTCATTAATGTCTAATTTTTAAAAACCACGCGTCTTCGTGGATGGCACTAGGTATACCAACCAACCTCTTTTTGCTAAATTTGGTCGGTACTAAATATAATGCATATAGAAAGTATGAAGCAAAATATTCTTGGGATGGTCTGAATATGGGACGGGTGAGCAGCAATTTAATAAATAATATTCAACCTTAAGAAGCCTTGAAACTTTAATTCGCCTTTTTTTTTAATTTCGTCTGAGGTCGTAAGCTGCCGCTTGAGTTCACGGCCTGAGAACGACAGCTGAGTGGGAGTTGACAGAGGGAGTTAGAAATAAGTATTAAAGCCAGTAACGTGTTATGTGAAAATTTCATTGCCGTACATAAAATTGAGCAGTTGAACAATCAATTGACATCTTTTTATGAGATATCGGAATACGACTCACTATAAATTTTGTATGGCGATAGCAAGTTGTGACGTCTTAACACAATTGTTTAATTTTTTTATGGTTCCGTAGTCCTAGAAGGAACCTTTGTAGTTTCACCATGTCCGTCCGTACATCCGTCCATGGCTTACCTTAGAGAATGTTGGTGCAGGCAGACTATCAGGCCTCCACAGATTGTCACGCCTCCTCTCAGACTGACTGTGCGTATTGGTAACTTCACTCCATTGAAATTCTTCACGGACATGTGCATTTTCCTCCTGAAGTTTTCCTGCACCGTAAAGCTCATGGTAAATTTCAAATGTAATTTTATCTCTCCGAAAAACTCAAAGATGCGACGCCAAGCTCGAACCCATGACCCCCTGCTTCAGAGGCCAAATCACTAGGCTACCACGATTTATTTTACACTAGCGGATCTAGGTTATCGCGCGGTGGCGACCTCTACCGGAATAAAAGGCATCCTATGTTGATCCTTGGGGTTCAAACTACCTATATACCAAATTTCATCAAAATCGGCTCAGTGGTTTGGACGTGAAAGCGTAACAGACAGACAGACAGAGCTACTTTCGCATTTATAATATTATATAAGTAGGGATTACCCGCGATTAGCACGCGTAAAAGATTCGGTCTGGTAGTTTGCAATTGCTTTCGGGATTTTGCAAAAGTCCCCTGGAAAGTTTCAAATTTATATCGTGGTCTTCAATTGAGGTTGTGTTGTGAATAACTGTACAAAATTCAAGACTCTAAAACCAGTGCTAAAATTTCAAAATTTTTCCCTATCCAATTCAAATTCATATCATTTTATTCAGTAAATAGGCCGCAATGGGCACTTTTTCACGTCATTTTTTTAAATACCAGCAACTTTCGGAAAGACCATCATTGCCAAGAAGAATGCGCCGAAGAAGCTTGGCAGAGTCATTTTTTCAATAAAATAAGTACAAATTAAATACTTAAAAACTACAGTAAGTATACAATTAAAGAAAACTTACAAAATAATAATAACAATAATACGGATGTATGGGGTCCCTTAGTTACAAAACTATCCAGTGAAATACGGGGAATAAAAGTAGCGTATGTGTTATTGACCAGAAGTCCGGCTATCTACATACCAATTTCATGCTATCAAGGCCCAGCGGTGTTATTTTTCGAGATTTTATCCGCTATCCCGTGAGAATATCGGAATAAAAAGTAGCCTTGTGTTATTCCAGAGGTTCCAGCTACCTACATACCAAATTTCATGGCTCTACAGCCGCAGTGGTTGTTATTTCGAGATTTTATCCCTTGTAATCCCGTGGGAATATCGGGTCAAAAAGTCACTTAAGTGTTATTCCAGATTTCCAGTTACCTACATACCAAATTTCATGACTCTAAGCCCAGCGGTTATTATTTCGAGATTTTATCCCTATCCCGTGGGAATATCGGAATAAATAGTAGCTTGTGTTATTCCAGAGGTCCAGCTACCTACATACCAAATGTCATGGCTCTAAACCGGTTATCCCGTAGGAATATCGGGTCAAAAAGTCACTTAAGTATTATTCCAGATGTCCAGTTACCTATATACCAAATTTCATGACTCTAAGCCCAGCGGTTATTATTTCGAGATTTTATCCCTATCCTGTGGGAATATCGGAATAAATAGTAGCCTAATGTGTTATTTCAGAGGTTCAGTACCTACACATTAAATTTCATGGCTTTAACCCAAGCGGTTGTTATTTCAAGATTTTATCCCTAGGTATCCCGTGGGAATATCGAGTCAAACAGTTGCCTATGTGTTATTTCAGACATCCAACTACCTACATACCAAATTTCATGATCTAAAACCCAGCGGTTGTTATTTCAAGATTTATCCCTATCCGTGGGAATTATCGAATATAAAAGATATCCTATGTGTTATTCAGAGGTCCAGCTACCTACATACTAAATTTCATTGCTCAAAAGCCCAGCGGTTGTTATTTCAAAGATTTTATCCCTAGGTATCCGTGGGATATACGGGTCAAAAAGTCACTATGTTTATTCCAGACGTCCAACTACCTACATACCATTTCATGATCTAAAGCCTAGCGGTTGTTATTTCGAGATTTTATCCTATCCCGTGGGAATATCGGGATAAAAAGTATCCTATGTTTTAATCCAGGTTATAAACTAACTTTCCGCCAAATTTCATCCAAATCTGTCCAGCCGTTTCAGCGTGAAAGAGTAACAAACATACTACTCACTCACTCACTCACTCACAAACTTTCACATTTATAATATTAGTAGGAAGGATATAAGTAGGGATAGGGATTAGTAGGGATTATAAAGATAGGGTAAAGACAACTTTGCCTTTTGCTAGGATGCATGCAAGGCAGTCCTTCTGTAGAGTCAGTCAGTATCCGACGTTGCAAAAGTCGAGTAGGTAATATGGACTAAGCTTGCCTTTGCCCAACACTAAACGACTTAAAAAAATCGAATCTGTCTGTTGTGCTCACAGGACAATTAATAATTTTCTTCCGACGATTCCTTGACGATTCCCGGAAGGACTGCTTCCGTCTTATTTTTAATTGGCTTTGGACTGTAAAGGGAATAAGTACATATGCCGATAAGGAATGAACGAGTCGCGGGAACAAATTGCTTTAAAATTGGGAATAAAATTCGACTATCAGATAAGTTGGTTAGGTTCCGAAATTGAACGTTGTTGAAGTACCCATTTTTATCAACGGCTTAGAAGTCGTATTCAGTTTTTATTTAAAAACTCTATCTGATTGATTGATTCGCGTTACTTGCGAATGCCTATATACAAGACGTTACATACAACTATGACATCGGGTCTTTGAAAAGGGCTTATACACTTTTTTTTACATGAAGCTTTACTTTCATAAAAGGCCCGGCAACATATATACAAGTAGAGGAAACTGGATCACATTGGTCATAATCAATTTCGCTATAATTTCTTTGACATGGGATGTCAACATGACATTTGTAACATAAAGGTTCCATCCTGGTATGTCATTCAGTTTCCTTGACTGTACCAA
>NC_133479.1:11487305-11530012 GCF_025370935.1 Choristoneura fumiferana | reverse complement strand
AAAAACATAGGTTTAACCCAAGGTCCCAATTCTAAATCTTACATTTATACATCTATTTAAATAAAAGAAGAAACTGACTGACTGACTGACTTATACATAGATCAACGCACAGCTCAAACCGCTTGGTCTAAAAACTTAAAATTTGGAATATATGTTCCTTAATAGGTGTAGACGCGCACTAAGAAAGGATTTTTCGAAATCCCACGGGATAGGTAGGGAATAAATGGGATTTATATTTTCACTTCGAAATGGCCCTATTTCAGTAACTTTAATTATTAGAAACTTCAAATTTGGCATGCAAGTAGCTAATACTAACAGCTAAAAACACTTTTCAGGATTTTACGAAATTCCCACGGGATAGTGAATAAATGGGATTTGTATTTTCACTTTTAATTAATGACCCTTTTTCCGTAACTATAATTATAAGAGACTTCAAATTTGGTAAACAAGTAGGTAATACTAACAGCTAAAAACAATTTTCAGGATTTATCAAAATTCCCTCGGGATAGGAAATAAAATGGGATTCATATTTTCACTTCAAAATGGCCCTATTTGCGTAACTATAATTATTAGAAACTTCAAATTTGGCATGCAAGTAGGTAAAAACTGGTTCAAAGATTTTCCGAATATCCCACGGGATAAAACGAATAAAGAGGATTTTATATACTTACCAACTGAATCAGAAAACGCATAAGCTAAACCAATAAAACTGGGGACTGGAGATTTAGCAAACTGATGTAAATCTGGTAACAATTATTTAGCAGTGACATCTTGCTCATCCTGGCGAGGATCGACTCCGAAGAAGGGAACTCCTCAAAAGTTGATGGCACACGCAAAAGGCTTTACATGATTGTTAATTTTCAATGACAATGCGCTTATATGATATACATCGCCTGATGCTGCAGCCAGGGTCGCCTGCTGATGACGGAACTCCTCAAGGGCTGATAGCATAGATACGAAATTTTACATGTACGTTCAACGAGCTGACACAATTACTTTGCTCACCCGCGACCTTTATGATAGCTACTTTTGTGCCCATGCAATGTGTGTTCATGCAGTTCCTCCACCTCCACACTGTAAGAACACACAAATCATACAAATCCATCTATCACCACCACCACTTTACACTGACGCGTTTCGAACTCAACCAGAGCTCATCTTCAGAGCAACACAACCGTTCAGCATGCTACGGTGTGAAAATTTGGCATAGATGGACCTAAAGTAATGCAGAGGTGCACTAGGGCAAAGATTAGAGAAATAGAAATAATAGGAAAATATCTCAACTTTGTTTGTTTCTTTGTTTGTTGGGGGTCATCTCTGAAACTGTCCCTGATTGACATTAGACTACTTTACTTTAAAAAAAATTGCAAACTTTCCGCAGAATAAAAATAAGTTTCAACTTTGAGGCAGATTTTCAAAATTATTTCAATAATAGAAAGCTACAATGTGTCTCTAATCGATAATTAAGAATATTCAAATAGATCATAACAGTAGTTCATGTCCCGCGGGAACTTTACAATTTCTCGGGATATAATCCTATATCGTGTATGAAGTCGGGGGCAAAAGAAACGCGTAGTAACTTTAACGTTTTCTAAAATTCCAACCCTCAATCAGCGAAGCACGGTTTCAAAGTTGGTAAGAATCATAATTAATTACGTAGGTATGTAGGTCGATTTTTGTTTTACAAAATTTGCACCATCTGTCTAAAAGAAAATCTGTCCGTATTTGTATTTCCATATAATTCTCCGAAAAATTAATCAAAACACGAAAAAAGGATCTCAGAAAGTAAATGTATGTTACTCCAAATTTAACGCGAGCGAAGCCGCGGGCAAAAGCTAGTTCTACATAAACAAGGCAGAAAAGGTATACCATTTTTTTATGGCCTTGTTCACAGAGGGATTCCTGACGACGTGCTCATTCGACTACTTTACTGACGATCAGGACACGAAGGTTTTCGTGGCATGTATCTTCGTCTGGAGCTACTGCATCCCCATGTCACTCATCTGCTACTTTTACTCACAACTCTTCAGCGCGGTAAGTCTTAGTTGGCTATGCCTACCATATTGAAAATACACGTAGGCTCCTTCAAACTTAACTTAATGAAGGTGTGGTATCAGAGTACTAGCAAACAAGAGGAAATGGCAGCGTGTCAAGTTTGCATAGGTACATATGTGTTTTAAAATTAATCTGTAACATTTTAGCGCTGGTTGGGTTTGTATGGCTAAGTAAAGGTTCTTCGTCGGTTTCTTATTTTATTTCAAACTGTTATCAAACCTTTAACGTGGTACCTACGTATGCTAAATATCTCATTTTCAAGCCAGCCTTTCTGTTCAGCCAGAGTGATACTTTCAGTGTGTTTATGGTTTAGACTTAAAGTTGATTTAGAAAAATATACAGTTCGAGACTGTCGACTTCTTTTATCATCGACAAAATGGTTTTCAAAAGGCCCATAGCAAAGACCCAAAGTGAGCAACAAATTCTAAGTTCAACAACGACAATTTTCGAATTTTCTCCACGTGTGCCTAAACTACACAATAGTCTCCCCCACTTACGAGTATTCATAAACGCAAATTCGTTCCACGAATCAATTCCGAAATACTTTCGTGTTAGTAACGCTCAGGAAAAAGCTTTTTCTTGTTTGAAATGGCCGTTCGCACACACCTAAATACACATGAGGTGTTATTATGATCGATCCTTTGCGATTTACTTAGAAATGTGGATTTCGGTGACACATCTTCATTCGCGTCTAAGCTAAGTATAATGACTTAACTGATATCCAGTTCCACTGGACCCTAAGATAGGTAGATAGATACTCGTATATTTGTTATCTTCTGAAAAGTTGCATTATATAGGTACAGAATCTCGTACCAGGGTGGAACCTTTGTGCCTACTAATGTATTGTTGACATCCCATACATTTTCCTAAGAAATCATAACGAAATACATATATGAAAAGGTTCCACCCCGGTACGTGATTCAGTTTCTTCGCCTGGTACACAAGTCTGGTAATTGTAAGAAATTTGCGAATATATTGTCATGCAAATGATAATGAATAATAATAATAATCGAAATACAATAAAATGCCCTCTAAAAAAATTTACAGAGTTACTCTTATCCCGATCTCGTGGAAATATCGGGATAAAAAGTAACCTATGTCCAGTTGTGTACATATCAAATTTCTTGCGTATCCGTCCCACTGTTTTTTTAGCGTGAGGGAGTAACAAACACGCTCGCATTCACGTACTCACAAACTTTCGTATAAAATTTATAATTAGGTAGTTACCATTAATCATTTTAATCAATAACGTTTTTAACGTTCACAAATGTATACAAGAATCTTCCACAACTTGAAATATTTCAATGGCAATACAACAAAAACATCTTCATACTCATATACTCAGAAACTTCCACAATCCCTATAAAAATGGGCACACCCGTCGCCTTGGACCCAAAAGGTAGTAGTGACCATTCCATTGAGGCCCCTGAATAACTTCGAAAGGTTCCTTTATTATCGTGGCAAATGTAAAATTATAATGGACTTATTTAAATTACGTCATCACTTGATAATATTTCAAATTTATATGTTAACTTTTATACTGAAATTATGAAAAAGATTAAAAACCCGACTGCCTCAAAAAATCTTTAAATAAAAACCAAAACTGAAAAAGCAATTCTAGTAGTCTAGAACTCAACAGTCGGTTCTTCATAATGTTAGTTTAACTGTAATTTCTGAACCTGTGTGCTATCTGAGTTAGCGAATGGCCAGCGCCCTACGTTACCGCTCAATATCAGCATCACACATCTCATCTGACCATTGATCCAACTAAAGTTTAAAAAAAAATGGTTTGACTTTTTAATGTTTCCATCCATACCAATATTTGTAAAATTTATTATAACTTCAAGGGAAAAGTGTACAGATACTTGGCCGAGTTAAGAATATTAAAAAACCTAGCGAGATAAGTTTTTGCAGCCGACAACCGAACGGAGTTGAAACTAAACTGTTTTAAACTTTAAACGACTCGCGATCGAGTCTTATCCACTGATGAAAATAGTTGTTATACTTGTTATGCAGTTCGAAACTAGCACGAGCGTTGTTATTGTTATCATTCGCTAATTTATACCTAAACAACGTGTTTTTCTTTATTTCCGTTAGCTTCGACAGACAGCTCAGTTTAATATTAGGTAGGTACCTTTTTCCCCAAATCGAAAAAACCTCCGCAAAGTAACGCCTGATTCAATAAATTATTTAGAAGTTTCTTCTTCTTCACAATCATTTTAAAATGCTTTTAAAATTCACAGTTTGTAGAATAACACTGATTTAACACGTAAATAAAAGAGATACAGGTGCAGTTCACGATGACGCGTGCCGTGGTTCTTATTACAATGTCATTAATGTCTAATTTTTAAAAACTACGCGTCTTCGTGGATGGCACTAGGTATACCAACCAACCTCTTTTTGCTAAATTTGGTCGGTACTAAATATAATGCATATAGAAAGTATAAAGCAAAACATTCTTGGGATTGTCTGAATATGGGACGGGTGAGCAGCAATTTAATAAATAATATTCAACCTTAAGAAGCCGTGAAGCTTTAATTCGCCTTTTTTTAAAATTACGTCTGAGGTCGTAAGCTGCCGCTTGAGTTCACGGCCTGAGAACGACAGCTGAGTGGGAGTTGACAGAGGGAGTTAGAAATAAGTATTAAAGCCAGTAACGTGTTATGTGAAAATTTCACTGCCGTACATAAAATTGAGCAGTTGAACAATCAATTGACATCTTTTTATGAGATATCAGAATACGACTCACTATAAATTTTGTATGGCGATAGCAAGCTGTGACGTCTTAACACAATTGTTTAATTTTTTTATGGTTCCGTAGTCCTAGAAGGAACCTTTGTAGTTTCACCATGTCCGTCCGTACATCCGTCCATGGCTTACCTTAGAGAATGTTGGTGCAGGCAGACTATCAGGCCTCCGCAAATTATCAGGCCTCCTCTCAGACTGACTGTGCGGCTTGGGAACTTCACTATCTAATTCAACCTTCTTCAGGACACATGTGCATTGCCTCCTCAAGCTTTCCTTGTGCCAGTCAATTCATGGTATTGAAATTCTTCACGGACATGTGCATTCCTCCTGAAGTTTTCCTGCACGGTAAACTCATGGTAAATTTCAAATGTAATTCGTATCTCCGAAAAACTCAAAGATGCGACGCCAAGCTCGAACCCATGACCCCCTGCTTCAGAGGCCAAATCACTAGGCTACCACGATTTATTTTATACTAGCGGATCTAGGTTATCTCGCGGTGGCGACCTCTACCGGAATAAATGGCATCCTATGTTGATCCTTGGGGTTCAAACTACCTATATACCAAATTTCATCAAAATCGGTTCAGAGGTTTCGACGTGAAAGCGTAACAGACAGACAGACAGAGCTACTTTCGCATTTATAATATTATATAAGTAGGGATAGTAGGGATAGGGATTAGTAGGGATTATAAAGATAGGGTAAAGGCAACTTTGCCTTTTGCTAGGATGCATGCAAGGCAGTCCTTCTGTAGAGTCAGTCAGTATCCGACGTTGCAAAAGTCGAGTAGGTAATATGGACTAAGCTTGCCTTTGCCCAACACTAAAACGACTTAAAAAAATCGAATCTGTCTGTTGTGCTCACAGGACAATTAATAATTTTCTTCCGACGATTCCTTGACGATTCCCGGAAGGACTGCTTCCGTCTTATTTAATTGGCTTTGGGACTGTGAAGGGAATAGTACAGCCGATAAGGAATGAACGAGTCGCGGGAACAAATCGCTTTAAAATTGGGAATAAATTCGACTATCCGATTAAGTTGGTTACGTTCCGAAATTGAACGTTGTTGAAGTACCCACTTGTATCAGCGGCTTAGAAGTCGTATTCAGTTTTTATTTAAAAACTCTATCTGATTGATTGATTCGCGTTACTTGCGAATGTCTACACTACAAGACGTTACAACTATGGCATCGGGTCTTTGAAAAGGGCTTATACACTTTTTTTTTACATGAAGCTTTCATAAAAGGCCGGCAACATATACAGTAGAGCAAAACTGGATCACCTTGGTCATGATCAATTTCGCTATAATTTCTTTGACAAATGTATGGGATGTCAACATGACATTTATAACATAAAGTTTCCATCCTGGTATGTCATTCAGTTTCCTTGACTGTACCAATGACTCTCCGTGAGTAGTTGTTACTCATGAGCAGTGGTGGTGATCATTTCCCTTCAGATGACCCTTTCTCGTTTTCCTCTTTCTCATAATAAAAGTAATAACTGAATACATAGAAGTAGTTTATTCAGAATCGTGAAAACGTGGCCGAAAATACGCAACGCACGACTCAAAAAATTACGCTCATCTAGCTTCACCCTTAGCAAAAATTCGAATATTTTATGAATAAATTAATAGAGCGGGTTCTGGATGGAGTTGTGTACTTATGCAAAATTAGAGGACCGCATTCTGTGAATAGTTTTGAACTCAGAAAAGCTTGCTAATTATGATTCTGAATGTTGCCAGGATGTCCGGTGGTACATTTTTTTTATACCTGAACCCCTAAAACATCATGTAAATGGACTGAAAAAATGCTTTTAAACCATTTTAATAATTATTTTCCTGACAATTTCCCATTTTTACAAGCTTTCATTAAACTTGCAATGTATGTATGTATCTATGTCTGTATGGTATAAATGCGCGGGTCAAATCTTGCAAGTTGAATTTGACCCACTTTCAGTAGCCGGATTGACTTGAAATTTGGCATACTTATGTAAATCTGATGACAATACAATAATCGGATAGTGACATCCAGGTGGTCCAACTAGGATCGTCTCTGAAGGACAGAACTCTTTAACGGTTAATGGCATCGACTTGAAATTTGGCACGAAAATGTAAACGATAAAAGTACAATCAACAAAAAGTACAGTCAGCAAAAAAGCTTGTATTAAAAATAAAAATAAATATGAAATACTTTTTTCTTATTATTTTAAATAAAAGTTATCAACTAACTCGGTATATGTATAAAAGCTTGTAAAAAATGAATATAATCACGAAATTATTCATTAAAATGTTCCAAAAGCAATTTATTCAGTCCATTTACATGATGTTTTATCAATCAATCAATCAATCATTTATTTATTTCTGAGAATATGGTACGTTTAAGGGATGGGATTAAAATAAATGGACCACCCGAATCATTAAATCAAAACATCATCAATCAAAACTATTCACAGAATGCGGTCCCCTAATTTTGCATACGCAACTTCCCTCGACGCCTGCTCTATAATGTAATTTTTAATGTAAAAGCATTAAACCAACTGAAAACAAGAAAAAAAAATTGAAATTGGGTAAAGTTTCCATAAAAGAATATTTTTTTAGATTAGTAGGTAAGGTATAGATCTACTGGACATCTTACCTCGATATCAGGATGACACAATACAAGCTCATTATTCAATGTTCCTTTGTCTGTGACTATAGTTATGAACAGTAATTTCCTTTCATTTTCGTTTAATGATGTATTAACAAAGACAATGTATGAAAGAAATGTTTTATAATTGTGTCGAGTCTTTTATGTTATGTAAAATTAACAGCCAGTGTCTCGATCATTACCTAATCGAAAAACATGGTATTGATTGACTATTAAGCAAAATTGTGTTGGAAAATCATAACTATTTTTCTTTGCGGAAAAAATACATATACTAAGTTCAGTCATCATTCAACATTATTTGACAACCAACTTAGATGTTATCTGAATTTTTACAGTTAGACAACAAATATGCACCTACTATCTCTTTTACTAAATTTCAAGTTTCTAGAATAACCTATGAAAAACCTGGCTACTTCTGGTTATTCTAGAAACTTGAATCCAAGCCGGGGATTTTTGGTTTTTCGGTGACGGAAATTTGTACGGAAACATCTATTTTAATAACTGCAACTTTTGATTTAATTTGAATGAGAAAGTAATCTATTCCACTGTTCCAGGGGGTAGCAGACCTATTTAAGTATTAAGTTATATTTATCAATTTCAGCTTGATACCTCCACACGTTCCTGAGAAAAAGGGTATTTGCAGACGGACGAATAGACAAAAAAGTGATCCTACAAGAATTTGTTTTTTTTTGCGGTACGAAACCCTAAAAAGAACGCGACAGTGTCATCCCACCAATTTCCGAATTACTTAAGCAACTTTCCCAGCTTCCAGGAAATGTAACCTAAATATCCCTGTAATGTCCATGATTGTTCCATTTCCACTCCCCGTTCGGAAGGTGACAAACTTTAAAACCGATTTCCGTCCCGTCGCTCAACGTAAGCCCGTTCGCAATAAGTGTAGCCAGGTTTGCCGTTGTTACGCCAGGTCTGTAATTTTTTTGGATAAATTTAGCTGCTGTACAGTTTATTTTCTCAATCATGACATGATATATTATATTGACGTTGTGTTACAAATAATAATGGGCTGGGAAGTATCGTGCTGCAGGCGGCCTACAAAGAGATTTCATAAAATTTTCCCGGCCGCTGGCTGGTAATGCGACCGCCTTTTGTTTCAACGCGAGTTCTGCGGCCCTTGCCCGCTGCCAGCACCATCGCCCCAGCCGCCGCGCCAGCAGCCACACAACAGGGCGACGAGACTAGCGTTCCGCCAGCTTAATTTCTTGATTTTTTATTTTATTTCATGTCATGTTTGAGAAAAGTACTTTACATGCCTCGGCCGGAACGTGGGTTTGTCGGCCTCTACAGTAATGTACTATTAATGCTTAACGTCAAATGTGTATATTACGAGAATGCGACACATGTAACAAGAACATAACCAACTTAGAAAAGTTTTTCATACCCCAGCATTGTCATTTCAAAGTGAAATATCCCAAAAATAGCTGAGCGGATTTTTATTAAACGTAGCTAAGAACCACCGTAAGTAAACTCGCTTTCACGTAAAGAAATTGCATTCATATCGCTACCCTGTGGGAACTATGCGATTTTCCAGGATAAAAACTGTCATGTTTCCTTTTCAGTCTCAAACTATTTCTACATAATATCATTTCATTTAGATCAATTCGGTAGTATAAGCCGCGAAGAAGCAAGTAACAGACAGAGTTACTGTCGCATTTCTTTTAATCAAACCAGACAGACGATTCTCCACTGACATTCTCCAGATTTGTGCAATCTAATTAGCGTCTCACTTTTGTGAAAAAAATATTGTTTCAGCCTTCTTCATCTTTAATGATGCTTACCACCATCATGTGGCCCACTAACTTTTACCACTCCATTTATAATCGTACATAAAAACGAACGGTAAGTACCTAACTACTAGAATTCAAACTGATGATGAATCCTGATGATGATGATGAAGCTATATTTTTTATTGCTAGTGGTACGACGGATCTTGCAACTCCTCTGAGAAAAAGACACTTGTAATATATTTAGCCATTTCTTACACACTAACCTGGCAACACCACCCACTTTCTTTCCGTCCAAGATTTCTTGTAAAAAGAGGCCGCCCACTTTGTAACGATTCTAATCCCTAAATTGTTTGTAACTTTGCTAATTAAATTTCAAATTAAAGATGGCTGGTACGGGACAGTGGGGGGCTATTGGAAGTCCATTAATGGTGAATAAACGGTACCGATCTATGATAAGCACAAATTAGGGGATGGATTGAGTTACGATGAAAAAAAAGTTGGGTTAAATCCATTTTTACGACGAATATTGTTTGAATGAATGATTCTTAGTTAGTAGCTGTAGTAAGAGGACCGCGTATTGGGGCGACAAGTTGTGTTACAACATTAAACACCTGAGAATCTCGGTACAATCGCGATCCATCTCAATTGGAGACCTAGTTGACACCACCGATCAATTGACTTTTTTTAACTGTCGAAAAACGATTGCTCCATTTTTTAGGGCAATAGCAATCAGCAACGCTACTTGTCTGCCACTCAATTGGCAAAAAAATCCAATTTTGCAATTAAATTAAGTCGGAGGTTAATGTGACAAACAAGATAACACACAATACAATAAATAATAAGAAAATATCAGTTCTAATTTTACAGTTACCTAGTTAAAAATATATTTGGTTGTTAGGCATAAATTGCCTAAATATTTCTATTATAGTTCTGTTGTCTTTTTTTTTATTCGACTGGATGGCAAACGAGCAAGTGTGTCTCCTGATGGTAAGAGATCACCACCGCCCATTAACATCTGCAACACCAGGGTATTGCAGATACGTTGCCAACCTAGAGGCCTAAGATGGGATACCTCAAGTACCAGTAATTTCACCGCAACACAACATTGCAAGCACTGCTGCTTCACGGCAGGATTAGCGAGCAAGATGGTGGTAGCAATCCGGGCGGGCCTTGCACAAGGTCCTACCACCTGCACTGCCTGTCTTTGAATAGTCTGGGAATAATAGATCAATGAACGTCCCAATGACATATTTAATTTAGACGTATTTTTCTTACAATTATAACTGTTTGTTTCGTTTATAATTTATATCTCGCCATAAATTACAAATTAACGTCAATTATACTGTAGTAAACTAAATATTTTCGGGGAATGACATTAATTTACCAACAAGCAACAAAAGCCAGTGCCCCGCTCTTAATTCTACTTGCATTCCTCATGACTGCATTTTGCTCAATCATAAATTCAATGCATTCAGGAAACTATTTTGCAATAGACTAGTTCAGAACTGTTATTAATCTGAACTCCGTTTTGCGGCGCTCCATCGTTAACTAAAGTGCGCTAAGTAACTTATACGTTACTAGCTTATGCCCGCGACTACGTCTGCGCGGATTTAGGTTATCGCGCGGTGGCGCCCTCTACCGGAATAAAAGGTATCCTATGTTGATTCTTGGGGTTCAAACTACCTATGTACCAAATTTCATCAAAATCGGTTCAGTGGTTTCGACGTGAAAGGGTAACAGACAGACAGACAGACAGACAGACAGACAGAGTTACTTTCGCATTTATAATATTAGTAGGGATAGTAGGGATTTACTCGGTCAAGGATTTTATAAACTATATTCTTTGCCTTTCATAAATGAAAATCTGTACAATATTATGTATTCACTTTGGCAGTTATCACTTTAAAATTATACTCTACTAATAGAGTCGGCAGCGTGCCGGCTAGTAGATGAATACATAGCGATTTATCAAACGTGAGTGTCACAATGTGTCACATCTTTAAGTAGCTTTTGTGTGATGTAATCTGTGTACTAATACTGTACTTAATTTTTTTTAATTTTTAGGGTTTCCAAGACAAAGGGTGTGACCCCATTACTAAGCCTTCGCTACCCGTGCATCAATTAACTAACGCCGAGTTTTAAAATATCTACCTATTGATTTTGTAGTAGGTACATAAGTACTCTGCCTCCAATTAAAGATATTAACTGACTTTCTGCCTCTTTCTTCCAATAAATTCTCTGTAGCATTAGTTTAAACCTAACCAGTGTTTTCTTGGGCAGAATAGAAGTGGTATTAGGTATTTGTATTCGAATCGAATGCACGAATTCCTAAACGGAATGGCTCAGGAATGTTATAAAGGAGAAAACGGCGAGCCCCTAGCTTGTATTGGCGACTGTACACAGTGTACCAGGTTAGAACAGCGTGTTAACCGCCAAGTTACTTTTCAGTTGAAAGATTTCAATTGGGTGTCAAATTAAATTTAGGGACGTAATAGCGGGGCCGCAGTGCTAACAAATTATAAATGATTCTTAGAAAGCCGCAATGTAATCATGGTTTTCTTATGAGTTGTTATTGTACACGGAAAGTTAAATCAAAGCTTATAAAAATAATGGTTTGGACCGAAGCTTCAGGCAGAGTGAAGGTTAAATTCATATTTAATAAAACCGGGCAAGTGCGAGTCGGACTCGCGCACCGAGGGTTCCGTACACTTTCATAGGTATGAAAACGGGAATCGTGTGTTGCAGATATTTCCCGCTTTTTCGAGTGATTTAATATATCCAGTGTAAGCAGAGCCCTGCTTCTAAGCAAAACGTACGCAGCGCGGGGTTATATTGGTCATTGATATTTACAGACACATAAAAAATCAAGATTAGTTTTTTTCTAGTTGGTTGTGTTCTAATAGCTACCTTCACACCAGATTTCAAGTTTCTAGGACAACTGGAAGTACCCTATAGGTTTTCAGTGCACGGCAATTTGTATGGAATCACGTTGTTTAATGACTTTAACTTGTCGTGAAGCGACAATTAATAAGAAAAAGCCTAACCTAAACAAAATAAAACGGAATAACAATTTTATTAAAAATTAAAGAATAACTATTTACAACAATTTGGTAAAAAATGTGGAGTGGTGATAAGTGAGTGAGTGAGTGAAAATGTATGTAAATGAGTTTGGAGACCGGACACCGATGATCGAAGAGATTGCAGGGATGTAGCGCTCCACGCGCCTGGAGATAGCGCTCTACGCGCCTGGAGGTAGCGCCCCACGCGCCTGGAGGTAGCGCTCTACGCGCCTGGAGGTAGCGCTTTACGCAACTGGAGGTAGCGCTTTATGCAACTGGAGGTAGCGCTCTACGCAGCTGGAGTTGGCGCGTGCAACGCCTGGAAGTAGCGCTCACGCCGCCTGGAGATGGCGCTCGCACCGCCTGGAGATGGCGCTTGTGACGCCAGGAGGTGACGCTCGCAGCGCCTGGAGGTGGCGTTTGCAGCGCCTGGAGATGGCGCTCGCAGCGCCTGGAGATGGCGCTGGCACCCTGGGCAACTGCGCAGACACAGGCAGCAGCAGCAGGCGCACGACGACTTTATATTTTTTAAACGCGTAGGCTTGCAGGATCCCGGGGCTATGCGGCCCCGGGATAAGGCCTTAGAGAGATGTTTTCGTATCGAAAACTGGAGAGAGACTGAATATATTGTGCGTTTGTTCCGCTTTTATAGCTTTTTGCGGAGATCCGCGCTCGACGGCAGCTGTGGGATAAGAATGCGAAAAATTTTGAATTAAAAGTAATTTTTTGTGGATGGCCAAGACAAAAAGAGTATTTTCGTAGAAGTATTGACAGAAAAACATCAGACCGGTAACAAATTTGAACAGAAATCGCCATGACAACCAGATAAACAACGATGTCAAAACATGTCAAATTTTGGTTTCAAGCTCCTAACAGGGAAACGGCAAGGTTTAAGTGAAAATAAAAATATTATTGATGGAGGAAAAAAGGACGCGCTTAGGCGCGCGCAAAGCCCGAAGTTGTAGAGTTTCGGAGAACTAAATAAAAGACCGAAAAAGGTAGACTCCATCAAGACCGATTTAAAAAGTGCTAAAAGCGTGAAGATACGAAGTGAAAATGATTTGTTATTGTGTTCTTATGCTTTAAAAACGTTGCAGGGTCCTACAGAAATAAAGGTGATGTAAAATATCCAATTTTGAGGTGAATGACGGAGAACCAAAACAGATGTAAAAATGAACTTAAAACAGTGAAAAATGAAACGTAAGTAGCATAACACTACAAACTTTTGATTGCGTTGACTTAAGGCGCGCTTATAGAAGAATTTTCGGTATTTGGGGGGGTGAAGCAGACGACGCGGCGGAGGCGAATGCGGGGCGTCCAGCGCAACGCCCCGCGCGTCTGTCACGCAGCCCGTTGACGGCCTTATTCTGTTCGTATCCGTATTCTGGTTAATGTGAGTTCCGGATTTTTCGTTAAAATTATAATTACACAATTTTCGGTTTAATTAATAAATTCTTCGTTTAATGTAAATAGTCTTGGTAATAAAGAAATAATTTATGCCTCTTCATGCCCACAGTTTAATTTGTAATGTAGGTAATGGATATACATTAAGACTGAATAGGTAGACAGACGAAATAAAAATACATAGGTAAATCAATACAAATAAAAAAAACAATTTTATTTTAATCTGAAAATCTAGATTACAAGCTAGGCAAATCGATACATATAATAAAACAGTAAAGAAAAAGTTGTCTGTTCACTTTTAACAAATCAAATCAAATCGTTTATTCAGTAAATAGGCCGCAATGGGCACTTTTACACGTCATTTTTTAACTACCAGCGCTTTAGGAAAGACCATCATTGCCAGGAAAAATGCGCAGCAAGAAACTTGGCAGAGAGTCACTTTTTCAAAATGTAATACTTTAAAACTACAGTATACAACCCTTACCCAAACCATACAGTCAAAAAAATTAATGTAGGAACCATGTTCTTAGTACCCATAACACAAGCTTTGCTAAGCTTACTTTGGGACTAGGTCAATAGGTGTGAAATTTCCCGTGATATTTATTTTATTTTATTTATTTTATGTTCTAAGAAACATGTGCGAGCTGTAGCCAAAGATAAAAAAATATGTCTTAGCGCACAGAACAACTTTGACAGATATAAAGATTATGAGTATGCGTAAAGTAGTTATTGCATCAATACAAAAATACAAGTCAGAACACCAGAAACCAGAAGCAATAAGAGGTTGCATGAAAAAATTTTTTTGCAACTCACACGTAGCCGTTTTCCACGACTTGGCCTCACTAATTCGCGGAGGAGCAAGACAGATATTCCATTTTTTTTATTTATTTTTTTCAATAAGAGGTTTTAGAAACGAAGTTAAAACTCCGAAGTTCAGAACTACATCAGAACTGCGTAAGAACTGCACTCCGATTGCCTAAAATGGCAGTCCTCTGACAGTCGGGTGCAGTGCTGATGCAGTTGCACTAACTGCGCAATAACTCCCATTTTGCAGCCGGATTCCAGTTGGAGTGGAGCGCATGTTTTTGACAATAATTTACTAGTGCAACCAAATGCGACCATCTTATTTTATTAAAATAATTTATGTTAAATAACTTGGCTGAATGCAAGATATTAACCTTTGCCTGCAATTAAATGAGAAAACTGAAACTGTTGTGTCACTATCAGAAATGTCAGTGAATCTGCCAAAGGGATCAAGCAAGGCTAAGTACTACGAAACATGAAACTCGAAGTTCGTGTCGTGCGGTCCCTCTGACACTTATACTATTTAATACGAGAGCGAGAGGGACGGTACGATACGAACTTCGAGTTTCGTAGTAGCCGCAAGGTTCGCCGCATGTTCGCCGTGAGTAGTATAGGTTATACAACGTGCCTACAATTTGTGCCTATGGCAGTCGCGGTAGAATCTGGACGAAGCCGTCCGCATCCGTGAGCGCCAACCAGCTTGCGGTCGTAGTACGAATGTGAAATCCGCTCAGCAGGGCTACTACGAAACTCGAAGTTCGTGGGTTGCGGTCCCTCTGATACTTTTACTATTTACAGTGGCGTAGCTACCAAGGGGCTAGGCGGCGCAGTGCCCCGGGGCCCTCAAGCTCAGGGGGCCCTCGAAATTCTGCTTTATAGCTGATGATAAAGTTGCTTAGAAAGTATTTGTATATATAATGATTTTACTTCAAAAAACCTTACCAGTTTTGATAGCAGTGGGCCCCATTTTTTTATTTGTCCCAGGGCCCTAGGTTACCTAGCTACGCCACTGACTATTTAGTACGAGAGCGAGAGGGACCGCACGACACGAACTTCGAGTTTGGAGTTTCGTAGTAGCCCTGCTGACTTGGCCCGACTCCGGCCGGTCGATTAGTGTGTGGTAGTGGTAGGTACTTACCATTTAGGTACTCTAATGCTTCTCATATGTGCTCTGAGTTCACTTATGCGTTTCCTCTTTCGCTTAACTTTTTTATTACTGCGATTACCTTATTATTTGCTCTCAAAAGTAGTACTAGCGCGTTAGAAAAATGTGCACAGGTCCGTCGTCGACTACGTACACGCGTGTACTGGCGACTGGGAAATACTTCGCCGCCACCGCGCGCTAGAACCGTTTTATTTTGCCAAAGACGAAATAAATTGGTATGATTGATGTACTAAACCTATTGAAAATCTATGAAGCATAAATGTAAATCTACTAAAAAACTATTTAATAAAGCAAATTTTGTGTTGATATTCATAATATTTTTCATAATATTTGGTTTAACGTGTAAATGAAGGCTCTTTTTCAAAAAAATAATCTATCGAGGTTTTTGTCAGCAATCGTGTTTTTGATGAAGTCAAAAACTAGCTAATAGACTGAAAATACACATATAAAAAAATTGCAGTTGTAAGTATTGTGTAAGTATATTTTAAATATTTTCTAAAATTGTAGTTTTCACTACGTACAGCGCCTTAAAAGTTTTTTTTTTTTCAAGGCTTCAAGGGACCGTAAATACTTATGAGTATTCGATATCAATTTCAGCTTGATAACTCCACGCGTTCCTGAGAAAAAGGGTCTTGACATACGGACGGACGGACGGACGGACAACAAAGTGATCCTATAAGGGTTCCCGTTTTTTCCTTTCGAGGTACGGAACCCTAAAAATCGAGCACAGTGAAGAAGTAAAGTAAGAATGCCTAACTGTTGATAAAGATGCGCCTCTCCAGTTACTTGCACATAAGACTACTGTTAACAAAAATGTTAATATGCGCGCCAGCTTCGACCGTCTGCCTCTTTATTCGTTCCCATTGTGTACAATCGCGGACAAAATCGGGTTAGCAATTTTCTTTATAATACAGGTAATCTTTGCGGCTGCGGTTGACAGATGAACTGAGCCCACGTACCTCCGAATTTTCTAATCAGGAGCGGCCATTTTTTCCGCTCGTCCTTTTGTTTTACCATTTTACTTTTGTGAAAGGATGACAGGTTTTGTTGGTCCGTTTGTCGGCCGGGTTTATGAATGTTAGCGGTATCGGGAACAATTAATTTTCAAGTATCTATCAAATGATTTGGTTTGCTTTGGTACATTGTTTCTTTCGAATATCGGATAAGTACATTAAAGGATGAAGACCAAAAGGGTGAACCACTTTGAATGGCTGTTAACCATACTAAACATCTGACTGAAAAAAAAACCGATGTGGCACGAAAGTTACTACGTATGGGTATTATCTATCGTGCCACAACAGAAAACTCATGCTAATTTTAACAACCGTCATTAAGGTGTCCAAAATTCGAACTGTCCCTACCCTAAAATGTTTCCTTAATTCCAGAATTGGATAATCAAAGGCTCACTATTCTCAAGGTTAAATAAAAAAAAGGTTTGGAACTACTCTTCTTGTAATTTTATGTACATTAAATATATAAATTAATATAATAATTAACTACTTATCACAAGACACTTGCAACCCAAAATTTTGTAGCCAAACAATTGTGTAGGTAGCATAAACGCAACCGAGCAAATAGGGTCACTTGTAAATGGTCACCACAACCCATGGACATTAATACCCGCAACTTCAGAGGGTTGCAGTTGCATTTTCAGCTGCAGCAGCTGCGCAGATATAATCAAATATTGTATAAAAGACAAGGAACACTGTATGCCTCCACAACAACTAGTTGAAGCAAAAACATATTGTACCCTACAATCTCAATACCTACCTACATACATGGTGTTAACCTGTTTCAAATAACTATCGATTCAGATTGCCAAACCACTAAAACGTAGCTAACAATGGTTGGTCCATTAAATGAACCGTTCTTTGCAAACATGTAAATCTCTTCTTCTTTGTCGTATCGCTCTTGGCAGAGCGGTCGTGGTCACATTGAGGCGTCCGCGTCGGTGGTAGAGGCGGACACAGCTCTCCGTACGATCTCCCGCCATACCCTTCTGTTGGCAGACTGTCTGGCACAGTCAGATACGCCGTTTCCTACAGCGGCCTTCACTTGGTCAGTCCACCGCAAAGGTGATCTACCGCGCGACCTGGTTCCCTCCACCTGTAATGTAAATCTAAACATGTATAATTAGTTAAGGTATCTTAGGTTAGCTAGTTATTTTGTCTTCTTGTTAACTGTTAATTTCATGTGTTTTATGTAGGTACATAAATTAATTACTTTGCAATTAATCTGTTGCATAGACTTCCTAAGTATCATAAGGTCGGGGCGAGGTGAATCAAACCCGGGACCTCAAGCTTCAGTCAGGTTCTCTAACCACTTGGCCATCCGGTCGTCTCGAGTTCGAAACGCGCCAGTGCAGTGTGGTGGTGGTGATAGATGGGTTTGTGTGATTTGTGTAGGTATGTTCTTACTGTGTGGACGTGGAGAAAATGCATGAACACACATTTTTTGCATAAGCGTATCTATCATATGGTCGCGGGTGAGCAAAGTAATTGTTTTAATTAATTTAAATTTATTTGATTATATGTAATGTATACCTACAACTCTAAATACTTACTTAAACAGTGTACCTACATTGAGAAATTGTTTGTACCAGAATAGCGGAAACGATGGTCGTTTATTAGCTATGCGCTGCTTCCTCTTGATAGTGATATCGACAGCTTAGGATATACTGTTTACATTCAGCTAAATACCGACCCGATATTTACATATATACTAGACACAATTGTATATTGACTCCACTGTACACGATGGCTTGCAGCAAACCACAGGAAACGTTTTCAAGAGGACCCTTTTGAGATGTAGCTTAGGGTTGCCAGATGGTCGAGAATCAAGTAGTAACTACTTGGATTCTTCTGACCATTTTATGAGGTTTGTCTAATCTCGACATGTTTCTGTCTTCCAATCGGGCAACCCTAGATCTAGATGCTAGGATTTGGTATGTATGGTACGAATGTTTATAAGTAATTTTAGACATTTTAGTATTTCGGAAACTGTAGAGCCGTCATAATAATTAGTAAATATTAGTTTGTAGGTATTTGTTCTTTATTTGTCAAGGAAGCGTTGCCTTTTATGCAGGAGAAAACGCAATGTAAGTATCTTTAAGGTGCGTCGATACTAACGGCTCTTAAATACAAAATAATCTTATCTTACTGTACCTAAAGCTATTTTCAATTACTTGTGTTATCTCCGAACTAAACCTGAATATACAATTTGTACAGCCTAATAATGAGTTTTTTAGGCCGAAACATCAAATTTAAATTAAATTTCTACCTTCCAATATCAATCGGGGTTTTCGTCGAATTTTAGGAAATGGCAGCCAATTAAGAAGTTCTATGAAACAGGAGGCAGATATAATAAGTGGGATTGCGTGATTTTGAAATGTATCTAGATCTCTTTGAATCAGAGGGGCTTCGCTGCGAAATTAATTTATTTTGAAGATCAAAGTGGATTTCCCTTCACTCTGATTTAACAAACTAAAGCCGCTCAATGTAAACGTATCTAAAAGGTGGAAAAATGTTTTGATATTTGGTTGGGAGCCTGTATTTAATACTAATCTCTACCTATATAAAACAGTAATGACACTGTCATTAGTACTAAATACAGGTTCCCAATCCCAACCAAATATCAAAACATTTTTTGACAGTCAATGAATGATAGCTTGACTAATACGACGTACAGCATAAACCGTTGAAGCTAGAAACTAGAATAGAAGACATTAGTAAAGATTGGACATTTTACTTAGACATTTCGCGATTTGGACCACCCGAGACTTGGACGTGGCACGACTTAGACGCTGTAAGACATGGACCTCTTACGATGTGGACTTAATTTCGGCACTTGATAATTTACGACTTTGACGTAAGATATCCAGCTGGAGGGAGAATTTTTTAAGAACTTATAAATACGGGAAAAGAACTAGGCCATTTTTAATTACCACCTTCCTTTACCTACTATTTTTTTATTGCAGGTACTTAATTACCGATCATTTTCCAACAGATTTCCCTAATTTCCCTTAACATGTCTGTAACAGAACCCAACACATCCATAGCTGATGAAAACACTCGCAACCGCACAATGGCCGCGATCGCGCCAAATCCCTGTTCGTAGTTTTAGGGAACGATGCTGTGGTTTTAAATGCAGTCCGCAAATGACATTGTTGTTCGAAATTCCGGAATAGGGGATGCTTTATGTCCGGCATTCCCGGCAACTTGACATTAGTTAGTGTAACGATACCTAGTTTGGATTTAAGTATATCCTGATTTTATTTTATTTTTAATAGTTTTCTCCGAAATCTTTTTCTAGAGCCCATTGAGTAATTTGTTGTGTTACGCTCGGGTTGGTAGTAAAGACAAAGCACGAATCAGAGAACGATTCCAGCCCCAGCTACAGGCTAGGTCCATCCGTTTGAGAGCTACTGTGCCACAGATAGACAGACAGACATATAGGTGTGAAACTTAAAATGCCCCTCTTTTTGCGTCAGGAGTTGAAAAACAGCAAGCATGGTTTACCGAAGACCGCTGAAAAAATTGTTCTGAAATGTTTAATTGTGGATGACAAATGTTTCTTTACGTTTAAATCTGTGTTCAAATGTAACGCAAATGACTACATCTTAATTCAAAAAAACCTTTACATGGATTTCAGTCAACCTAACCAGAGGTTCCTAAAGTGAGACCTAACGGGGGCGTCCATGTTGGGGCGAATAAAAATGGAGATTATAGTAGCAATGTATACCTAGTAGTAATGTATAACAAGGGGTTTACGAAACAGTAAAACTGTGAAAATGGTCTACGTACGACAAAAAGTTTGGGAGCCTCTGAGCTAACCTTACCATCTGCTGAGATATTCCGGGTTAGATTTATAACACATTGTGTATTTCAATTTTTGTTATTTTCAAAGGTACGCCTCCACGAGCGAATGCTCCAAGAGCAAGCGAAGAAGATGAACGTAAAGTCCTTGGCTGCGAACAAGGAGGACGCCGGCAAAAGCGTTGAGATCAGGATCGCGAAGGTCGCTTTCACCATATTCTTCCTCTTCATCTGTGCCTGGACGCCGTACGCCTTCGTTGCCATGACTGGGGCCTTTGGAGACAGGTAAAGAGGCAGATACGACACGCTTTTAAAGTCCATATCAGCACCATCACCTAGACTAGTTTCTGGCCAAGATATTTTTTAGGCGGCGATGTAGACGGCACACATTAAAAACGTAACGCATATGTTGAGCGAAGTGATCGAACCTTTAATCACATTTCCCATTTCAAAGCGGTTACCAAATTTGGTTACAAGATATGGGAGTAAAGGATCAGACATCACACGCTTCAGTCATAGAACCTCGACCAGTTAAATTATATGCATTGATACCACTTTGCATTTATATTGACGAAAATGTTATATCCTTAATCCTTATTATACTTAATAAATTAATAATTAATAAGAATAACTATACAGGCACAACATCCTCCTGAACAAAGATTTCCCTAATGCGGTGTCCCCCACGCTAAATCCACTATTTTTAGGTACTAAATTAATATCTCATCATGATATCATATTAACTGATATTCGATTAAAAGTTTGTCAACATTTCAAGGGTGTTTACAAATGGTTTACCCTTGAAATGTCGACAAACTTTTAATCGAATATCAGTTAAAAGTCAAAGTTTCCTATTTTTTCATTTCATCGAATATTCATTATCTCGAATGATTAAAATAAGTATTTTTAAATCACCGATTTTTAATTTCTGGAAATATTATTTAATAGATAGTTTATTTGGCAGAACTTAATTTCATATTTTATTATTTCATATTTTTCGAATGAAATTAATTTATTTCTTTATTTTTGCAGCGATTTATTTTTGTTAGGGTCGCAGTTCGAAACTAACCTAACCTACTTTTCTGGTAGCGATTTATTTTTGTTGGAGTCGCAGTTCTAACCTAACTTAATCTACTAGCGTTTTATTTTTGATGGGGTCGCGGTTTTAACCCACCCTAACCTAACCTACTTTATGGGTAGCGATTTATTTTTGTTGGGGTCGCAGTTCTAACCTACTCTAACCTACTTTTCTGGTAACGATTTTTTGAGGTCTTAGTTCTTCTGGTGTTTTATAATAATATGCGAAAGAAATAAACAGCGATATTTAGTTGCCCTGTTTCATGAATAGTTGATGAAATGTATTTTAAGCAAATAATAATCCTTGTACTGTTGTTCTAATAATTGTTGTAATATGTAATGAATAGTCGATAAAGTGAAATTACTCGAAGAGAAAATATTAGTATTGAATATTCTATGGATTGTTTTCGATGAAATGAAATTCGTTAAATAGTTAGTCGACATTTCAAGGGGCACCCATTTTGAATACTTGAACTTACCAACAGGAGCCTGTTAACCCCTGTGGCCACAATGATCCCCGCCGTCTGCGCCAAGGTTGTCTCCTGCATAGATCCCTGGGTGTATGCCATCAACCACCCGAGATACAGGTCAGTGACCACCAAATGTATAGTGAACATTTTCAGGAGAGTGAGAGAACCATGAATTAGTGGATACAAATCGGTTCATTACCTATTGACGGAGTTCAAGTAATAAACATGAATAAAATACAACCGAATCAAGACCCTTATTTTTGTCAAAGCCGATTGCTTCAATCTTTTCTAAATTGAGTGTAGACTATGCTGAAATCTTAATGTTTTTTTCTCTAGGGCGGAGCTGGAGAAGCGCCTTCCATGGCTAGGAGTCCGTGAGCAGGACCCTGATGCTGTCTCCACCACCACCAGCGTCGCTACCGCCACGCCGCAGCCGCAAGCCGAAGCCTAAGGCTACCTGACAAAAAGGACTGATGCAATCAATACTACCCCTAGTTCTGCCATTATACGATTCTAAAAAATTGGTCGGTCCCTTCACACGTTTTATAAGGCAGTGGTCGGAACTCATTTGTTCTGTGAACGCTTAGCAAGGTACCACAAGTTAAAATTAAGTAAGTATATAGTAAATACAGGGTGAAATCTAGGACGTAATACAAAATTAGTGTTTCGTGCTCAGTTAATGCTGGGTAATATAGGTATAATGCATTAACTCTATTGTTGAAATAAGTCTGAAAACACTAATTGTATTACATCCTAGATTTCACCCTGTAGGTATATTATAGGTCTCATTGACACATTTTTATATAAGGTACCAACCTTCCTGAATAGCAAAGCACTTCAATGTGTTTTATAAATGACATTGTACTGCAGTTTTAGATATGAGCGAGCATGCTGTACCATTCAATTCAAGTCAACTGTTTTCAGGTAGCTATTTTTTTTCTGACAGTGAATTTTATTATTGTTTTCTACCTTATTGTACCTATAATGAGTTTTAATGTACCTAAGTAATAAGACCGCTACAGTTAAATAATCATAAACAGAATTACAGATCACAATTTTTCATCGCCCTTTTCCAAAAACAAAGTCCACGTAAAATGTAAAATGTTTTACTTGCTGAAAATTAAAACAGATTTTTGGAGCAGAACATCAGCACCCGCTCCTAGGCCCCTCGAGACCCAAAGATAATGGAAACATTAACGATTCTGTATTTCACATTCAAAGAGATGGCGCCGTTCGTACCTAATAAAAGAAATTATTACTGCCCAAAAACACGCTTCCATGATTTATTATCTTTAGCAATTTAACAGAGATTCATTTGGCAGATCGCTTTTTTGAGAAATGTTCGATAATTAAACTTGAAGGACTTGTATTGATTGCTTCAGTTCTAAGAGTTAGGTACTTAGTTAATTAACATTTGTTTAATCTGACATAAGAAAGCTAAGCCTGAGGAAAAAAAACCGAAATATACGAGAGAAGCTTTTTCTAGCTAGGATAGCAGTCAACTTTTGTATAACTTACTAACACCTAAGTATCCAGGCCTTTTTTCAAGCTCAGCTTTCTAAAGCTACAGATTAGTCTTATATTAGAGCACGAATCTCTATTATGTACGTATAATTTAGGGGTATGATAAAATGACTTGATTCATGAATAATGACGCGCTCGCTTAATGGACTCCGATGACGCCATATTTTTTTTACAATGGAAGCAATACATGAAAATAAAATAAAAAAAGATACGGACCGAACCCGACGACAACGGCTAACGATTTTAAAGCAAATAAAGTTGAATACAGCAATGAGTAATGGTGTTTTCATTTATTAATATTTTGGCGCGTTAACACAAACAAACCATAAAAAGTGACCTCCTATCACTACCACCCTGAGAATCTTTCCTACTTTTCTATCCCAGCCTATTTAAATCCCACTGCCTTGGCACAGGCCTCCTCTCAGAATGAGAGGGCTTGGGCCGTAGTACCCACGCGGGCCCAGTGCGGATTGGGAACTTCACACGTACCATTGAGTTACTTCACAGGTGTGTGCAGGTTTCCTCACGATGTTTTCCTTCACCGTAAAGCTCGTGGTAATTTTCAAAATGTAATTTCGCACATGCATTTCGGCAAACCACTAGGCCACACGGCTTCCTACTTATTATAGGTACGTAAATGCGAAAGTTTGTGAGTATGTGTGTAATGTAAGTAGGTATGCGAAGGTATGTTTGTTACACTTCTGATCTGATATCAAATATCTACAGATAGCTGGACATCCTGAATAAACACATAGACTACTATGTAATCCTACCTATATTCCGACGGGATCGGGATCAAAATTGAGATTTAAAAATTTATCCCCAACCCCTGGGTTCAAGGTTGTAAAATCTGGTACGGTCGATGGTTTTATAAGTTTTTAAGGTAAGGTCAATGAGACCGCGATGTAATTTTTGGGAATATAGTGGACTCCCGAAATATCAATTAAAACTGCTTGATTACACGAGCAAAGTCGCGGGCAAAAGCTAGTAAAGACTAAATTATTGATACTAAGATATTTAGAAAAAGGTCACGCGTAAATCAAAAGCTTAAAACGCCTATCGGAACAGGCATTGGATGAAAAGCGTTCGATTGTCTCTGAAGACAATTTTATGTCCGCATTTGAATTTTTATGCGGCACTTATTTTGAAAACGACTGATCTATTAAAAGGGGCTTTAAAAGTATTTAACGCGTTCGATACGCTCTTGGCTCATCGCTTTCCAGGATAACATTGAGATGTTAAAAAATAAAAGTGATCGATTTTTGAAAACATGCCGATTAAAATACCTAGTAATAGTGGCCTAGAAAAAATTGCTCAAATTAATTATCACTACTCTACTAAAATGTCTTATAAAGACATCTCTCTCCTTCTGTTCTTCTTAGAGAAGGACACGCTGAGATAAACACACAGCCAGCACGAGTCGTATTTTTCTGCGCAGAAACGTGAACAGCAATCACGCTGGCCTCAGCACATCCGCGCGCGCTGTTCCCGCTTTGTTACCAGTTAATTAAATTTTGCCGATCGCTTTAAGAATGAACCCTACAAGATTTACACTAATTGATTTCGACGACAACGGGGATCTGAGGCCGTATTGCCTTACGTTTCTGACGATCGCGATCGCAATCAAATGACAGTTTTTGTATGCGAAATCTGTCATTTGATTGCGATCGCGAGCGCCAGAAACGTTAGGCAATACGGCCTCTGATCGATTGCGTTAGCGGGAATTGTCACTAAGTATTTTTTTGGATTGAAAAATGTTTGTTATGATATGATCAATGATTCAACCGAGTTAGTTGTGTTACCATATCTCAGTCCGATTGACGACCGGATGGCCAAGTGGTTAGATAACCTGGCTACGAAGCTTGAGGTCCCGGGTTCAGTTTCCGCCCGGGGCAGATATTTGTATGAATAATACGAATGTTTGTTCTCGGGTCTTAAATAAATAAATAAATAAATATCACGGGACAATTCACACCAATTGACCTAGTCCCAAAGTAAGCTTAGCAAAGCTTGTGTTATGGGTACTAAGCAACGGATAAATATAATTATATAGATAGATACATACTTAAATACATAGTAAACACCCAAGACCCGAGAACAAACATTCGTATTTTTCATACAAATATCTGCCCCGACACGGGAATCGAACCCGGGACCTCAAGCTTCGTAGTCAGGTTCTCTAACCACTAGGCCATCTGGTCGTCTTGGATGTTTAATATGTATTTAAGTATGTATTTATCTATATAAGTATGTTTATCCGTTGCCTAGTATCCCTAGTACAACCTTTGCTTAGTTTGGGACTAGATCAATGAGGGCTATCGTTTTTTGTCTCACTAGATGGCGCACTGTTGCGTGAGGTTTTTAAGTATGGCTTTCAAAGTCTGTTATTACGGGCGTGAAAACAAAGTTTAGATTAAAATCATATTTAATACATCTTAAAACCGTACCATAAATATATCGAGCATGCCACAGTGTTGCATAGTCCCCGTTTTGTTCGGAAAAAAGGGAGGACAAAGGTTTCCGAAAGACAAAACTGTCTCAAAACACAGACATTCATTGCCCCGGAACGCATATTTGCCATAATTAATTTCAGATATTGCAAAATATTCACAAAATTATTCTAATTATAAATAAACTCGCGTAGCTCACCCAAAAACTATGAGATTTGACATTTCGGAGACCTCACGCTACACTAGCGCCTCTAGTGGCGAATTCATACGCGATAGCCCTCATTGGTGTCAAGTGTCCCATGGCCATCCGGTCGTTGTCAATAGGTAAGTAATCATTTTCATTCAAAGAATGTGCTTCTATGAAAAATAATTTTTTTAAATTATACACGGGTGCCAAGCTAAGTACCTACTCTTATTAAATCTATAAAAATAACATTTCGCCGCCCGTTAGCAAGGGTAGGTACGTAAGTTTATTCCGTAGCCACGTATAATAATAACACAGCACATCATGTAGTATACATGAAGTTCAAAGCGAAAGTAAGTAACGACTAATTAATTAAACGCTCACATAACACAGCAAACAGAAAAACACACGCGTCACACTTCACAAAAATGTACCGCCAAAAAAACAAAAGTTTCCCGCGTAACCTCCTTTGAGGAGTTCGCCAAACTCATTAGGTGCTGTACCTAAGTTGTAAGCCCTGGGGCGCGGTCCCGTAACATAAATACAGAATACAGCGCTTTGAAGAGAGATGTTTGACGTTCAGCCATACAGCGATATGAATTCCTCGCATACCCCAACTTCTACGGTGGTACCAACTTTGACGCGTAAACAAAGGTTCGTCCTCGTTGACGTTATACAAGATTTTAACTGGAACTAAAACAAGGTACTTATACAAATCTTCTAGTATTTACCTTTCGCGACCTGAGGAAACTACATAGCATCACACGCTTTTTAGGTAGCCATCTAGCCATTATACAATTAACAGGCCTTACGTTCACTAGGTACATACTACTACTATACTGCGGCCGCTCTATGTGCACAGAATAAGTATGCCACAGAATAAGTAATAGTACAAGTGTAATACTAGTGCAATTCCTGCATACCAAATAGCTACCTCAAATAAAAGAAACCCTGTGTGTATACCTAGCTGTGATTTTGACGTGACTGTCCACGATAAAATCCGGGCATGCCTGATCTGGTGTAGGTATATCTTTGTAATGAATGCAAATTTTCAAGCAGCACTTTTTTAAAATAATTAGTGGTTATTCTACTAATATTATAAATGTGAAAGTTTGTGAGTGAGTGAGTGAGTATGTTTGTTACTTCTTCACGCTGAAACGGCTGGACGGATTTGGATGAAATTTGGCAAAAAGTTAGTTTCGAACCTGGATTAAAACATAGGATACTTTTTATCCCGATATTCCCACGGGATAGGGATAAAATCTCTAAATAACAACCGCTGGGCTTAGAGTCATGAAATTTGGTATGTAGGTAGCTGGACGTCTTGAATAACACATAGTTAAGCTACTTTTTATCCCGATGTTCTCACGGGATAGGGATAAAATCTCGAAATAACAACCGCTGGGTTTAGAGTCATGAAATTTGGCATATGTGTTTTAATTTAACGTCAATGAAAACCACGATGTAATTTTAGGGAATTCCCACGAGAATTTAATAAAGTCCCGGAATTTCAATGATTTACGCGTGCGAAGCCGCGGGTACACGTTAGTGAAACTATATAATAAAAATATAACGATAATAAAAAGTATGGGCGCGGGCCCAGTGCGGATTGGGAACTTCACACAAATAGTCATGTAATTTTTAGGGTTCCGTACCCAAAGAGTGCCAACGGGACCCTATTACTGAGACTCCGCTGTCTGTTTGTCTGTCTGTCTGTCTGTACGTCTGTCACAGGGTTCTATCTCTGAAGCCGTAAAAGTTAGACACTTGAAATTTTCACAGATTATGTATTACTGTGGCCGATATAACAACAAATACCTACTAAAAATAAAATAAAGTTAAAAATTAAAGGGGGTCGTCATACAAGAAAAGTGTTTTTTTCAGCGTTTTTTGCTTGCTAGGCGTTATTAGCCGTTGCTAAGGCGATCGATACCAACGGGTAGCCAATATGTCGTTTGAATATTTACCTTTTTGGCGATTTTAATGATGTTTTATAAAAGCTTCGATAGTATAATATAGTTACTGTCTGATTGTGTGGTGTATTCGTTTGTGTGCAAATTAATAAAGCAATTTATGAACCACAAACCTCAATGAAGCCAACTTTGATAAAGCGCTCGCCAAATCCACACCGATTAATCACTATGTTTACCCATTTGTTTATTTATTGTATTGTTTGTTTGGGTCAAATTTTGGAAGCTAAATTTGACCCACTCCCAGTGGTCCGATCCTCAATAGTTAATAGTACCGACTTGAAATTTGGTACAGATATGTGGTTAAGACGACAATTCAAGTACAGTCAACAAAAAGTACATTCGGCAAAAAAAGCTTGTATTAAAAATGATTTTTTTAACAAAAACTTATTACAAGCATTATATTTAATTGCAGTGTAATGTAACTATGTATGCTCGGGTGGAATCTTTCAACTCAAATTTGAAGTGGATATTTTCAACCTACTGAGTTGAAATTTTACACGCACGCATGTATAAATCCGATGACATGGAGTTGATCTGATGATAAAGCTAGCGGGTGACCATGAGAACTCTGTGAGTTTGGACTCGTTTGTCGTCTTGACGAGTACTTTGGTAACCAGGGGCATAAAGTACTGTTAGCTTATTATTTATTTTTATATAATACGTCCTAAGATTTATTGTAAAATAACATAAATATATATATAATTTAATATAATCTAAGTTTGTCACTTAAATATTTATTGAAAATCATAAATACAGTAGTTGTCTTGATTGTAAGCGCAGAGCGCCATCTGTATTTGTTTTTATAGCCATTATTGTGTGTTTGATCAATAATTACTTCAAGGGTTAATATCTGAAACTTATTATAAAATATTGATATGTATTGTTAAACATGATATGACATAATATTACGTCAATTAATAGTATAAACCACTCAACTATCTCTCGGAAGTCATGAGTATAGCAGTTGTTTGACTTAAACCATAACGCGCCATTTTAACGACTACCGAGTGGTGGTTGGGAGGGAGAATCGGAGAAAAGGTCATTACTGGATGGGCAGCTAAACAGTGCAGACATAAAATAAGGTGTACCGCTATTGAAGTAATAAAAATTGTAAAATAATACTTCTGCTGTTTGACTTCTGGAACTAACTCCCACAGTTCAGAAGTGGGATCGACAGGAATCGATAGGATTCTTGCCACGCCACACCAAAGTGTAAGTACATTTTTTTTCTCTCTCTCTTTTTGTAGAGATAGTGGACTAGATGATTTGAAAAAGTGTCTAGAGTAATTTGTATGGCCATTAGAAACTGTATATTCCGTTACGGAGATATTCCGGAGGTCTATACGGTTAATCACATATGTTTATCTTGCCACGGGCACTCCCTTGGAGATGAACATATGTGACCTGTTGGTTCTTTACTTTAAATAATAAACTGTATCTTCCGTTACGGAGATATTCCGGAGGTTTATACGGTTAATCACATATGTTTATCTTGCCATGGGCACTCCCTTGGAGATGAACATATGTGACCTGTTGGTTCTTTACTTTAAATAATAAACTGTATCTTCCGTTACGGAGATATTCCGGAGGTTTATACGGTTAATCACATATGTTTATCTTGCCATGGGCACTCCCTTGGAGATGAACATATGTGACCTGTTGGTTCTTTACTTTAAATAATAAACTGTATCTTCCGTTACGGAGATATTCCGGAGGTTTATACGGTTAATCACATATGTTTATCTTGCCATGGGCACTCCCTTGGAGATGAACATATGTGACCTGTTGGTTCTTTACTTTACATAATAAACTGTATCTTCCGTTACGGAGATATTCCGGAGGTTTATACGGTTAATCACATATGTTTATCTTGCCACGGGCACTCCCTCGGAGATGAACATATGTGACCTGTTGGTTAGTTACTTTTAATGTTCAAACCGTATTTACCGTTACGGTCACATTATACAACTAGTCACTTGCCATGCAAGACGTTGAAGTTAATGTGTGTGATCGACATGTTATACTTAAATTAATTAGTGGAAACTCCTAAATGTGGGATGGGTAAAGGGTCCCTATTTTGCAGGCATCAAACTTAGTCTATATGTAGAGTCATGTAGTCTATATGTAGAGTCATGTAGAGTCTATATGTAGAGTCATGTAGAGTCTATATGTAGAGTCATGTAGAGTCTATATGTAGAGTCATGTAGAGTCTATATGTAGTCATGTAGAGTCTATATGTAGAGTCATGTAGAGTCTATATGTAGAGTCATGTAGAGTCTATATGTAGAGTCATGTAGAGTCTATATGTAGAGTCATGTAGAGTCTATATGTAGAGTCATGTAGAGTCTATATGTAGAGTCATGTAGAGTCTATACGTAAAGTCATGTAATCTATATGTAGAGTCGACGATAACCGTGAGCTGAGCATTTGTTCTAAGCATGACAATTCGAAGTTTCAGATTCAGATATGGAGACGGACGACCCAGGAGAGCCCAGGTCACAGGGCCAGGGTGCTGTTAGCCATACTGACCCAGGAGCGCCCAGGTCACAGGGCCGGGGTCTTGAAAACACCAGCCCGGGAGCGCCCAGGTCACAGGGCCAGGGTTTCGAAGGTCGCAACCCAGGAGCGCCCAGGTCACAGGGCCAGGGTTTCGAAGGTCGCAACCCAGGAGCGCCCAGGTCACAGGGCCGGGGTCTGTACCATACCTCTAAAGAAATACCCAGGTCACAGGGTCAGGATTTTAGAGATGCCGGCGGTAACAGCCCAAAAATTGCTGTTCAGGAACAGCGACAATGCGTAGCTAGTCCTCAGTGGTACAACGAAAGTGACGCGAGAAGACACCCCCGATCCGAACAACGTCAAAACAGCAGCCGCAGGAGACGATCCAGCTCCTCGGAGGACTCTGGTGAGCGTTATCATCGTAGTAGCAGAAAAGGTTCGAGACTGTCCAACTCAGGGAGTAGAAGCCCAAGGATATCTGGTTGGGAGCGAAGGCAAGGCGCGCAACAAGGCGCGGCTAGACCCCAGTGGACGGACGAGACAATGAGGCACTCGCGGCCCGAACAACGTCAGAACAGCAGCCGCAGGAGACGATGCAGTTCTTCGGAGGACTCTGGTGAGCATTATCGTAGCAGTAGGAAACTTTCGAGGTTCTCCAATTCAGGTAACCGTGAATCTGCTGTTTTAGATAAGTTTCTCGACATTCTAAAACAATTTAAGAAATCTGATAAACCGAGACTCACTTTCAATACTAATGTTATCCCTGAGTTTGACCCTATGTCCAGAGAACAGACTGTACTAACTTGGCTTACGAAAGTAGAAGAGTGCGCGACCATATATCAGTGGGACGACAGGGAAACGATTCATTATGCTCTTCCCAAACTTACAGGCGTTGCTAAGACCTGGTATCAAGGCCTACCAAGTGTATTATTAACATGGACCGAATGGAAAAATAAATTAATAGAATCGTTTCCCTGCCGCGAGGACTATTGCGAACTCCTTACAGAAATGCTAGCTAAAAGAGTAAAATATGGCGAGTCACTTGAGCAGTACTATTATGCGAAGGTTAACTTATTAAATAGGTGCAAGTTATACGGTAGGCAGGCAGTCGATTGCATCCTTGGCGGTGTAGATGATCGTGCGATAAGAGTAGGTGCACAAGCGGCCCAATTCTCTGAACCTGAACAGGTCTTAAAATATTTTAAAACTGTGAAGGTTGGGCAAAGTAGGGATCGAGATCATCTAGACCCACCTCATATGCCTCGTTTTAATGGCCGAAGGCAAAATTTCACGCGTTCCAGCACGTTAAGGGAAAATACCAATATCATAAGGGACAATACCAATGCTGGTATCAAATGCTACAATTGTAACGAGGTGGGACATCGTAGTTCAAAATGTGAAAAACCTGCTGTAAAATGTACACATTGTGAGAAAATGGGCCATTTAGCAGATTACTGTTTCAAGAGGTCAAACAAACCTCAGACAAAAGACGAAGGGAAGGGCAAAGAACGGGTAGAAAAACAAGTAGCCGAATTACACATGAATGACGAAAACAATAAGTACGTAATGGACGTCAAGGTCAGTGACTCGACGGTTAAGTGTCATGTTGACCTTGGCAGTCAGTGCTCACTTATAAAAATAAGTACAGCACAGCAACTGAATATTGATATTGAAAAATCCGTAGACTTGCCAGTGCTGAGGGGCATAGGGGGAAACCTAGTGACGCCTATAGGTTTAATATCAACTAACGTTGAGGTTCAGGGTATTAGAGAATTAATTAGTTTGTACGTAGTTGAAGACTTTGTGATTAATCAACCAGTGTTACTAGGTCACACCTTTACAGAAAAGCCAGACATTGTGATAACGAAGACTCCAAAGGAACTTATATTTCAACGAACTACCAACGAAAAGGCACACATAAAGGTACGTGAAGAGATCGCTTTACAATGTGGAGCTTTGACACCAGTCCCAGTGGAGTCTGCGTCTCTCGACACTGGCACTATCCTCGTTAACGGGTCACTACGGGGTCCAGAAGGTAAAGAATACTTTTTGCTCCCGGGACAATACGACATAAGTCACGGTGTCAGTACGGTTCTGGTTCTGAATACATCACCCGAAATAATCAACCTCGAAAAGGGGTTTTTGCTGACGCGCGCTATTTTTAAACAAGGTAGCAATATTACATTAGACTGCTGTAGCATCATGTTCAAAGAAAATGAGGTCGACGAAACAGTGAACTGCGGAGAAGGCCTGAGCGATAAAGAGCGTTTAAAACTTCAGAAACTTTTGTCGGAGTACGGCGATTGCTTTTCAAAGGGCCTCGACGATCTCGGCTTCACAAAGGTAACTGAGATGACTATCGAACTGGAGGACTCACAACCTGTGGTCTATCGTCCCTACCGCATGTCATACGCCGAAAGGATGTTGGTAAGAGGCATGGTCCAAGAAATGCTCGATAATGGGATTGTGAGGGAATCTTCCTCGCCATACGCGAGCCCTATTGTTTTAGTTCAGAAAAAAACCGGGGACAAACGCCTGTGTGTTGACTACAGGGCCTTAAATCGTAAAACAAAAAAGGATCATTACCCCCTCCCCAGAGTCGAGGATCAATTGGACCAACTTGCCGGGAATACCTTATTTACATCCTTAGATTTGGCATCCGGATATTACCAGATTCCTATTGCGGAAGAATCGCGACATAAGACAGCCTTTGTAACCCCTGACGGACAGTACGAATATAACAGAATGCCGTTCGGACTGGTGAATGCACCATCCGTGTTTCAGAGAACGATAAATAAGATTTTGTCTGATGCTAAAATAAAGTTCGCTATTGTCTATATGGACGACATTTTAATTCCAGCGAAAGATTTCACTGAGGGATTACAAAGGCTGGAAGATGTTTTACGATTGCTCAAGGAAGGAGGTGTCACGCTTAAACTAAGCAAGTGCAACTTCTTCCAAAATCAAGTTGATTTTCTGGGTTTCGAGGTAAGCGCTGAAGGGATCCGTCCTGGATCTAGAAAAACAGACGCAGTTTCGAAATTCCGTACCCCGAGTAATCAGCACGAAGTTAGACAGTTCCTTGGACTGTCAGGATTTTTTCGGCGTTTCATTAAAGGCTACGCTCTTATAACATCCCCCCTGACAGACCTGTTACGGAAAGATGCTAAATGGGCATGGGGAGAGGCTCAAAAGAACGCTTTTGATAATATAAAAAGCCTACTGACTCGGAGACCACTTTTAGCGCTCTATGACCCAAAGTCAGACACCCAACTGCACACAGATGCGAGCAAAGACGGCGTTGCGGGAATACTTCTTCAGTCTAACGTGGATGGGGTTTTCCAACCTGTTTCCTATTTTAGTCGTAAGACCACTCCCGAGGAGCGCAAACTCCATTCCTATGAGCAGGAGACTCTTGCAGTTGTCGCGTCTCTGAATCGTTTCAGAGTATACCTGGTTGGGATATCATTTAAAATCTTTACCGACTGTAATGCCCTCAGATATACTCTGACCAAGCGCGACGTTATCCCAAGAGTCGCTCGTTGGTGGGTACAAATACAAGAATACGATTGCACCATCGAATATCGCCCTGGTATACGTATGCTACATGCGGATGCACTGAGCCGCAACCCTGTTGACGAAGGTGCACCAGAAAGTCACGTCCTTGATGTACTTACAGCCGAAGAAATTGACCAAGACTGGATCACTACCGTTCAATGCGCAGATGCGGAAATTAAAATAATAAAAGAAGTTCTTAGTGATCCAAACTCTGAGCAAGTTCAGGATATAGTTAAAAATTATAAACTTAAAAATGGGAGAGTCTACCGCATTGTTAACGATGAAATGAAGTGGCTAGTACCAAAAAGCGTTCGCTGGCAAATACTACAGAAAAACCATGATGATGTTGGACATTGCGGTTTTGACAAGACGCTGCAGCGAATACAGAAACATTATTGGTTCGCCAAAATGCGACGTTTTGTAAAAAAATATGTAAGCTCCTGTCTGGAGTGTGCACACCACAAAACGCCCGGCGGCAGACGTGAAGGCAAACTGCACCCTATAGAAAAGGTTAGTGTCCCCTTTCACACCATCCACGCGGACCACCTGGGGCCATTCGTGAGAAGCAAAAAGGGTAACTGCTATTTACTAGTGATAATAGATGGCTTCACAAAGTATGCTAACATAACACCTGTCAAAAATACGAAATCGACAACCTCTATTAGGGTCGTTAAGGAGCATATTAGTTATTTTGGGGTTCCTTCCCGTTTAATCACGGACAAGGGAACTAGCTTCACTAGTAAGACATTTAAAGAATTTGTCTCTTCATTTGGCATTAAGCACATCGAAAATGCTGTCGCAACACCACGTGCTAATGGCCAGGTGGAGAGATTTAACAAGACGATCCTCAATGCTTTATCTACTTCTTCGCACGGAGATGACGAGAAAAACTGGGACGAGTATGTTGCAGAAATTCAGGTAGGTCTCAACACGACAACTCATAAAACTACTCAAAAGACTCCATCCGAACTTTTGTTTGGATTTAATATCACAAGCAATTCACAAGGTATACTAAATTCCATCATAAGTGATACTTTGAATGTTGTGAGTTCGGATGAGTTAAATGATGCTAGGGAACAGGCAAAGGAAAAGATAGATAAGCAACAAGAGAAAGATACATTAAGATTTAACAAGGCTCACAAACCAGGTAAAACTTACAAGGAGGGCGACTTGGTACGAGTAGAGAGACAAGTCCCACATGACGGTAAGTCACAAAAACTAGTTAACAAGTACCAAGGTCCTTATCGCATAAAAAAGATACTCCCCAACGATCGGTTTCTTATAGAGGATACTCCCTTAACCCGAAAACAGGGCCGCCGCTATGAAAATGTAGTAGCTTTGGATAAAATCCAACCCTGGCTTAATTTTGATAGAGACCTCAATAGTGATATTGATAACGAAAGCTCTGGTACTGATCGCGAAGATTAATTTGCTACTTATTTAATCAATGTGTTAAATTCAGGACTATATAGGCTTATATGTTATAAGGATAGCTAATTCTTTTACCTGTATTATAGAAACGATGTGGCTTTATCGTGACATTCGTGACACTTATGAAGATCTTGTCAATCATTTATTGACCTCCGTTCCTAATATTATTGTTACTTTATGTCGAGCGCTATATGTATATAACGTTATGTATACCTATAATTAAACTATTTCTATAAATACGTTCTCCTTCTATATAGCGATGGGACTCGCTAAAACAGGATGGCCGAGCTGTTAGCTTATTATTTATTTTTATATAATACGTCCTAAGATTTATTGTAAAATAACATAAATATATATATAATTTAATATAATCTAAGTTTGTCACTTAAATATTTATTGAAAATCATAAATACAGTAGTTGTCTTGATTGTAAGCGCAGAGCGCCATCTGTATTTGTTTTTATAGCCATTATTGTGTGTTTGATCAATAATTACTTCAAGGGTTAATATCTGAAACTTATTATAAAATATTGATATGTATTGTTAAACATGATATGACATAATATTACGTCAATTAATAGTATAAACCACTCAACTATCTCTCGGAAGTCATGAGTATAGCAGTTGTTTGACTTAAACCATAACGCGCCATTTTAACGACTACCGAGTGGTGGTTGGGAGGGAGAATCGGAGAAAAGGTCATTACTGGATGGGCAGCTAAACAGTGCAGACATAAAATAAGGTGTACCGCTATTGAAGTAATAAAAATTGTAAAATAATACTTCTGCTGTTTGACTTCTGGAACTAACTCCCACAGTACAGTCAGCAAAAAGAACTTATATGAGAAGAATTTTAAGAAAAACTTTTACTGGACTGTTTACGGAACCCTTCAATCACGAGTCCGACTCGCACTTGACCAATTTTTTATTTATCATTTCTATTACCTAAGCTTATGACTGTGTGAAGTCGTATAAAAAATCAAAATTTTGCAAAATTACTTTTTCTTGAACACCAAAGACGGTTAATATTTACCCACCCCAACATACGTCCATCGATCGTGATATATGCCTAGTACCCAGATTAGCACAAATTTTTAATTCTGAGCAGTGCAGCCTGGTGGTTTGACCTATGACCTCTCAACCAGAGGATCGTGGGTTCAAATTCGAGCTCGTACCTCAGTTTTTCGAAATTCATGTGCGGAATTAGGTACAGTTGACATTAAGCACGAGCTTTACGGTAAAAGAAAACACCGTGAGATAACCTGCACAAACCTGCGAAGCAATTCAATGGTGTGTGTGAAGTTCCCAATCCTCGCTAAGCCCAGGTGGGAACTACGGCCCAAGCCCTGTTATTCGGAGAGGACGCCGTGCCCTGCTGTGGGACGGATCTAGGTCAAGGTAATGATGAAAATTGAATGCGACGCTCCGATACTTACTTGACCATTTATTTTCCTAAGGCGTGCTCCAACCAAATCCTGCTCCTACAAACATGCAAAAGTTTGTGTGTGTGTGTGTGTGTGTGTGTGTTTTTGTGTGTGTGTGTGTGTGTGTGTTTGTGTGTGCGTGTGTGTGTGTAAGTTTGTTACTCCTTCACGCTAAAACGGCTGGACGGATTTCGATGAAATTTGGTATGTAGATAGCTAAACATCTGGAATACGATACGATAGAATTAGCACAACAGGCTACTTTTATTCAGATATTTCTAGGGAATCATGTAAAATCTATTAAGTAAGTGAAAAGCTAGATACTACACCCACTGGGTAAAATTGTAGGTATTGATTCTACCAGTAGTGCATAACATCAGCATGTACCTTTATACATACAATTTATGGCTTTATTAAATAAATAAAAAAAACTCCAAAAGTCCAAAGTCCAAAGACATGAAATTTCGTCACCCGATGATGATTTTCCAGAATTCCCATCGAAATTCAGTGAAATTTATTTCGACTAAAAAGTCTTACATATTAGACTAGACTAGTTTAGGTAGGTAAGATAGGTCCGCATGCGAAGCCGCGGGTAAAGGTTAGTATCCAATAAACAAAACACGACACACATACCTACGATAGAAAACAGTAGAGGGACGAAACGGAAAAAAAGAACTAAAATCTTTCATAAGTATGTACGAAATTATAGCCATGTTTGGACATTGGAAGTGGCGCCCTCGTTTAGGTTATTTTATGGTGTTACAAGCTAGTTACAAGTAAATTAAACTTGTCTAATACTTAGATTACTTCGGACTTTAATAATTTTTATCGTGTTTCTAGATATTGTTTTTAACGTATGTCTTTGTTTTTGTGCTAGTTAAGGTCATGTTTTAAGTAAAGCGCCATCTACTGACGAATCCCAGTCACCTCACCGCGCCATCTTCAATCACAGGAAACTAAATCGCGTATAAGACCGATGGATGCATTACGACGGTAAATTATTTGGAACAGTGTGGTATGTGCCAACCGACGACCGAATGGTTCGAGAATCTTGGCTACTAAGCTTGAGGTCGGGTTCGATACCTAGCCCCTATATCGTAAAAGTTACGAGTGCTACAATTCATACTAAAATTATAAATGCCAAAGTGAGTGTTTGTATGTTTGTCAGTCTTTCACGTCGAAACGGAGCGACGGATCGACGTGATTTTTGGCACAGAGATAGTTTATGGGCCAGAGAGTGACATAGGCTACTTTTTATCCCGGAAAAATGCACAGTTCCCAAGGGAACAGCGCGCGATAACCGAACTCCACGCGGGCGTAGCCGCGGGCAAAAGCTAGTTCTACATAATTGACACTTTATTTGAGAAACATATCAATGCTGGAAAAAAAAACATCATCGTCCCAGCCTATACGCCCCACTGCTGGATACTGGCCTCTCAGAATCAGAGGGCTGGTGAATGGTGACTTGTTCCGTGATATTTATTAATTTAATCACACAAATGGGATTAACTTAACATGGAAGACGATAACGAACGATTTACTAGTAAATATATCTAAAACTCCAGGAATACTTTTATTTTAAGAATAAAAAAATGGAAATGATAGTAAAAACGTTTTATTCAAATCCAAAATCTGGCAGCACTGTGTGACTTAAATCTATTTACAACAGCTTCGAAGTCTAAGTACAGGCTTATATGGAATGTCAACCGTATCATAATTATTATTCAAATATTAAATCTGTAATGTGGTTTAAAATTAGTGCAATATGCCGGCTCTGGCACAAAAATGAATTTTCCTAAACTACTTACTGTCATACCTCGTTTGACGATTCCCATTACTTCTACATGCAAAAGACAAGGCATTGATCCAAAAAATGACAACAAAACTCAACAGTACACGTAAGTATATTTTTCAAAAGTTACGTTAATGTGTGCAAATATGTACTCATTTTAGAGCCGGCATATCAGACCAAAGAATTCCTAAAAACATGAGTCATAATTAAAACTGTTCTAACCAATTCTACCTGGGCACTGTCACTGTTCCACTTAAACATAAATAAAATACAAATTCATGCTAAAATATTTACATCGTCTTAAATATATTGTTTCCTTACTTGTGTTTTAGTATAATTATTGCTTTTTATTATATGTTTCTCATATTTAATTTGACATATATCCATAATACCATCTTTGTTTACTCGAACAAAATGAACGAAGATTGCATCGTAGATATGTCGCTTAAAGTGTAGTGAATGGTCAGGCCAGGCCCTTAAATTATTTAATTTTTATATCAATTTACGAAACTTAAATTTTATATAATTATATATTTTTAACCTATTATTGGGTTTGAACTAACCCTAATTCATTTTTGTATATTATTAAAACTTTCCTTGCAGAATGGAAAAATGTATTTTAACAACTTTCCTTCTTGCATTTCAAATTACAGTTAAAATCAACACAAGCAAGGGAAACCTAATTGATGGAGAAATATCTAAATATTTTTGGGAGAAATAAAATCTTGTTGAACAACAATAAAATTATGTACGTTTAATTTTAGAGCTTTACTAACATTTCAGATAGATATTGTGAAAACACGTAATCAACAAAATGTTAGAATGATAAATCAAAAAAGATATTTTATGTTTTAGTTAGACCTGAAAGTCTAAGTAAATCTTTTAATGTAAGTTGGACATTTTATCTCTTTAAAACTATGATCATTTCCGTTTTTTGTACAAATCAAGTTAAGACTAGACACAATTAAAATCACGAAATACTGACTTTGTAAATGAACCCGGTACCTTCGCTACCCAAAACAAACACTTGGTGGCAGGCAAGGCATAAAGGTTGTATTTCATTGATACGGTCTTCCGCAAAGAGACGTCTGAATCTATTAATTATTGATATTATAAACTTTTAAAAAGCAACAAGACTTCATTTCTCACTAACACGATCACACTTTAAAAGACTACATCTAAATTTACAGTTCATCCCAGTCCGCAGAGTAGACTTCAAATTGAAAGGGTCACCTATTAAAATTCAATATTTTATTCGCTTAACGAAACATGAACTAAATGACAAAATGCTTGCTTGTAATTCGACACTTGCCTACAATCGCGCTGAATCTTTTTAATGCTTGCTTGTTGAATATCGAGAAGATAGGAGGAATGTAACCAAAACATTTCCTTTTGCTCTACATCTTTCGATATCACCTTAATGTCTCACGGAGAAATGAATGTTAGGATTGTCGAGTAAACAGAGAAACAGGGTAGGGTATTCCTCAGCCACGCAGTTCCCGACCTAGAGCTAGTTAAGGAATGACCACAGTTAAACCTTCAACGCTTCCATAACTTGCAACCAAGTAGCATATTCAGGTTTCAGATCAAATGCGAGACAACATTATAATAGGATAGCCAAGCCAACATCTTTCAGAGGCATAAACCTTACAGACCTTCCGTCAAATCCATTAGATTTTTGTATATTAACATCACTATGTTATACCTAATGGTAAATACAAATGATTATTTGTGGATTTTTTATAGCACCACATTTGATTTTGCCAATGGGTTTAATCGGCATCATCGCATTTTCATTGTTATGCTATTATCGCATTAAGAGATGACAACGCAAAAGATATGCGTTTTCGTTACTTTCGCTCAGTGCCGTAATCTCATAAATTTTAAATTATTGGACAGTTCCACATAGCCAACAAGCTGATGTGTATCACTAGAATGAATCGCAATTACGGACCCTCATCTTGAGGTTATAAAAATACCAAAGGTACTTTGACTTTACTTTTACTTTTATCAACTGCCGACATAAAACATAAACAAACAGATTTTCAAGCCAGGCCCAGCATTTTAGGTAAAAATTTTTTTGCTGAGTTGTAGCGTTGCATAAAACTTTTGAAAAAAATTGATACAACCTACCGTACGCCTAGCCATGGCACAAATCTAGTGATGCTGTAAATGTATTCCACAAGCTATCCAATGGATCTTCATAGAGTGACCGATACAGACCATCCTATTACAACAGCAGCAGTGAGAGCTTTCGCGTCGGGAACTAAGAGCGGTGTTTGTTGCGATTTATGGACTGCAGAAGCCGCCGCCCACCACTCCTCGAGGTTGAAGGGTCTGAAGTTGGCCAGTTGTCGGGGAGACACTACCTCTTGGTAGTACCTCGCGTCTTCGCTGCCCCGGTCTAGCTCTCGCGTCACCTGGAAGTCAATGGGAGATGAGCAAGATGTAATGTTTGCTACTTTAAGGATACCACAAATGGAAAAAGAACACTATAAATCACTTTCTCTGTTCGTCAAGAACCTTTTCCTTGCAAAAGCTTGGTAATTTCAAGTTGAAATTAATAAGAAACTCTTCAGCCTATAACCTCGCACCCGTTTTTTTAAATATTATTTTAATATTCTATTTCTCTCGTCTGAGTTGCTACACTCTTGACAGTGGTTGCTGTCGCCAGATGAGAATCAGTAGTGAACCTTCATTATGCCTCTCTTGGGAAATAGTGTACTGCTGTTGCCTTCCCTTCCACACCCTACCACCACACCCCTTCCACACCGCAGAGCTGATGTCCAGAGTTTGTAGTTAGGAATAAAGAGTACTGCTGCTCGCTCTCACGCTAGGTCTTTTATGACACCTATAGGAAATGTCCGTCCTATTCTAAAACCTGGCATGGCATGAGTAGATTTTTGTAGATTTTATTTATTTTATTGAAGGTGTTACTTTGCTGAGGTCCATATCAAAATAAAAAATTTCTTTGCTCACCCGCGTCCTTATGATAGCTACGTTTATGCAAGATATGCGTGTTTATGCAGTTCCTCCACCTCCACACTGTAAGAACACACAAATCACACAAACCCATCTATCACCACCACCAGACTACACTGACCCGTTTCGAACTCAACCAGAGCTCATTCTCAGAGACACACCACTGTACACCATAGATTTTATTATTTGATTAGTATTTCTAGAGATAAACAAGACTTGAATTCAGCTTATTTTTTAACTTACTGCTATCAACAAGATGCCTCATTGATAGGATGTCTTGTTGATGCATCAGCATATAAGATGGCTTATTTATTTGGGTGGGACTCCGAAGCATTTTAATTGCAGTTTCTTCATTGTTAGCCTATTCTGTCCCACTGCTGAGCAAAGGCCTCCCCCAATACTTCCACTGCTCTCTGCCATTTCCTATGTATTACGAAAATTAGCTAATAATATGTCCATCAATTGACCTACATCAATAGATATCTATCATAAGGGAGTGGGTGTAATTATTTATATAGTTCATTGATATGGATGGACCCCGCAAAGTAACACCTGATTCGATAAATTATTTAAAAATCATATCATCCTCACCTTATTCCAGAATCATATATGTAATTAATGATGTCATCCTGTTGATTGTGGTGTTGTTGTTATTGTTGTTGTGTTGTTGTGAGGAGGAGGCTGAGCCGGAGGGCTAAGTCTGGCGCTGTGCCCGTTGGAGTGCCGCTTGCCCAGGTGTGGCAGGCTTCGAGGACCACTGTTCACATAGCTGGATCTGCAATACAGTATTTGACTATTTTGTATATGTTTTATAAATTAAAACTACACAATGCCTGTTATCGAATAGAAAAACAATTTTAAGCTACCTTTACAAATAACAAAGTTACAAAGGTTTGAAATTCAAGATTAG
>NC_133479.1:11440282-11487205 GCF_025370935.1 Choristoneura fumiferana | reverse complement strand
GATCGTGCTCAGTGGCGTGCAACTGGAGAGGCCTATGTCCAGCAGTGGACTAAGATAGGCCGATGATGATGATGATGATGATTTTATTAAAAGTCACTTGAAGTTGATTTATGTTTTATTTTTAATCAATCCTTTAACAATCTTCATTAATTAGTTTTTAGTGTGCTGCCCTTGCTCTCTGCTAGATGTCAAGTGGCGTTGACATTGACAGCTATCTGACAGTTCTATTACAATTTCACATTTATTATTAACTAATTACAAACACTTCATTTCAAGCCTTGCCTTCTTCAGAGTTTGATTAAGAACTTTCTCTCGCGGTAATGAACTAAACAAATTCGAGATAAATTTAATTGTAAGCAAATTAAGTTTAAAGTGTGCCTTCACAGACAGACAAAGGGGTGATTGGTGTTAAAATAAAGACTCAGGCGCCTCTTCGTCGACGGTAGCGGACACAGTAATTGCTTACGACAGGAACAGATAGATGGCGCTAGAACTTATTTATTTGTAAGTCCAAGTTTATTTGTAAGTTATTTTGAAGTTCTTAGAAACTTTTATTTTATTACTAACTAGCCTTCGTCCGCGTAGAATTCGGTTTGCCCTATCCCGCGGGAACTATGCAATTTTTCGAGATAAAAACTATCATAATATCCTTCTCCAGGACGCAAACTATCTGTCTGTAGATTTAGAAAATCGATTCAATGGTTTAGATGTGACGAAGTAACGAACAAACAAACAAACAAACAAGCAGACTTACTAACTTTCGCATTTATAATGTTAGTGATTTTTTACCTATTGCTATTGTTAAAAAATATAATAATATTTTCTCTGTATACAGTGCTTACTTCCAGTATTAAAATTACCTTGACTTAGTTTATATCGTCGTCCTTCATCAATGACAGTGCAGTTAAATATTCTGCTATTGGCATGGACGTACAGTCAAGGGCAAAGATATCGACACGGCCAAAGTTGCAAAAATATGTATACACGGCCTTAATGTTAAGTGCATGAAATCGTGTGTATACATACATATTTTTGTAACTTTGGCCGTGTAGATATCTTTGCCCTTGACTGTACTACCTAAATGGGACCGAGCACTTGCAGCTCAAAAGCACGACGAACGAGATAGCTAGTACCGATGCCCTTTGTCCCTTTCAATAGGGTGACCATACCTAAGATTTTTGTGAGTCAAGTTCAATATTCCTGCTCATTGTTTATTATAATCACTGAAGTTTTTCATTAGCTATGTTAAAGTTCTGAGGGATTGGGATGGATTACGAAATAAATAATACAAATAGTACAAGGTATCAATTTATTAATGTGAAATAATAAGTCCAGCGACTAAAGTTTTATTTAGAATCTGCAACGAATTGTCTTTTTTGTATGTAGTTAAGCAATGGATTAGTAAAATTGCTTATGTAAGGCAATATGCCACCTTTACAATATCAAAAAATTATGAAAAATCGTGTGCCAATTTACGAACACTAATTAACATAACTCAGCTACCGATAATTAAATTATCTTCTAAATTGATTACTCTGCAACTAATATTGTAAGTCAGCTACTTTATCTAATAATAGTACTACAATAAGGACACACAATACAAAAATCATGGTCAACGTAGTCGTTAGATTTTAAATCATGGTATTTTATTGGCTGGCAAGACGAAGGAATGAGACAAATGGCATCGGTTGTAACTATCCCTCTCATCGTAGATTAGCCTCTATGTTAGGCGCTATGGAAAAAATACTTTTTTTCAATATAGTTTATTTTCGTAAATACGAATTTTCAGAGTACCCGGTCCCGTTTGGGTAGTAGGTACCCATGGCTATTAGTTTGTTACACAGCGTGCCTCTGTCCATGGGGTTTTAAATGCAAGCTTTGATTCCACTTGCATAACTAAGCTACTTTTGCTTAGTAACATGTTAGCTTATTATTTATTTTTATAAATACGTCCTAAGATTTATTGCTAAAATAACAAATATATAATATATTAATCTAAGTTTGTCACTTAAATACTTATTGAAAATCATAAATACAGTAGTGTCCTTGATTGTGAGCGCAGACCGCCATCTGTATTTGTTTTATAGCTATTATTGTGTTTGATCAATAATTACTTAAAGGTTAATATCTGAAACTTATTATAAATATTGATATTATATTGTTAAACATGATATGATATAATATACGTCAATTAATATAGTATAAACCACTCAACTATTCTCTCGGAAGTCATGAGTATAGCAGTTGTTTGACTAAAACCATAAACGCGCCATTTAAACGACTACCGAGTGGTGGTTGGGAGGGACAATCGGAGGAAAAGGTCATTACTGGATGGGCAGCTAAACAGTGCAGACGTAAAATAAGGTGTACGCTGATGTTAATACTATTGAAGTAAAAAAATTGTAAAATAATACTTCTGCTGTTTGACTTCTGGAACTAACTCCCACAGTTCAGAAGTGGGATCGACAGGAATCTATAGGATTCTTGGCCACGCCACACAAAGTGTAAGTACATTTTTTTTTTTCCTCTCTTTTTGTAGAGATAGTGGACTAGATGATTGAGAAAGTGTCTAGAGTAATATGTATGGCCATTAGAAACTGTATATTCCGTTACGGAGATATTCCGGAGGTCTATACGGTTAATCACATATGTTTATCTTGCCACGGGCACTCCCTTGGAGATGAACATATGTGACCTGTTGGTTCTTTACTTTAAATAATAAACTGTATCTTCCGTTACGGAGGTATTCCGGAGGTTTATACGGTTAATCACATATGTTTATCTTGCCATGGGCACTCCCTTGGAGATGAACATATGTGACCTGTTGGTTCTTTACTTTAAATAATAAACTGTATCTTCCGTTACGGAGATATTCCGGAGGTTTATACGGTTAATCACATATGTTTATCTTGCCATGGGCACTCCCTTGGAGAGTGAACATATGTGACCTGTTGGTTTTTTACTTTAAATAATAAACTGTATCTTCCGTTACGGAGATATTCCGAGAGTTTATACGGTTAATCACATATGTTTATCTTGCCATGGGCACTCCCTCGGAGATGAACATATGTGACCTGTTGGTTAGTTAGTTCTGATGTTCAAACGTATTTACCGTTACGGTCACATTATACAACTTAGTCACTTGCCATCAAGACGTTGAAGTTAATGGTGATCGACATTTGTGGGCATGGGTAAAGTCCCTTTTTGCAAGAATAAAAACTTAGTCTACATGTAGAGTATGTAGAGTCTATGTAGTCATGTATTGTAGAGTCATGTAGTCTATATTAGAGTATTAGAGTCACGTAAGTTATATGTAGAGTCATGTAGCAGTCTATATTGTAGAGTCATGTAGAGTCACGTAGAGTCTATATGTAGAGTCACGTAGAGTCTATATGTAGAGTCATGTAGAGTCTATATGTAGAGTCATGTAGAGTCTATATGTAGAGTCATGTAGAGTCTATATGTAGAGTCATGTAGAGTCTATATGTAGAGTCATGTAGAGTCTATATGTAGAGTCATGTAGAGTCTATATGTAGAGTCATGTAGAGTCTATATGTAGAGTCATGTAGAGTCTATATGTAGAGTCATGTAGATCTATATGTAGAGTCATGTAGAGTCTATATGTAAAGTCATGTAATCTATATGTAGAGTCGACGATAACCGTGAGCTGAGCATTTGTTCTAAGCATGACAATTCGAAGTTTCAGATTCAGATATGGAGACGGACGACCCAGGAGAGCCCAGGTCACAGGGCCAGGGTGCTGTTAGCCATACTGACCCAGGAGCGCCCAGGTCACAGGGCCAGGGTCTTGAAAATACCAGCCCAGGAGCGCCCAGGTCACAGGGCCAGGGTTTCGAAGGTCGCAACCCAGGAGCGCCCAGGTCACAGGGCCAGGGTTTCGAAGGTCGCAACCCAGGAGCGCCCAGGTCACAGGGCCGGGGTCTGTACCATACCTCTAAAGAAATACCCAGGTCACAGGGTCAGGATTTTAGAGATGCCGGCGGTAACAGCCCAAAAATTGCTGTTCAGGAACAGCGACAATGCGTAGCTAGTCCTCAGTGGTACAACGAAAGTGACGCGAGAAGACACCCCCGATCCGAACAACGTCAAAACAGCAGCCGCAGGAGACGATCCAGCTCCTCGGAGGACTCTGGTGAGCGTTATCATCGTAGTAGCAGAAAAGGTTCGAGACTGTCCAACTCAGGGAGTAGAAGCCCAAGGATATCTGGTTGGGAGCGAAGGCAAGGCGCGCAGCAAGGCGCGGCTAGACCCCAGTGGACGGACGAGACAATGAGGCACTCGCGGCCCGAACAACGTCAGAACACCAGCCGCAGGAGACGATGCAGTTCTTCGGAGGACTCTGGTGAGCATTATCGTAGCAGTAGGAAACTTTCGAGGTTCTCCAATTCAGGTAACCGTGAATCTGCTGTTTTAGATAAGTTTCTGACATTCTAAAACAATTTAAGAAATCTGATAAACCGAGACTCACTTTCAATACTAATGTTATCCCTGAGTTTGACCCTATGTCCAGAGAACAGACTGTACTAACTTGGCTTACGAAAGTAGAAGAGTGCGCGACCATATATCAGTGGGACGACAGGGAAACGATTCATTATGCTCTTCCCAAACTTACAGGCGTTGCTAAGACCTGGTATCAAGGTCTACCAAGTGTATTATTAACATGGACCGAATGGAAAAATAAATTAATAGAATCGTTTCCCTGCCGCGAGGACTATTGCGAACTCCTTACAGAAATGCTATCTAAAAGAGTAAAATATGGCGAGTCACTTGAGCAGTACTATTATGCAAAGGTTAACTTATTAAATAGGTGCAAGTTATACGGTAGGCAGGCAGTCGATTGCATCCTTGGCGGTGTAGATGATCGTGCGATAAGAGTAGGTGCACAAGCGGCCCAATTCTCTGAACCGGAACAGGTCTTAAAATATTTTAAAACTGTGAAGGTTGGGCAAAGTAGGGATCGAGATCATCTAGACCCACCTCATATGCCTCGTTTTAATGGCCGAAGGCAAAATTTCACGCGTTCCAGCACGTTAAGGGAAAATACCAATATCATAAGGGACAATACCAATGCTGGCATCAAATGCTATAATTGTAACGAGGTGGGACATCGTAGTTCAAAATGTGAAAAACCTGCTGTAAAATGTACACATTGTGAGAAAATGGGCCATTTAGCAGATTACTGTTTCAAGAGGTCAAACAAACCTCAGACAAAAGACGAAGGGAAGGGCAAAGAACGGGTAGAAAAACAAGTAGCCGAATTACACATGAATGACGAAAACAATAAGTACGTAATGGACGTCAAGGTCAGTGACTCGACGGTTAAGTGTCATGTTGACCTTGGCAGTCAGTGCTCACTTATAAAAATAAGTACAGCACAGCAACTGAATATTGATATTGAAAAATCCGTAGACTTGCCAGTGCTGAGGGGCATAGGGGGAAACCTAGTGACGCCTATAGGTTTAATATCAACTAACGTTGAGGTTCAGGGTATTAGAGAATTAATTAGTTTGTACGTAGTTGAAGACTTTGTGATTAATCAACCAGTGTTACTAGGTCACACCTTTACAGAAAAGCCAGACATTGTGATAACGAAGACTCCAAAGGAACTTATATTTCAACGAACTACCAACGAAAAGGCACACATAAAGGTACGTGAAGAGATCGCTTTACAATGTGGAGCTTTGACACCAGTCCCAGTGGAGTCCGCGTCTCTCGACACTGGCACTATCATCGTTAACGGGTCACTACGGGGTCCAGAAGGTAAAGAATACTTTTTGCTCCCGGGACAATACGACATAAGTCACGGTGTCAGTACGGTTCTGGTTCTGAATACATCACCCGAAATAATCAACCTCGAAAAGGGGTTTTTGCTGACGCGCGCTATTTTTAAACAAGGTAGCAATATTACATAGACTGCTGTAGCATCATGTTCAAAGAAAATGAGGTCGACGAAACAGTGAACTGCGGAGAAGGCCTGAGCGATAAAGAGCGTTTAAAACTTCAGAAACTTTTGTCGGAGTACGGCGATTGCTTTTCAAAGGGCCTCGACGATCTCGGCTTCACAAAGGTAACTGAGATGACTATCGAACTGGAGGACTCACAACCTGTGGTCTATCTTCCCTACCGCATGTCATACGCCGAAAGGATGTTGGTAAGAGGCATGGTCCAAGAAATGCTCGATAATGGGATTGTGAGGGAATCTTCCTCGCCATACGCGAGCCCTATTGTTTTAGTTCAGAAAAAAACCGGGGACAAACGCCTGTGTGTTGACTACAGGGCCTTAAATCGTAAAACAAAAAAGGATCATTACCCCCTCCCAGAGTCGAGGATCAATTGGACCAACTTGCCGGGAATACCTTATTTACATCCTTAGATTTGGCATCCGGATATTACCAGATTCCTATTGCGGAAGAATCGCGACATAAGACAGCCTTTGTAACCCCTGACGGACAGTACGAATATAACAGAATGCCGTTCGGACTGGTGAATGCACCATCCGTGTTTCAGAGAACGATAAATAAGATTTTGTCTGATGCTAAAATAAAGTTCGCTATTGTCTATATGGACGACATTTTAATTCCAGCGAAAGATTTCACTGAGGGATTACAAAGGCTGGAAGATGTTTTACGATTGCTCAAGGAAGGAGGTGTCACGCTTAAACTAAGCAAGTGCAACTTCTTCCAAAATCAAGTTGATTTTCTGGGTTTCGAGGTAAGCGCTGAAGGGATCCGTCCTGGATCTAGAAAAACAGACGCAGTTTCGAAATTCCGTACCCCGAGTAATCAGCACGAAGTTAGACAGTTCCTTGGACTGTCAGGATTTTTTCGGCGTTTCATTAAAGGCTACGCTCTTATAACATCCCCCCTGACAGACCTGTTACGGAAAGATGCTAAATGGGCATGGGGAGAGGCTCAAAAGAACGCTTTTGATAATATAAAAAGCCTACTGACTCGGAGACCACTTTTAGCGCTCTATGACCCAAAGTCAGACACCCAACTGCACACAGATGCGAGCAAAGACGGCGTTGCGGGAATACTTCTTCAGTCTAACGTGGATGGGGTTTTCCAACCTGTTTCCTATTTTAGTCGTAAGACCACTCCCGAGGAGCGCAAACTCCATTCCTATGAGCAGGAGACTCTTGCAGTTGTCGCGTCTCTGAATCGTTTCAGAGTATACCTGGTTGGGATATCATTTAAAATCTTTACCGACTGTAATGCCCTCAGATATACTCTGACCAAGCGCGACGTTATCCCAAGAGTCGCTCGTTGGTGGGTACAAATACAAGAATACGATTGCACCATCGAATATCGCCCTGGTATACGTATGCTACATGCGGATGCACTGAGCCGCAACCCTGTTGACGAAGGTGCACCAGAAAGTCACGTCCTTGATGTACTTACAGCCGAAGAAATTGACCAAGACTGGATCACTACCGTTCAATGCGCAGATGCGGAAATTAAAATAATAAAAGAAGTTCTTAGTGATCCAAACTCTGAGCAAGTTCAGGATATAGTTAAAAATTATAAACTTAAAAATGGGAGAGTCTACCGCATTGTTAACGATGAAATGAAGTGGCTAGTACCAAAAAGCGTTCGCTGGCAAATACTACAGAAAAACCATGATGATGTTGGACATTGCGGTTTTGACAAGACGCTGCAGCGAATACAGAAACATTATTGGTTCGCCAAAATGCGACGTTTGTAAAAAAAATATGTAAGCTCCTGTCTGGAGTGTGCACACCACAAAACGCCCGGCGGCAGACGTGAAGGCAAACTGCACCCTATAGAAAAGGTTAGTGTCCCCTTTCACACCATCCACGCGGACCACCTGGGGCCATTCGTGAGAAGCAAAAAGGGTAACTGCTATTTACTAGTGATAATAGATGGCTTCACAAAGTATGCTAACATAACACCTGTCAAAAATACGAAATCGACAACCTCTATTAGGGTCGTTAAGGAGCATATTAGTTATTTTGGGGTTCCTTCCCGTTTAATCACGGACAAGGGAACTAGCTTCACTAGTAAGACATTTAAAGAATTTGTCTCTTCATTTGGCATTAAGCACATCGAAAATGCTGTCGCAACACCACGTGCTAATGGCCAGGTGGAGAGATTTAACAAGACGATCCTCAATGCTTTATCTACTTCTTCGCACGGAGATGACGAGAAAAACTGGGACGAGTATGTTGCAGAAATTCAGGTAGGTCTCAACACGACAACTCATAAAACTACTCAAAAGACTCCATCCGAACTTTTGTTTGGATTTAATATCACAAGCAATTCACAAGGTATACTAAATTCCATCATAAGTGATACTTTGAATGTTGTGAGTTCGGATGAGTTAAATGATGCTAGGGAACAGGCAAAGGAAAAGATAGATAAGCAACAAGAGAAAGATACATTAAGATTTAACAAGGCTCACAAACCAGGTAAAACTTACAAGGAGGGCGACTTGGTACGAGTAGAGAGACAAGTCCCACATGACGGTAAGTCACAAAAACTAGTTAACAAGTACCAAGGTCCTTATCGCATAAAAAAGATACTCCCCAACGATCGGTTTCTTATAGAGGATACTCCCTTAACCCGAAAACAGGGCCGCCGCTATGAAAATGTAGTAGCTTTGGATAAAATCCAACCCTGGCTTAATTTTGATAGAGACCTCAATAGTGATATTGATAACGAAAGCTCTGGTACTGATCGCGAAGATTAATTTGCTACTTATTTAATCAATGTGTTAAATTCAGGACTATATAGGCTTATATGTTATAAGGATAGCTAATTCTTTTACCTGTATTATAGAAACGATGTGGCTTTATCGTGACATTCGTGACACTTATGAAGATCTTGTCAATCATTTATTGACCTCCGTTCCTAATATTATTGTTACTTTATGTCGAGCGCTATATGTATATAACGTTATGTATACCTATAATTAAACTATTTCTATAAATACGTTCTCCTTCTATATAGCGATGGGACTCGCTAAAACAGGATGGCCGAGCTGTTAGCTTATTATTTATTTTTATATAATACGTCCTAAGATTTATTGTAAAATAACATAAATATATATATAATTTAATATAATCTAAGTTTGTCACTTAAATATTTATTGAAAATCATAATACAGTAGTTGTCTTGATTGTAAGCGCAGAGCGCCATCTGTATTTGTTTTTATAGCCATTATTGTGTGTTTGATCAATAATTACTTCAAGGGTTAATATCTGAAACTTATTATAAAATATTGATATGTATTGTTAAACATGATATGACATAATATTACGTCAATTAATAGTATAAACCACTCAACTATCTCTCGGAAGTCATGAGTATAGCAGTTGTTTGACTTAAACCATAACGCGCCATTTTAACGACTACCGAGTGGTGGTTGGGAGGGAGAATCGGAGAAAAGGTCATTACTGGATGGGCAGCTAAACAGTGCAGACATAAAATAAGGTGTACCGCTATTGAAGTAATAAAAATTGTAAAATAATACTTCTGCTGTTTGACTTCTGGAACTAACTCCCACAGTACAGTCAGCAAAAAGAACTTATATGAGAAGAATTTTAAGAAAAACTTTTACTGGACTGTTTACGGAACCCTTCAATCACGAGTCCGACTCGCACTTGACCAATTTTTTATTTATCATTTCTATTACCTAAGCTTATGACTGTGTGAAGTCGTATAAAAAATCAAAATTTTGCAAAATTACTTTTTCTTGAACACCAAAGACGGTTAATATTTACCCACCCAACATACGTCCATCGATCGTGATATATGCCTAGTACCCAGATTAGCACAAATTTTTAATTCTGAGCAGTGCAGCCTGGTGGTTTGACCTATGACCTCTCAACCAGAGGATCGTGGGTTCAAATTCGAGCTCGTACCTCAGTTTTTCGAAATTCATGTGCGGAATTAGGTACAGTTGACATTAAGCACGAGCTTTACGGTAAAAGAAAACACCGTGAGATAACCTGCACAAACCTGCGAAGCAATTCAATGGTGTGTGTGAAGTTCCCAATCCTCGCTAAGCCCAGGTGGGAACTACGGCCCAAGCCCTGTTATTCGGAGAGGACGCCGTGCCCTGCTGTGGGACGGATCTAGGTCAAGGTAATGATGAAAATTGAATGCGACGCTCCGATACTTACTTGACCATTTATTTTCCTAAGGCGTGCTCCAACCAAATCCTGCTCCTACAAACATGCGAAAGTTTGTGTGTGTGTGTGTGTGTGTGTGTGTGTGTGTGTGTGTGTGTGTGTGTGTGTGTGTAAGTTTGTTACTCCTTCACGCTAAAACGGCTGGACGGATTTCGATGAAATTTGGTATGTAGATAGCTAAACATCTGGAATACGATACGATAGAATTAGCACAACAGGCTACTTTTATTCAGATATTTCTAGGGAATCATGTAAAATCTATTAAGTGAAATGTATCTAGCTACACCCACTGGGTAAAATTGTATTGATTCTACCAGTAGTGCATAACATCAGCATGTACCTTTATACATACAATTTATGGCTTTATTAAATAAATAAAAAAAACTCCAAAAGTCCAAAGTCCAAAGACATGAAATTTCGTCACCCGATGATGATTTTCCAGAATTCCCATCGAAACTCAGTGAAATCCCGTAATTTTATTTCGACTAAAAAGTCTTACATATTAGACTAGACTAGTTTAGGTAGGTAAGATAGGTCCGCATGCGAAGCCGCGGGTAAAGGTTAGTATCCAATATACAAAACACGACACACATACCTACGATAGAAAAAAGTAGAGGGACGAAACGGAAAAAAATAACTAAAATCTTTCATAAGTATGTATGAAGTTATAGACATGTTTGTACATTGGAAGTGGCGCCCTCGTTTAGGTTATTTTATGGTGTTACAAGCTAGTTACAAGTAAATTAAACTTGTCTAATACTTAGATTACTTCGGACTTTAATAATTTTTATCGTGTTTCTAGATATAATATGTTTTTAACGTATGTCTTTGTTTTTGTGCTAGTTAAGGTCATGTTTTAAGTAAAGCGCCATCTACTGACGAATCCCAGTCACCTCACCGCGCCATCTTCAATCACAGGAAACTAAATCGCGTATAAGACCGATGGATGCATTACGACGGTAAATTATTTGGAACAGTGTGGTATGTGCCAACCGACGACCGAATGGTTCGAGAATCTTGGCTACTAAGCTTGAGGTCGGGTTCGATACCTAGCCCCTATATCGTAAAAGTTACGAGTGCTACAATTCATACTAAAATTATAAATGCGAAAGTGAGTGTTTGTATGTTTGTCAGTCTTTCACGTCGAAACGGAGCGACGGATCGACGTGATTTTTGGCACAGAGATAGTTTATGGGCCAGAGAGTGACATAGGCTACTTTTTATCCCGGAAAAATGCACAGTTCCCAAGGGAACAGCGCGCGATAACCGAACTCCACGCGGGCGTAGCCGCGGGCAAAAGCTAGTTCTACATAATTGACACTTTATTTGAGAAACATATCAATGCTGGAGAAAAAAATTGGAAAGGTTTACCTCGTGTCTTGTGTGTATATCATCATCGTCCCAGCCTATACGCCCCACTGCTGGATACTGGCCTCTCAGAATCAGAGGGCTGGTGAATGGTGACTTGTTCCGTGATATTTATTAATTTAATCACACAAATGGGATTAACTTAACATGGAAGACGATAACGAACGATTTACTAGTAAATATATCTAAAACTCCAGGAATACTTTTATTTTAAGAATAAAAAAATGGAAATGATAGTAAAAACGTTTTATTCAAATCCAAAATCTGGCAGCACTGTGTGACTTAAATCTATTTACAACAGCTTCGAAGTCTAAGTACAGGCTTATATGGAATGTCAACCGTATCATAATTATTATTCAAATATTAAATCTGTAATGTGGTTTAAAATTAGTGCAATATGCCGGCTCTGGCACAAAAATGAATTTTCCTAAACTACTTACTGTCATACCTCGTTTGACGATTCCCATTACTTCTACATGCAAAAGACAAGGCATTGATCCAAAAAATGACAACAAAACTCAACAGTACACGTAAGTATATTTTTCAAAAGTTACGTTAATGTGTGCAAATATGTACTCATTTTAGAGCCGGCATATCAGACCAAAGAATTCCTAAAAACATGAGTCATAATTAAAACTGTTCTAACCAATTCTACCTGGGCACTGTCACTGTTCCACTTAAACATAAATAAAATACAAATTCATGCTAAAATATTTACATCGTCTTAAATATATTGTTTCCTTACTTGTGTTTTAGTATAATTATTGCTTTTTATTATATGTTTCTCATATTTAATTTGACATATATCCATAATATCATCTTTGTTTACTCGAACAAAATGAACGAAGATTGCATCGTAGATATGTCGCTTAAAGTGTAGTGAATGGTCAGGCCAGGCCCTTAAATTATTTAATTTTTATATCAATTTACGAAACTTAAATTTTATATAATTATATATTTTTAACCTATTATTGGGTTTGAACTAACCCTAATTCATTTTTGTATATTATTAAAACTTTCCTTGCAGAATGGAAAAATGTATTTTAACAACTTTCCTTCTTGCATTTCAAATTACAGTTAAAATCAACACAAGCAAGGGAAACCTAATTGATGGAGAAATATCAAAATATTTTTTGGGAGAAATAAAATCTTGTTGAACAACAATAAAATTATGTACGTTTAATTTTAGAGCTTTACTAACATTTCAGATAGATATTGTGAAAACACGTAATCAACAAAATGTTAGAATGATAAATCAAAAAAGATATTTTATGTTTTAGTTAGACCTGAAAGTCTAAGTAAATCTTTTAATGTAAGTTGGACATTTTATCTCTTTAAAACTATGATCATTTCCGTTTTTTGTACAAATCAAGTTAAGACTAGACACATTTAAAATCACGAAATACTGACTTTGTAAATGAACCCGGTACCTTCGCAACCCAAAATAAACACTTGGTGGCAGGCAAGGCATAAAGGTTGTATTTCATTGATACGGTCTTCCGCAAAGAGACGTCTGAATCTATTAATTATTGATATTATAAACTTTTAAAAAGCAACAAGACTTCATTTCTCACTAACACGATCACACTTTAAAAGACTACATCTAAATTTACAGTTCATCCCAGTCCGCAGAGTAGACTTCAAATTGAAAGGGTCACCTATTAAAATTCAATATTTTATTCGCTTAACGAAACATGAACTAAATGACAAAATGCTTGCTTGTAATTCGACACTTGCCTACAATCGCGCTGAATCTTTTTAATGCTTGCTTGTTGAATATCGAGAAGATAGGAGGAATGTAACCAAAACATTTCCTTTTGCTCTACATCTTTCGATATCACCTTAATGTCTCACGGAGAAATGAATGTTAGGATTGTCGAGTAAACAGAGAAACAGGGTAGGGTATTCCTCAGCGACGCAGTTCCCGACCTAGAGCTAGTTAAGGAATGACCACAGTTAAACCTTCAACGCTTCCATAACTTGCAACCAAGTAGCATATTCAGGTTTCAGATCAAATGCGAGACAACATTATAATAGGATAGCCAAGCCAACATCTTTCAGAGGCATAAACCTGTAATGTTTTCCGTCAAATCCATTAGATTTTTGTATATTAACATCACTATGTTATACCTAATGGTAAATACAAATGATTATTTGTGGATTTTTTTATAGCACCACATTTGATTTTGCCAATGGGTTTAATCGGCATCATCGCATTTTCATTGTTATGCTATTATCGCATTAAGAGATGACAACGCAAAAGATATGCGTTTTCGTTACTTTCGCTCAGTGCCGTAATCTCATAAATTTTTAAATTATTGGACAGTTCCACATAGCCAACAAGCTGATGTGTATCACTAGAATGAATCGCAATTACGGACCCTCATCTTGAGGTTATAAAAATACCAAAGGTACTTTTACTTTACTTTTACTTTTATCAACTGCCGACATAAAACATAAACAAACAGATTTTCAAGCCAGGCCCAGCATTTTAGGTAAAAATTTTTTTGCTGAGTTGTAGCGTTGCATAAAACTTTTGAAAAAAAATTGATACAACCTACCGTACGCCTAGCCATGGCACAAATCTAGTGATGCTGTAAATGTATTCCACAAGCTATCCAATGGATCTTCATAGAGTGACCGATACAGACCATCCTATTACAACAGCAGCAGTGAGAGCTTTCGCGTCGGGAACTAAGAGCGGTGTTTGTTGCGATTTATGGACTGCAGAAGCCGCCGGCCCCACCACTCCTCGAGGTTGAAGGGTCTGAAGTTGGCCAGTTGTCGGGGAGACACTACCTCTTGGTAGTACCTCGCGTCTTCGCTGCCCCGGTCTAGCTCTCGCGTCACCTGGAAGTCAATGGGAGATGGGCAAGATGTAATGTTAGCTACTTTAAGGATACCACAAATGGAAAAAAGAACACTATAAATCACTTAGTTGTCAGTCTGTAGGTCTATCTCTGTTCATCAAGAACCTTTCCCTTGCAAAAGCTTGGTAATTTCAAGTTGAAATTAATAAGAAACTCTTCAGCCTATAACCTCGCACCCGTTTTTTTAAATATTATTTTAATATTCTATTTCTCTCGTCTGAGTTGCTACACTCTTGACAGTGGTTGCTGTCGCCAGATGAGAATTAGTAGTGAACCTTCATTATGCCTCTCTTGGCAAAATAGTGTACTGCTTTAGCCTTCCCTTCCACACCCTACCACCACACCCCTTCCACACCGCAGAGCTGATGTCCAGAGTTTGTAGTTAGGAATAAAGAGTACTGCTGCTCGCTCTCACGCTAGGTCTTATACGACACCTATAGAAAATGTGTCCGTCCTATTCTAAAACCTGGCATGGCATGAGTAAATTTTTTTAGATTTTATTTATTTTATTGAAGGCGTTACTTTGCAGAGGTCCATATCAAAATAAAATAATTTCTTTGCTCACCCGCGTCCTTATGATAGCTACGTTTATGCAAGATATGCGTGTTTATGCAGTTCCTCCACCTCCACACTGTAAGAACACACAAATCACACAAACCCATCTATCACCACCACCAGACTACACTGACCCGTTTCGAACTCAACCAGAGCTCATTCTCAAAGCAACACAACTGTACACCATAGATTTTATTATTTGATTAGTATTTCTAGAGATAAACAAGACTTGAATTCAGCTTATTTTTTAACTTACTGCTATCAACAAGATGCCTCATTGATAGGATGTCTTGTTGATGCATCAGCATATAAGATGGCTTATTTATTTGGGTGAGACTCCGAAGCATTTTAATTGCAGTTTCTTCATTGTTAGCCTATTCTGTCCCACTGCTGAGCAAAGGCCTCCCCCCAATACTTCCACTGCTCTCTGCCATTTCCTATGTATTACGAAAATTAGCTAATAATATGTCCATCAATTGACCTACATCAATAGATATCTATCATAAGGGAGTGGGTGTAATTATTTATATAGTTCATTGATATGGATGGACCCCGCAAAGTAACACCTGATTCGATAAATTATTTAAAAATCATATCATCCTCACCTTATTCCAAGAATCATATATGTAATTAATGATGTCATCCTGTTGATTGGTGTTGTTGTTATTGTTGTTGTTGTTGTTGTGAGGAGGAGGCTGAGCCGGAGGGCTAAGTCTGGCGCTGTGCCCGTTGGAGTGCCGCTTGCCCAGGTGTGGCAGGCTTCGAGGACCACTGTTCACATAGCTGGATCTGCAATACAGTATTTGACTATTTTGTATATGTTTTATAAATTAAAACTACACAATGCCTGTTATCGAATAGAAAAACAATTTTAAGCTACCTTTACAAATAACAAAGTTACAAAGGTTTGAAATTCAAGATTAGACAGAGAAAAACATACTGGCATGTGACGTCACACGCCAGTACCGCCATACTTGCTGCATAGAGAAAAGCGTTTGAGAAAGAGTCTAAATCCAATTTTCAACCCATTTAAATTTTCTCTTTGCTAGCTGAACACTATCTGTATATCTATATTTTCATAATAATATTAAAATATGGCAAAATCAGGAGTTGTCAAATACCATATTGATTACATGGAGATTAAGGTGGGAGGGAGGATGATACTAAGTTAACACTTTTCCAAATACAACCTTGCTAAATTTGCAATAAAGTACAAAATTAATTGGAGTTCTTTTAAATGTTAGTTTATTTTTTAATTCACAAAAAGAAGCCTCTGTCACTCTCTGGCCCATATCTGTATGCAAAAAATCACAATCCGTCCCTCCGTTTCGACGTGACAGACGGACAAACACACAACCATAGAATCCCACACACACTCGCATTTATAATATTTAGTATGATGGATACATTATTCCTGATTAAAAAGTTTGTCTTATTTTGGGAAAGTGCAGCAGTTAAAAGACAAGGTTGGAGGCAAAACTAGTGATAAAGTTGGTGGGGTTGCAATAGTAAGTCATAATAAAGACCGTGACATTGGGGTGGTGCAAATTTACTATCTACCTACCTTATGTAAATATCACATACCTGCAGTATGCAGTATCTGCAGTATGTGTTATTATTTAATATTTGTTTCAGTTCAATCAAACAATTTATAGTACAAATTGAATATTACTTTTGTCAGATATGAGGATATTGTCCAAGATATGAAGATTTGCATTATCCCCCATGATGAATAAAATTAAAGTGATATATAAGCAGAAGAAGTATTTGTTGAACTTTGCAATTGAGTCTTCTAATGAGAAAGCATAGTCACACAGATGCATTTAATCCTCGAAAAAACAAGTGATACAAATGTCTAAATACAAAATCAGTCTATTTACATTAAAACAAAGTAAAAGTAAGGCATTAAAGGTAATCACTGTCTACATCCTGTAACAAATATAGATAATACAGAAGTGTTTGCAACAATACAAAGAACAAAGAAATCTTGCTTAGCAATGTCAGTTGTGTATAATAATAATATTTGTATTTGTTAACATATAGCTCAGCAGCAACCAATATTCAAAAGTAATCAATACGGGTTCGACTTGTAAAAAACCATTTAAAAAAAAGTATTTTCAGAGATAAGGGCTTCATACTCCCATGTGGGTTTGAAAGGGAACTTAGTGTGGTTTTTAGTGGGCATCCCCCTCTTCATGGGTGAGCTCCACATATCCTCTGCTTCCCCGAATAGGGCTGGATGTATATTTTACACCATAAAAAGAAAAAGATGTACATTTTTTTTACATATTTTCTTTATTAACTTTAAAACTACAAATTGTAAAAAACATAATTCTCAGCAGTATTTAGATTATTTTATCCTTGGTAAAACGTAATATACATAGGCTTACTTTGTTTATACTGTCTGTCCTTTCATTTTTTAATCTCATGACATCTAAACTTTAGAAAAAAAAAGAAATAGTGTGTTGCCCTTACTAACACTGATAATGCGGCCATGCTTTGTTTACATAAACATTACGTGCGTATTTTATTAAATACAGACGATAACCAGCGCACGCGAGGAACGCGATAACAAAGTAACGCTTCAATAAAACAATAAGCATACCTAACCAATGAACAATCACAAAAACGTTTCATGAGATCTAACTACTATACTACACAAGTACGTACTCTAACGATTATTCGCTCGATAACACATAACGAGAGAAGAAAAACTTGACTGAGCAGACTACCATCTACAATCGAAGAAAAGATAACTTGCAAAGCTGTAACAAATGATCATGTTGTTTACAACGCACGCCACGTAAGGTGAAAGTAAGCTAAAACGTGCGAAAGTACAATGAAATCTCTTACCTCATATTATTTCTATCCATGTTTTTAAAACAATCACGACTGCTTCAGTAATTAGATATATATAGTTTAAAAAACTTAGCCTACTTAAGATCAAAACTCAATACATTTCTGATTACAATATGGGGAAACAAATAATTATAATATAAAATTAATTAATTCACAAGAAAGATAAATAGGAATAGGACGCCACCTTACATACGCGCACACAAATGAACGAAACGAACGACACGACACAAAACATATGTCAAACAAATACTACGGTCCGAATGCAACATTTATTCGTTCCGATTTGGTTCCAACGCAATGAAGAATGAACCACGCACGGGTTTAATAAAGGGAGAAAACGTTTTACTACAATTTGGACAGTCAAATCTATTGATAGCTGTGCTGTAGTGTCTCGTTATTGGTTATAAAATGTTGCGCCAAATAGAAACACCAATCGTGTAACGGAGTTCTTACACCATAGCTACAACAACCGAATGCTGGCGATGCTACCTAAATAAACACTTCGGACATAGACACGCAGTACCTAATGCTACTTTTACACGCTTGCCGAGGCTTGCCAAGCGGCTACCAACTCAAAGCATTACAAACGCTTGAGCTTGAATGCCATTTACACGCTTGCAAGCGCGTCAGCTGGGCTACTATGAAACTCGAAAATCGAAGTTCGTATCGTACCGTCCCGCTGATGCTTATATTATTTAATACGAGTTAGAGGGACGGTACGATACGAACTTCGATTTTCGAGTTTCGTAGTAGCCCTGCAGTATATTCCGGACAGCAGGGCTACTACGAGACTCGAAACTCGAAGTTCGTGTCGTGCGGTCCCTCTGACACTTATGCTATTTAACATGAGAGCGATACGAACTACGAACTTCAAAGCAGGTGGTAGGACCTTGTGCAAGGTCCGCCCGGATTGCTACCACCATCTTGCTGGCTAATCCTGCCGTGAAATAGCAGTGCTTGCATTGTTGTGTTTCGGCGTGGAGAGTAAGACAGCCGGTGAAATTACTGGCACTTGAGGTATCCCATCTTAGGCCTCTAGATTGGCAACGCATCTGCAATCCCGCTGGTGTTTCAGGTGTCTATGGGCGGTGGTAATCTCTTACCATCAGGTGACCCACTTGCTCGTTTTCCATCCGGTCGAATAAAAAAAAAAAGTCGAGTTTCGTAGTAGCCCTGCTGTGTTGAAAAACGACACCGGCCGATCGGCGGCAAGCGCTGGCAAGCTCACGCAAGCCTATCCAAACATGCCGTTTACTTACACGCTTGTACTGGTGAGAGCTTGCCGAAACTTGGCAAGCGCTATGCTAATATTATGCACTCTAGGCTAGACGTGCCGCGTGCCTATACTCCATTTATTTTAACATTTGAAACTTAATGGTAAAATTTGCACACTTTTTGCAACAACGAAAATTTAAAATTGTGTGAACATAATAAATAACGCTAATAAATGTACATGTAGGTATTTTTAGTCCATTCGTGTTCGAAATATCGAGAAACGTGTGTTACAATTTGACCGTTAATTCAATTTCGGAAAGGCGCCATATTTAAAAAAAATATTTACCGCTAAAACACACTGACAGTACTGACACTACGATCTACTTGCTCAGCACAGCAAGCACAGACTTAGTGGGCGGGATTTTTCTCCTCAGTTTCAAAGAGTATTGTAATGTCTCAGTTTCTAATTTAACATAAAAATCACAAACTACAAGAGCGCCATACAATACTTACTCAAATAACATAACTCAAATGTAAATGATTAACATTTTCTTTGAACTATTTACTTTTTTTAAACACATTAGATTTTTGTGCGTCGTACTGCTTGCTACTAAATAAATCTGTTCTACTTATTGGTTTAGGTACTTATTCTAAGTAAACTTGATTGTCCCTTCCAGAGTTTTTGCGCGCGCATTCGTAGCCCTTTCTTTGCACTCAATAGGCTTACTTTCAACCGCCGTGCCAGTCACGGGAAAACACTCTCGCGGCACCAACGCAAACAAGCCATGTTTACAACCAAACAAAACAAACTTTAAAAATGTGGACGGACGTCAGTGGGCGCGAAAAACATAAATATTTAACGCAAACCAACGGCTCCTTCATACCGGGGTGAGTATCAGTCATTTATCATTTAAATAATGCATGAAAATTGCGTTGTTTGTCTTGGTCCTGTTATGTGATGCGTGTCGAGCGTTCCAAAACAAATTCAGTGTTGTATTTCAGTGTTGTTTTTATTTTGCGAGTAAGAAAGGTATTTACTTATTTTTTTTGTAACAATGACTATATTAATGGACTTCTAGTCATTTTCATATATAATAAGTAAATATATGGTTTTTCTGTATGATTAGAACGTAAAAACAGTCGTTGGTTGCATTTAAGAAATTCCGACAAGCAGATGGTTATATTAGACACACAAAACTCTGAAATAGGTTGATGTAGGTGCAAATATTTAAACATATCTACGAGGAACTTAATCAATGAGGAATAAATATGTATTGCTTGCACATAATATTGTAGATCAACAATCTCATTGATGACATTAATCAGGTTGACTTGTTTCCTGGTTGTAACTTTACGTGGTCTCTGCAACTGCACCAAATACATATAACGACATGGAATAGAGAATCTAGATACAATATTCTAGAAAATATGGTAAGTTTTGTACTTATATAATATTAAATACACACATTAATTATGCTTATTGAACATTATCTGGTTACCTACGTATTTTTATACTTATAAATATCTTGAAATAATTTAAATGCTAAGTAATTGACCTAGTACCAAACTACACTTAACTTAAATACATAATACCTAATGTAAAATTCGTGAATTAGGTAGGTACCTACCTATTTTAAGTCGTACTTTTCAGTACGTAGATTCGTATTTAATCATACAAGCATCTGCCCCTACCAGGATTCTAAAACTGGAACAAGCTGAAAAGAATCAGCGATTATGGACACTTGCTGGAAAAAAAAACTCGATATAGCTGTAATCCTAGTGTGAAAATATATGAAACTGCTTAGCTTAAATCAGGTTTACCAACTCAATCGAGGTTTATTTTTTTCTAGCTAGCTACCTACCTACTAAGTGGGCATAACAGCTGTTAATGTGCTGTTCTCGAATTAGTCTGGTGAGGTGCTGAGCCTCTAATATTTTACAAAGTTTAACAAATTCGTACGGTCAAGGACATGACCCACCATGGAACCAATTTATAGTAAACACCATAGTGACATCGCAATAATTACGGAAAATCGTAATGACTTTTCCTTTGAAAAGGTTCCATGGTTGCTCATGATTAAAGTCCTTGACCGTATGTACCTATTTCTAAGCTGGTCTGAAAGTATTCAGTCATAGGTATTTACCTGTCTTCCAACACGTCCACTGCTACAATATTAATGGAAGTAAATAATAAGCAATGCGGTTAGGTCAGCCAGCACGAGCGACCTAAAATGTTAGCGCTCAATACTTAGTGTTCCCGACGTTACCGTTAGTTCCGACACATACAACTTTAGGTAAGTATCATATGTAAGAAAAATGTTAGCTTGACAAATTATTCACAGCGTTTAAAACACAATGATGAGTTAGTTGGCGGTAATAAGCCTGGTAAGAATGAGACCAATGAGATGATTTGAAAATGGTGGTGTAACAGTATCGTAAACTACGTCAAAACATACAGAAGAATGTTTTTAGTAGAATCTTTTTGCAGCCTGTACTAAGTACTTGCTCCAAAGAAATGAACATCTAGCACCAGTTGTTTTCATTCATCGCATTAAAACACACTCAATTGCCACTTACTTCGAAACCGAGCTTTTATCAAATTAACCCCACATTCAAAATAAAATAATAAACACAATAAACTAAACTCGGCCAAATGCGTGTAAGAGTGCCCTAGTTATTCAAATCGTCGAAACACGTCATTAAGATTTTAAGCATTACCGGCATTACAGCTAACCGGAAAAACTACCCTTGACACGATAAATATTAATACCTATCATGGTTGGGTCAAGGCTTTCAACGCTTCCTATCTAAGTAGGGGGTGTGGGCGAAGGTAAGGTAACAGATTGGATTTGAGATAGGATCAAACTGATTTGATTTCCGTGCAAGCTAACTGAAAACTACCTAATCACAGATCGCAAAGACTCACCAATTCTCATAAAGTTTGTACCTACTCAAAGTCAAAGTCAATATATCTTTATTCAATTTAAGCTATAACAAGCACTTGAATGTCAAAAAAATCTACCACCGGTTCAGAAAAACCTCTGTTGAGAAGAATCCGGCAAGAAACTCAACGAGGTATATATTTTTAAACAGATTTACAATATTATTAAATGATATCTATACATCACAAGTATTTAACACAACTTTATTTTTAACACAATAGGTTCGCTATTTGAAGGGATCGCTAATGCGGATCAGAATTATTTGCAAATATCCCTGTCAATGATATAATCATTAACTTGATAAGTATAATACGCCTTAGACATTAATGTCTTCTTGCAAATAGATCTGAATTTTGTATCCGTTTCATTTGTAATCTTTTTGGAATTTTATTATAAAAACGTATGCAATTTACTGTTAAAAGTTATTAGATTTTATGAAGAGCCAAGCCTACAAGGCCTAACTCTGTGTACCTTACAAACTAATTAAACAGCTTGACTTTTTTTCATGTATCTTCTATTAAAAGGTTATGGGCCCAATTAGGTACACTTTTAAGGAAGATGAATAAGTATTTCGTAGTATTATGATCTACTTTTATCACTTATTGTTCATCTGAGTGTTATTTTGTGTTGGTTACAAGAACATACTCATATGGTTATATGGACCTAATTGCTTAGTTCTACTTTTAAATGAATCCCATTTCGTACGGGAAAAATATAAATACTAAGAATACTTAGCTAATTATTTTCTAAGCCTCAAATTAAGCCATCACTGTATACTAGCTAAAGTACAATAACAAATTAAAGAGATATTTCATCTTAGAAAACACGATAAAATAGGTATGTCCTCGCCGCAGCCACGATCTGCTCAATTTCACTGATTCGCACGTTTAATGAATAATTCAATGAAGAAAACATTTATAGATTGAGCCGTTTAATAGTAAAGATAATGGTTGGCAATTTCTTGACTAAAGTTAATTTAAATAGTCACGATCTTGCTACAATTTAATCACGCTAAGTCAGGAAACTGTCGTCATTATCATCATTATTCATAACGAGCACGGTCTTTATCTTTATGGTACAAGAAAAAACATAAAAGAAGATTTTGGCATTAAATTGCATAGTATTATCAGTAGGTACAGTATAATAGTTTATTGAAACTTAAGTAATAAATACTTTAAATACTCAGCTTTGGACTGGAGCACCCCAATTAACATTATCTTACTTAAATCGTATTGGACTTAAAGCAGGTGGCGGTTGTTGGCGATTCCAGACATTCCGACCTTGTCTGAATACTCCCCGGCTTTACGAAGGGATGTTGCATAATATACATTTTCATCCCTCCTGTTCGGAAAGTTTTATTTTCATGGGTAGCCGGGTGGAAAATTGCGTTTTCTCCTCTAGGGTGGAAAGTAATTTTTTTTTAATTTTTCGATTAGCCACGGAGTCGAAGATAATTAAGTTACGTCAATGACACTTTTTTTTCACGTTTCGGCATGGCCATCTAGATACACGTCGTGACCAAGGAGCTTATATACAACACGCCGAAACAAGAAATTTGATCTTTATTACGTCTCGAACATATTCCATCTCTTTCTTTAGGTGAGATGGAAGTCATTCGTGAAATGTGAAAGAAAGAGATGGAATATATTTCTCGTTCGGCGTTTTGTATATAAGCTCCTTGGTCGTAACCAACTCGATTTTTTTTCATAGTCGGCCGTGGCAAGTGGCCAGGTCGAAAAGGTACCGTTGGAGGTTGGATATAAGTAAATTAAATTTATTATTATTCTAATTTTTTTGTAGTATTTTACTTTCCTCACAGTCGAAATGAAAAGTAGTGTCTAACTCGGGTGAAATTACCCATTTCCCCTCGAACTATTGGCGCTCTCACTTATATCTCTGGTGAAATGGGTCACTTTCCACCCTTGGTTATCAATCTACTATTGTATTTTCTACTGCATATACTCGTATTTTAATGGCAAACTCTCTCAGGAATTACTCAACTTTATACCAGCCCCTGAGTTGAGCACCGTAACGACTCCCTGCGAAAACCCTAGATAAGTACCTACTCTACTTGTATCCCCACCCATGCATTATCTGGGCGTACTAGGGACGTGCCTAGCCTACTGGCATTCTTCCACAGTAGATCTGATTTAATCGCAACGTTTTGTTCTACATTTAAGTTATGGAATGAACTTCCTTCTGTATTGTTACGAAAAAATATAATTATTACTTATAGTTAGCTACCTATATGTTTTAATGAATAGGTAGCTCAAATAAAACAGGAAACCTTGAAAAGAAAAAATATGGACAAGAAAACTGTTTCCGTTAGAAATCAAATTTGACAGAAATTGTTTCAGCGTTTAACCTTGAAGACAAAGTTCATGATAATAATATGAAATCAGATCCTGCTTGTCGTAAATGGTATCTTTTTGATGGTTTTACGCACGAACTTGGGAAAAGTCGAAATTTTTCGCTATCTGTAGGTCAAAGGAAAGAAAGAGTTCGTTTAGGGATCCCTAGCCAAAATGGTAACAACGGAACCCTTTCTTTCTACCACGAATCTGTTAATTAGACATGGGTCTATATAATAATCACACCTAAAAGTTATTAAAAAAATATTTGAGGACATTTGCTATAAAAGTAAGTTAGGGATATTCGTTTTTCTCATCCGCCCGAAGGGTGTGACGGGTCTCAAAAGAAAAAAAAACAGAAAATATTTCCATTTTGCGAAAACTATTGCTTTAAAATTGTTCTTGGATGGATGAAGAACTTAACGGCGTAGCTTCTTTTATACGTGTAGGTACTTACTTACTCTATAACGAATTTAAAAGGAAAACTATAACAGCTAAATTAGTGCTTTACTTATTAGTTAATAAGATGTTTAAACTGTTCCACTATGTAAAAGGTCTGACTGAGTCACACATCAACGAATGATTGCTTCTAGGACCAATAAAATGAATATATACATAATTAACACATAACCTAACCCAGTGCAGTGCCGTAGAGAATTCGGATGATTTCATTAGGTAGGAACGCTTAAACCGTAAACGGCCTCGCGGCGAACTTCGTACCAGGCACATTTCCAAGCTTTCTTAACCTAACTGAAGCCATATCTATGAACACACCTATACTTAGTACCTAATTATAGAAGCTACCTCTTCACCTATAGATATTTTATTGGCTAAGTTCGTGATAAGGCTCCGTTAATATTTGCAAATTGGCGCTTTGATTCGCGGTAACAAGGAAGTGCCTAAGTACGAAGTCAAACTTTGGGTAAATAAGTGCTGTACAAACTTACAAAGTACCTAACCTACCTACAGTGAAATATGCGAAAGAATAGATAATAGTAAGTACAAGCGAAAGTTTGTGTGTGTGTGTGTGTGTGTGTGTGTGTATGTACTTTTGTTAATCCTTCACGATAAAAGGGCTGGTGGAATACTACATTCTATCCTGATATCCCACGGGTTAAAATCTCGAAATATGGCAAAGATGTTTTGTATGCAACGTTAATGTAAGATCCACGATGTAATATTTGGTAAGTAATTCCCATGGGAATTTAAAATGGTATATAAATATAAATGTTTATTCGCATGGGCGTACGCAGGGGGGGCAGGGGAGGGCAGCTGCCCCCCCTGGAAATTGTATGTTCTACAATATATCATGCCCCGTTTACCTATGAAGCAGGATCCCTTGCGGGTGTTTGCCCTACACACGACATATACCTTGTGTTTCATGTAGGTGTCTTTGTGTTGTGTAGTTATGACAAAACAAGCGCGGGCGATCTGACCTAAAAAATCTGACTCCCCCCTAGGCCAGAAGCTGGGTACGCTACTGCTTATTCGCACTTCGCAAATAACATACAATACAATGCCAGAGTGAGGTACAATCACAGAATTTTAATTCAAACTACCGTATCAAAATGCATTACACGCGTGCGAAGCTCTAGTATTATTATAATACCTACTCAGAAACATTTCTTTCTTTAAATGTGCCGGCTGTAATTTAACATTAAAATACGAGTTTGAGTTTTGGTGATTTTTGGTGATAACAAGAGTTTATTGTTCATAAATTTTACAATATTGGGTACTAATGTAGCCTTTATTAAATACCTAACTACTGACATAAACTTTGAAACTTGAATAAGTGAACGTTTCACAGTTTTGAAAACAAAAGAAAAAGTAAAGATAACAATAGAAGACTGGAAGAACTGTGCTATTATAACGAGGGTTCTTATTCTTTGTTCCTGGTAGATTATTAGTTGTAATAAATTATATAGGTACAGAAAGTTAATTTCAAAATTATGCATCTTTTTATTTACTTATCATCAGCTGCAAAGATAGTTTTTTTTTTATATTTACATAAGACTCGAACAGAATCCATATTTAGGTAATGTTAGTGGAATACAATTAGGAGGCGTCCATTAATTACGTGAGGTCTTTAAGGGGGGTAAGGGGGTCAAGTAAAATCTTTCCAAATCTCACTTGGGCGGGTTTTAACAAATATCACGTTTTTTTTTTTCAACAGAAAACCGTGTAAAATTGCGTGTAAAAGTAAAGTTTATTAATTTAAGTTGAAATATTTTTTATTTAATTTTATTACAGTGATTTTAAACTACGGCAATATCCTCAAATCACAAATACTAGTCTTTGCTAGTCGTAAATAAAATTAATAGAACAAATTATTTTTTTGTATTATTCTTTTTTAAATCCAACGGGTTTACAGCCAAAAAATATTTCAAAAAATCTCACGTGAGATTTGGGGTGGGGGGATTTAGTTAAGGAAAATCTTACGAAATCTCACCAGGGAGGGCAGGGGAGTCCAAAAATCCAAAAAAATGTCTCACGTAATTTATGGACGCCCCCTATATAGAAACCCTCCTTTACCTTTCTTTTTTCTGCTAGAACCGGAAATAATCAAACCCTATTGGGTACCCACTGTACCCAGTCACATAAAATACCTATGTAGAGCCAAGTTAACTATCATACTATGTAGGTACTTGGCTCTATTCAGAAGAATTTTTCTCCACAGTCGCCACCCATGACACGCAACGCATAGCGAGAGCGTAAGTACCGTGTTATTTATTACATAACTCCAATCTAATTTAGCAAATCGTGTGAATGATATCTAAATAAACCGTCCAGTGGTGTCCATGTCGTTCCAACTGAACTCTACAAGCGTCTGCCGTGGGAATTCTACAGAATAACACTTTCATAAGTTTCATACGCCATTATGTCGCGTGTCGCGGAACAATGCAGTTTCTTGTGTTACTTTCGTTGCTTTTAATGTTACGAAGCGGCGATGGACTCAGCACTTTTCGATGCCTACTGTTCAAAGAAAAATGTAAGTATTTCCTTTCCTATTTCTGTAATATTAAAAATAATCTTTTTTTAATTAAGTATTATACTTTTACTTTGCTCCTCCGCTGCTGACGTCCACCGCGACTATGTCTGTGCGACATATCTAAATAATGTGAACATGCAGCCTATCGTTCATTTACTACACCCTGTGAAAGAAAAAAAAAAGTACAATATAGGTAATAGCAGAAAAGGCGAAAAGAGGGAACATGTATGTAACATTTCTATTCCTTTTATCAAAATATAGAGCGACGGTTCCTCCATTAGTTACGGAATGTAGACCGTGATATTTCGAAGCAGACGCAGCGTAAACATAAACAACCTTACAACCCTGAATAATTAACTTATAACTTTTAAAAAACTATGTCCTACCCAGGGTCTCAAACTGTCTCCGTACCAAATTACATCTAAATCGGTTCAGCGGTTTAAGCGTGAAATGAAATGAAATTTCGAGCAAGTTTGGATAACTACCTACATTGCGCGGGGTTGCGCGGCTATGAATCCTTATCCTTAGTAATAAGTACCTAATGTTATAAATGCGAAAGTAACTATGAATTTAGGTATACTTTATATACGTACAGTCGGTGCCCTAACATACGTATCTACTTTTCTATGCAACTAGTACATATGTTAGGGAACCGACCGTACTTGTCTAAATTAAGCTTAATTGATCAGATGATTGATGATTTGTATTGTATCAGCTTCATTATCAGCCAGAAGACCGGGTTATTTTTCGCACCTATATCATTAGTATGTATTTTCTTGTTAGCTTACTTTCTCTGTTTTTCCAGGTTTGTCGCACTGTCCGCGAGGCACGCACGCTTACCACACGCGGTGCGACCGAGACACGCTGTCGCAGAGGACGTGCACTTTTCCTTACGTTTATAATCTAGGTTAATTAATATGACAATTAATTATATTAGGTATGAAAGCATTGGTGGACTAACAGTGGAGGAAGGGGCGAAACGCCCCGGGCATCCAGTCCCGAGGGGCCCCCAAATGTCCGTAAGTTCTTTTCATAAAGTCCTGATGCCTGAAAATGGCTAAAACTATATCATAACTATACATCAACTTCTAATTCTAATATTGGAAGACCTTTTTCAGCTTTGCCACCCCGGGCCCAGAATGAGCTTAGTCCGCCACTGTGTTAATTAGAGTGGGCTATAGGAGCTTAAAAAATGCATGTAATAAAGCATATATAATTCGAATACCGTTTCTGCACTACGAACACTGAAAAATACTGGCAAGGTAATATAGGTAGTGCCACGAGAGTTGAAGTGACTAGACTAGTGAATGATTACACAGACGCTACATGAAGAACTGATTAGGTACATAAAAGGAAAATGAATGAAATGGATGAGTAAATGTCAAAATCCCACTGTCATTACATGACATGTTCTTGTGTGCGTGACCTCAACTCTGTTGGGCACTACCTATATAATCTGGAAACTTTTTTCCACCTCTTAATAATTCTGATGCTGCTTCCAGGTTATACCTGCGGCTGGTCCCGCTGCGACTGCAACGGGGAAAAAGTTCTGGATGAGGAAAGCTGGACGTGTGTGGCGCTGGAGGAATGTGAGGTTATCAGGAACAGGAGACGCATGTCGAAGAAAACGCAGCAATACAGGAAGCTGAATTTGAAAGAGGACGATGAAGAATCGGTCCCTAATATGTAGGGCCATTCTAGTGAATACTCAAGGATTTCGAGACTCTAATATGATATCTACAGCAGTTTTGGAGTTAGACCATCAAGAAATTCAGGAATTGCTAAGCTAAATGGGACCGTTGTTAACATACCTACTTAGTATGACCTGGCTAAATCATGACCCACTATAAAACCCTTTCACAGAAAATGTCATCGCATTCAGAAATTATCAGAAATTAAATGTACTTATGTAATGTCGAGGTTAAAACAATAAATATGAAATTAATGAAGGCTTCAAAAATTAAACATTTATAGTGGTTCGAATAGATACAGATTTTGGGAGTTGATTGTACCATTTTTTATGATAGGGAAAAATGAGCAGGCAGATCAACTGATGGAAAGCAATCACAATTAAATAAAATGTTTCAGAGTCCGTAAATAGGTATTCCGTGTTCCAAGCAACCAGAGCTAGAAAAAGCATATAGAAAAAAGACTATGTTAGAACAAAAATAATATCTGTAGGTACTTATCTACAGCCAAGGAAGTACCGCTCAAAGACCCAGTAAACAAAATAAAATACTGTTAACCAGCGGTTAATTCCGTTAGAAGATAATATCTATTTTGTTATGTAATAAACAAACTTTGTATAACATTTACAGATTATTTTCTTTTCTAAAATCCTACCTGCAGTATGCTAGCTAGCCGTACCTATCGCTCTAAAAATAATTGCTACGAACACCTAGACTGATCGAAATGTTATTCTTTCTTTATGGCTTAAGTTCTGCACTTCTGTTTTCTTTGTTATCTTTCCTTTGTAATTAGTTAGACTTGGACAATGTTGATTCGCAGAATAAACTTTCCCTCAGATAGGGCGGCCTACATTCCCCGTAGGAGCTATTGGCATCTGGCCAAATAAATTATCTGAACTATTTACCGCCCTAACTTCAACCAGCGGTAGTTGGAAAATACGTAGTAAGGTAGCTGACATGGATTTTTGTGTGAAGATATCAGTATTATAGAATTTTGAATCGGTAGCCCAACATCCTGGGGTGGCTAGACCTTAGTGGGGTGGGCACGGACCACCCCGCCCCCCCTCTACATACGCTTATGCTAGTGTGCAGTAGTATAGTACCCGTGATCAATGTGAATGTGATGACTCATGATACGCCGATATATGTAGCTCATTAAAGGTGATAGTGGTCTAGATCCCGTAGTAATAAATCTAAAGCAGCCATGTCAAGACAAAGCCAGAATATGTGACTCGCAGTGTTTTTTTTATGTTTAGGATTTGCGGCCCACATCTTCGGTCTTCATCATGCTTCTAGCCCACCAGTGACTTTAGCTTGGCTTGACATGGTCTAATCACTAATCTAAATAGTATAAAAGAACAATTTACTATTCGAATATAAAAACTATACTTTAGGATCCCTTGCACACTATACGTTTTTTAATCGCACCGCCGACGCACGTTGACAGCGCGGTTTTATTCCATAGTGCAGGCATATAACTCGCGAGCGTATCGCGTTTTTGTATAGACACAAACACGCGTCGTCTGCAACGTACCCCGAATTAATCAATTATCTAAGTTCAATACTCAGATTATAGTATTATAGGTAGGTAAAGTCAAGGGCAAAGATATCGACACGGCCAAAGTCGCAAAAATGTGTATACACGACCTTAATGTTAAGTGCATCTTTGCCCTTGCCTGTACAGTAATTGCATTCAATGAAAAACAAATGACGGCTGCAATAGGTGCACACACATTAAATTGGACCAGATTTCAACAACGAGATGGACGGATGATATGGTTAAAGCCGCACGCTCTCGGTGGAGGCAGGCCACTTCCAACCGAAGCAACTAGGTCTACAAGTGAAACCGATGTCCAACAGTGGACTTTCCACGGTTGATATGAAGATGACGATGATGATGGATGAGATAGTTTTAATGAATGAAGCCTTCTAACGTCCCAGGTGTATCTAGAGTCGAGAGACGAGGAAGCAGATGACTTCATTATCATAACAAAACCACTATGACCTATTGAGTTTGAAAACTGTCAAACAAAAGGCGGAAATATTATCTCAAACACTAAACAGTTTTTAGTCCTAGCGCCTGTTACGCCGATAGCGCCGGACATTAGGCTACAGAACGTGGGTAGAGTTTGACGATATGGAGTTCTACGCTGTTTTATTATTCTCCGTATTAATCAGTGTTATAAATGCTCTGTACTATGGTACAGTGGGAGAACCGGGATGCTTGTCTTTTAACGGCACATGTAAGTTTTTTTAATAAATTAGGTTCTAAGTACAGTTACCTGTATATGTACCTATTACACGCCCTACCGGCCATAGAAATGGGAGGTATCAGATATTTATGCACGGTTTGTTGTGTCAGATGATAGGTACGAGTAGTATACAGTTCGAAACGCGTCAATGTTTCATGTAGGTAAGTACTGTTTGTAACAATTGAGCCTGTGTAGTGTACCTATTGCTCGATGTTCAACTGGACGGGTTCTGCATGTCGCACAGACGTAGCTGTGGCGCATAGTTTTAGCGGAGAAGTAAGGCAGAGTAGTTTATTGACATTTGACGTCCAGATGGCCTAGTGGTTAGAGAACCTGACTACGAAGCTTGAGGTCCCGGGTTCGGTTCCCGTGTCGGGGCAGATATTTGTATGAAAAATACGAATATTTGTTCTCGGGTCTTGGGTGTTTAATATGTATTTAAGTAGTATCTATCTAAGTATATCATTATATTTATCCGTTGCTTAATAACCATAACACAAGCTTTGCTAAGCTTAAGTTGGGAACAGGTCATTTGGTGTGAATTGTCCCGTGATATATATTTATTTATTTTATTTTATTGACATGGATCTCGGTATATAGTAACGCCTAAATCAATCATCTTATACATTTGCTGCTAGATGTGCACTTACCAAAAATTCCGTCTAATTAAAATTTGCAATTATTGAATCAGGCGTTACTTTCTAAGATCTAACATCTGGTAGCATGGCGAACGATAGTGTTGTTCTGATAATGAACTCTAGTTGAGTTCGAAACGATCAGCGTAGTGTGGTGGTGATGATAGTTTGTTTTGTGTGATGTCTGTACCTGTGTTCTTACAGTGCGGAAATGGAGTAGCTGCATGAACACATGTTTGTTGCGTAGTTATCGCAAAGTCGCGGGTGAGCAAAGTAATTATTTTACAGTTCATTCAAAATTGAATCGCTTAAAATTCCAGGCGTAGAACAATGCCCCGAGCACATGCACCGAGTGGACAGCGAGTGCCGATCGACTCCCTCCCAGCGAACTTGCGACGAGCCAGTCGCAACGTCGATGGGAATCATCTGCGACTGGTCGCGATGCGACTGCGACTTCCCGTTCGTACTCCACTCAGCTTCGGGATACTGCTTCGCTTTCGAAGATTGCCCGTGATCCAATTGGGATCGAAGATGCGATGCGATGGAATTTACAGATGAATAAATATGCTTGCGGAATCGAATTCGTTTTGTATCATTAAGATTTACCCTTGACAAATATTTTTGTGAGATATATTTTTGAAATGTTGAGCTTGAAGGATGGTGTTTCAGGTCAGACCTGTCCTGTATGGTACGTAATTAATGAGACAAAAATTACGATACCGATAGAGGTTACATAAAAAATATACTATATTTGCAAATAGTGGTTTGAAAAGGTTAGATATTACATACATAGTACAAAAGATACTTGTAGGTACAAAAGATGTTTCAAAATGAGTTTTTCAGTTTGGTACCTAACTCTCCTGTTTTGATACCCGAATCATATATTTAGATGAATCATGCTTGCCGAGGAAACAACAGCTTGCTAATCCCTCTCGTACGAAATCGCGTGTAACAAGCATGGTAAAGATAAATAAATGTATATAGGTACCAAAAGGGCGAAGTTGATCCCTGGGCCGTCATGGAATCTTATCATAGTAAATAATTTTATTTTTCTATAACAATCTGCGTATCGATTGGCCTAAAATGTCATTAAAAAACATGGTTCTTCGGTGGCCTAGGAATCAAATTGGTTGACTCTACGACGGCGTATTGGTAGATCTGGAATATACGACGATAATGCACGACTTGATAATTGAATTGATAATTCTTGCTCTCATGTAATTTGCCGTAAGATCATCAATTATTCATTCCGTGTTCGACAATTGCTGGTCGAAACGAGATTAGCCGCAACATACAAAAATAAAAATATTTTCACAATAGGTATTATTTCATTGCAGGTACACGGGGCACTGTCCTATGCTCAAGTTCCGTTACGGCAAGTGCTACGGGGACAATACGCGGCAAATACTCAGAGAAATCAAGTCCAAAGGATTGTTCAAGTAAGATCGAACAAAAAATATAGGACAGTCACCAGCAACAATATCTGAACCAAAAAAGCGTGCAGAAATATCTGATAACTCTATTTCTAGGGCTGGTAGGGTGTCAGATATTTTGCACGCTCCGCTGTGGCAGATATAAATGCAGGTGACTGAATAAGCTTAGTTAAAATAGGTACACTGATGATACAAAAATCAGTATTGCGAGTATTCAGTATTCCGGAAAAAAAGAAAAAAAAGTTGACAACCCTACTCCTACCGGCCCTAGAAATAGAGTCGTATCACTATCAGATATTAATGCACTTTTGTTGTGTCAAATATTAGCAGGCGCGGATCCAGCCCTCAAAAAAGGCTGTGGTCACAGCCAAGTTACAGCCACCCAAAAATCGGCCAAGTGCGACTCTGAGTACAAACTCGCTCATGAACAATCATGACTCATGAACGACTTTTGAAAGTGTCGTTACTAGTCTATTTGGGTTGTGGGCATGCCCATATCGTGCCCACAACGATGCATCCGCCCTTGGATATTAGTGCTGGTGACAGTACTAATTTTTCACACATGTCTATCCAGCAAGCCGTTGGAGTACCGCCGCGGCGACAACTACGAGTTGGACCGCATGCCGCGACGCGACGCGCCGCGTCGGGACGTGTACGGCGGACTGAACCAGCAGCCCGTGTACATGACCGGATACACGGGCTATGTCCCTGGAATGAACTTTAGGTAAAAGACGAACCCATAGGCTAGTGGCACAGATTACTTAAAACTTACTAGTGGTTAGAAATCCTGACTACGAAGCTGGAGTACCGTCGCGTTACAGATACGTGTTGGATCGAATGTTGCGACTTGTAGATTCTAGAAACTAAATAAAGAATAATAAAAATAATATAGTGTTTTGTCTCGTAAATTAAAGTCCCTGAGTGACCGAGCTCGGGCTAAAACTCGATAACAAGCGTTTTCCCAGATATAAGACCAAGCTAGATCGATTTTTCATCCCCGAAAACCTCTACATACCAAATTTTATCGAAATCGTTGGAGCCGTTTCCGAGATCCCCGAAATATAATATACATGAATTGCTCGTTTAAAGGTATTAGATAGATATATAGATAAAATAACCATTTAATATTATTGGATTCATATTCTGTGAGAAACACGGCCCAGACAGAACTACCAAGCTACTAGTTTCTTAAATCGCACACCTTAAGCTCCGCATGAAAAAAAAAACATTAGAGCAATAAAAACCTGACGCAGGTCTTCGTCAGCGAGGCTAGGGACTAGGTAAGAGTGATGCCTCAACAGCTCTTTATCTTAGCGCCTTCTAATTCTGTGGTCAAATCGTGATATGCTGTCCACTAATTAATGTCCAGCAGACAAATGATTATACATTTTTAACGACCAGACTTATCACTGCCACATATAATGCCTAAATATCACGCACGACGAAATTAGCCCTACCCGTCTGTTCTAGATATGGCAAATCCTACGGGCGGGCAGCGGACGATTGCATGGCAGACTTCACAGAGAACCAAAGAGACCTGAGACGAAGGGCTGACCTAAACAAGAGCTATGTCAGGTCCAGAAGTGCGCCCAAGATGGAGACCATTCACTCGCGGGACGAAATACGAAGGGATCTCAGCCGATTCAGGGAAATTAATAAGTACAAAGGTGAGTAGGAAGTATCGATAAATATTGTGAGATTGTATGGTTGCGAAGCTCCCAAACGCCTACTGGGCCCGCGAAGAATCTACTAGGTACCTATCTTTGAAAAGAGGCCTGTCCCACACCACTCTCCAATTTTACCGAGTACCTACTATACGAAATAAGCTCGACCTTGTATGGTTGAATTAGAAAGGGTTGCTAAAGAAAACGTTTAAAACGTTAATGTTACTTGTCTCTTGTAACTGCTAAACTCAATATTGCCCTTTTCCTGTAGAAAAAGGAACAGTCTGTTAAATAAATTTAATACTGTTTTCGTATCGTTTAAACTAAAATTTTCTACATTACAGAAAAATGTTCTCTTATCCGCAGAAAACACGATATCGCCAGAATTCCCGCCGATAGCAGGCTACACTGGGCACATACCTCGGATCAAGGGCTCAGAAGCATCTCTCAGCCAGCGGTACCACTGCGCTGCCAAACGGGGACTTGAACTAATACGATTAGAGAGAGACAAACGGAAAGAAATCCACCACGCAGACGCCAATATTAAAGCGATACTCAAAGATCACGACAAGAAGTTTTCATATTGGAATTGGGGATAGCATACAGGCAGGAGGATGTTCTTTGGTAAATGCCGTTGAACGTTCTTCTGTGAAACTAGTTTCTTAGGAGGGACAATTTTGAGTTTGGATTTTATGTAGACGACATTGCAAAGTAGATTGATTTGCTAACTTATCATGCGGGAATATGTTAGCGACGCAAGAAATGTGATCATGGATGTGCACTTAAAGTGGAATTACCTACTGTTAAAAGGGATCGTTTGTTTGTTGATTAAATGTGACTCTATAGAATGGACTTGACTGTAAATTAGTACCTAACGGATGTTATTATCAATGCAATAGACATCATCATAATGTAATGTTATGAAGAATAGTACCTATTACAGTATTATTAAATTAAATACAGCATTCAAAGAGTATTTTCAAGGATACTTCCAATTTGTCAATGCATCATTGAAATTAAGTTGTTTAGAAATAGTTTTTAGGCATAAATATTTTAAGCAATGTTGAAAATAAAATTCAGTAGATATTTGAGTATTTCTTTGTTTTATTTAAATTTATTGTTAAGTAATTTTAATAAATGAATACAAAAATAGATACCACAGATACCTGATAAGTATTTTACTATTTAGGCTTATCTTGTAAAAATAACTGTCATGTTTAGACGAAAATATAGACTTGCTTTATCCTTATTGACTATTAAAAAAATTTAATCTTATACTTAATTATTATAGTATGTTTTATTATATTATACTAAATATTGCATACAAAATATTTTTGTTTACACTGACCTCCAATTTGTATTTCTTAATCTCATCTAAGTGTACTAAAATAAGGCACAAATAATTATTTAAAACTTAATATATTTTAGCATTTTAAATGCAATAAATACTTTGTAATATTTAACTTTCCAAAATTTGGTTAAAATTATTTGAACTGTTACTTTAATTCCTTGAACCATAACTTACAGCGCTACCATCTTACCAGTCTTCTCACAGACACCATCCACTACCACTCCACTCTCATCATCTTCTGTAGGAGACGAATCAATAACATCACCTATTGAAGCTTTTCTATCACTGGCAAGTTCTAGCATTAAAGTTTCTAATTTCTGCGCCTTTCTAGTCTCATTGTGAGTTATTAAGGCACATAAGTGTTCCGTCAGCAGTTCTTTCTTCTCTTTCTCTTTTTGCAGATTGATTTTAGCTTGTAAGAACTCTTTTTCAACTTTTAAGTAATGTTTCCTGGAACAAAAAATTATAATTCTTTCAGGCTAAAATGTTCATTTAGTACAATAATAATGTAACACTGTGTGAATTAATTTGATTTGTTTGAGATTGTCTCTGTTTATTTGAAGTCTAAACACAGATATTAGACCAGATTTAATTTTTTTTCTCTGTACTAACAGTGAATTAGTGAAAATTTCGGAAGGAAACCTTTCGGAAAAAGCTAGTTATGAAGTATATTACACACCCACAAATCTCCTTATACCCCACTTATTTTTTAACTCAGCAAATGAAGGTGATAAATAAAGCTAAAAGTGTCTTAAGAATCTGGAGACATTTCCAAATAAAAAAATATTGTACAAACAAAACTTACTCTGCATCAGCATAGCTCAAGCATGCCTGATCTATTCTCTTCCTCAACACAGACACTTCCTGTGAGAACTGGCCATCTAACACTTCCAACTCCTTCTTTATCTTCTCCAAACGGATAACTTCTTCTTCAGTTTGCTTTGTCCTAAAACACAAACATTGTAAAGTTATATTTTCTAAATTAAAGATTATGGACTATTTTGTATGGACACACACCATATAGGTTTTCTAATAAGATTAAGGAATTTGTTACTGAACATAATTCTATTTTGCTTTGAAACATGCTTTACAATGAAATAGTGGAGTGTGTGAAATTTTGACAGTGATAAGAAATCAAGCTACTTCAATGAGTGATAACATGACATGAATCATGAAGTGATAAAATTTGAAATAGTGATGCGACTCCAGCCGGTTTTTACTTGAGTAACTCGAGTCAATTAGTAAAACTCATATTTGAGTGAAAAAAATTGACTCGAGTTTGTTTGCACTCGAGTTACCAAGTCAACTGGTGCACTAATTAGTTGTAAAGAGTCATTTTGTTTTTATTTGTTGATTAATGACATAATTAAGGTAAATAATATTTTGTATTTTATTTCATATTACCAAATATTAGTAATTTAATAAAGGTATTAAAAAAATCTTAATCTAAACTAATTGAAACTCAGCTCAAGTGATAAATTCTTACTCAAGTCGTAAGGAGTGTAAGTAGTTTACTCAAGTGACTCGAAAACTCGAGAACAACTTGAGTGACTTAGTAAAATTACTCAAGTGACTAGAGTCACAAAATCCAACTCGAGTCACATCACTAATTTGAAACAGTCTCAAGACTCACATTGTCCAGTACACATTTGGCTTGCTTAGAAAAACAAATTGTAAAACTGATTTAAGCTTCCACTAGTAGGCAGAATGTGAAAATACTGAACATACACAGTCACCATTTATAGCAACATCAGTTATAATGATATAATCAGGATGTAACATCCAAAAAAAAAAACTCCACACAATCTTTTCTATCAAAATCACACTGGTTATAATGAGCAACCATATATAACAACCAAATATTGCTGTTCCTTCAATGTTGTTATATGGTTTTGACTGTATTTCATTAAAATAGTCACTTAACAGATTTATTCAATAAACATTACCTATCAGCCAAAGCTTTAGCTAGCATTTCTTTCCGTTTCTTATTTTGCTCCTCCATTATCTTCTGCTTCAATTGCAACTCTCCAATCTTGACACTGTGATTCCCTGACTGATCCTCCATGTAATTGCTTCTCACCAAATCCGGAGTCACATCTGCACTGTTCTTTTACGATTTATTTTATCATCAGTGTTTACTTCAATTGTTTCTTCAGGAAATACATTGTCTTCAATATTTAAATCAACTGAACTTGCTGTGCTTATGTTATCAAGGTCACTAGAATCATTATTGTTCATGCTGTCTTCACAAATTGGCTTGTTTTTTAAACTAAGCCGACATTTATCAAACATAATATTGATGGCTTCATCTGAGTTCTGCTTTTGTAGTGGCAGCTTATATTGAGGAGTTATTTTCTTAGGTTTGACACCAATTTGAGCTTTTTTGAAGTTTGATGTGACTTTAGGTTCTGTCAAGAGAAAAAAACAAAGTTCTATATTAAAAATGAAGTTATGTTCAATGTAGGTATTTTTCTATTATTGTTACACCAAGGGGAATAATAAAATACTTAATATAACAGTGGTTTATATTTATTTATTACTGGCATTATCACAAAAAACAAAAAAAACAATGAAACGGAATGCAAATCGCACATCTCAAAATTTCCTGTATTGTTTCCTGGTAAGTGTCATTATTTCAGATAAAAAAACATACTTAAGTATTAAAAAATTGGTGATAACAATATATGACGTTAAGTAAAACTGAAGCACGTCAAATTGTAGCCTTGCGATAACTGGTATGCTATTAGATTTGCCACTTTCTTAGAACAGAACTGTTTACATTATGAAGTTTTTGCGACGGAGAAATGGGGTCAGTTTACAGCTTGGTATTGGTCACTTTTCTACAGCTACCTATATTATGTTGCTTTACACAACGAATTAAGTTAGTTTTAATTTAAAGAAGTACTTGCCGATGTTTGCATCGGTTTCCACGGACTTGATCCGTTGCAAATCCTCTTCACTAAATCCTGTAAACGTCGAAGACATCTCTGTATCACAGTGTAGCTTCACTTCTACTATTTCAATTATACTAGACTCCTATTTTATTTTTATAGCTTTAATTAAAATCTTCATGATGGTTACAAAACTATATTTTTAAAGTACAGTGCAGTGCAAGAAATGCGAGCGAAGCGAAGTATTCGATGACGTCTCCCTATATATACTGTAGTCTTTGACGTGACGTGACGTGACGTGATGTGCGTGCGTGTGCGTGCGTCTGACTGAGTGGGGGTATCACTTAAAACGTCACTTTTTACGTACACTTCAGCGCCCCTGACGCAAAAATGAAGGTACTAAATTGACAAAAATGTGTCAAACGTCGACCAGACAAATTCAGTGTTTCCGGTTTCCGCTGTTGGCTAATTGGCTATGCCTATCGTGACAGTGACAGTTTATGCATTTTTTAAGTTTTCTCAGTTTATTGCTGATTTTATTATATAAGTTTGTTTTTTATTATAAATATTAGTTTATTTATATTTATTAGTATCGTTTTGTAAAGTAAGATCTTTTTTTATTTTGTGAAATTGTTGTTACACCTACAACATGAGTGCACCTAAGGAAAAATATTGTGTTTCGGCTGTGAAGTGAAGCTTTAAGTAAGTATACAATACGATTATATATGCAGGTATATTTAAACATTAAGACAGATTAGAGAAAACAGCTCGAGTACTCAATTTCACCTATTTACATAACTCGAATTGAACTCAAGATAGCTAGATGAAGCCTCATGGAGTACAATACTACAGTACAAATGTTTGCCTTTCTCATAATAATATTGAAATTTGAACACTAGTCAGGCTATTTTATCTGGACTGGTAAGAGCGAAGGGTTATGCGGCATAGTCTTGCTCGTATCTGACCCGCTGTTTCGTCTACATTATTTTTTTGACTGTGGCGCCCTGCGCCAGCTTGAACAGAAATTGGGTGGGATACAATCCAACTCAACATTGAGCAAATCGCAATAAGTGTAATCGAATTCATAAAGCGAGTCGAGTCGACCCGACACATCAATCACTATGCATTGCAGGCCCTACACTACGAAGTGCAAAATTCGAACCGTATCTTGCCGTCCCGCTGACGCTAATTAATATTATTTAATACGAGAGTGAAAGGGACGGTACGACACCAACTTCGATTTTCGAATTTTGTAGTAGCCCTAGCCCCTCGGCATGCATAGTCCCGCGAAGATCACTCCCGACCCGATAATTACCGGCATGTCAATACCGGCCTTGGTTTTCGTGTACTCTGGTTGGATGGAGGTTAGTATTCTTAAGTTTGTTCAACCTATAGTTTAGCATTTATAAAGTACCTAATTTGATCCTGGCGCTGCGCTGGCAGCTGCCGCGGCATGCTCGGCTTGCGCATGTTTGTGGCCGCAACTGTACCTAACACTTAACGGGTCGGGAAAAGCAAATCGGTATATATTGGCTTTCGATTATCATGCCATGCATTTGATAAAAAAAATAGGTTCTTTTCAAGTAAATAAATGAATTATTATATTATTATTTTTTTCATATCAGGTCGGGAAAGTTAGAACGGACGGTAAGGTATATTATACAAATATTAGCTGTTGCCCGCGACTCCGTCCGCAGTTTACGTCCTATTCTCAGACCTACCGAATATACACGAAAAAATCATAAAAATCGTTCAAGCCGTTTCAGAGGAGTTTGTTTGTTTACAAACACTGTGGACCCACACGAGAATTTTGTATGATAGAAGACTAGATAATAAATATAATATTATAAGGTAGTTAGGTAGGTAGGCTTCAGGCAACCATTTTGGGCTTCTTCTACTTCTTTGTTGTGGTAAGTAATAAAAAAAAATATGGGTTGTCAGCCAGCCCAGGGATTTTGATCGTATTTTGGGGTTAATAAAAGGTATTTGGATATTTTTGAATCTAATTCTTATATAGGTATATAAATATATTTCGTGGATCTCGGAAAAATGTAGCTTGTTATCGAGTTTTAGCCCGAGCAAAGCTCGGTCGCCCATGTACTAACATATTATTGAAGTTAAAAATAACAGGATTCGATACAGAAACGAAAGCTAATAACATTTAGCGATACAATGGTATACTAAATGTTTTTACACAACAAATCACAAGCAAATAGTATTAATTAATTTCAATACAAAATCGCTAATAGTAAGAGCGATCATAGAATACGTACTTCGATTTTCGACTTTCGTAGTAGCCCCCCTCCCTGTTGTGTTGTAAAAATTGAACAAAGTTTGTTTGTACTCAAGCGTAAGAAATTAAAATACCATTGAAACATTTCGTATTCAAGAAGAGAAGAGCCGAGCAAGAGAACTGTAACTAAAGTTGGTTACGTAGAGCTTGCTTTGGTTAGAATATGTATAGTCGTTGAGGCATCATTTCTTATACACCTACATGTGGTTAATTTCAGTACACGAACGATTCGTTACATGTGGCTGGGAGTGGATTACTTATCCTTAATGCATGTGGATGCTTAATTGCATATATATGCAATTGTCTAAATCAAAGAAATTTCTTGTGCATTCCAGCCGCTTATGGTTATATTCTGAGAACTAGCCCTTTGCATCTAGCTTTTGTCACATTTTTTTCTTCCATTGCAGACTGAAAGACTGATTCACATCCTGTGCTACATGCGCGGACAACTTCAGTGTCTGTGCATAGAGACGACGCCCAAGGGCGCGCTCGTCTCATATTGTGCTCATTCCACTGACTGGTGTCACTGGAAGATAGTTTCTGGCCAGGTTGGTGAAATAATATTAATTATGGAGTTATTTAGGATTTAAATTCAGTTAGAAGAGAGTTCAAATTGAAGGCAAGTTTTGATTCCCTTAGTGACTAAAAACATTCATCATCCCAGCCTATAAGTACACATTTCACTGCTCGGCACAGGCCTCCTCTTAGAACGAGAGAGCTTGGGCCATACACACACCACTGAATTGTTTTGCAGGTTTGTGCAGTTCCTAACAATGTTTTCCATCATCGTAAAGCTTGTGGTTTGGTTATATGTAATTTCGCATGTGAATTTTACATGCGAAATTAAGTACATGTTTCAACCCATGATCCTATGCTTGAGAGGCCGTAGGTCAAACCACTAGATAACCATGATTTTATTGAACTAAGTAATATCATTAAGCTTAATGAAATGTGAAAATAGCATCTGAAAGCCGCCTTGTGCATCATAACCGCTTGTGGCTGACCTACACCTATTATTGTATTGTAAATTCTCTGGTATCTATATACCAGTGCTTTCACATTGACATATTACTTTAGGCTGTAGGCACGGAGTCGAAAGAACAATAAAAATTGTGCTTATTTTATACTAACATTAGACACAGATACTTTTAGTTTTTTTTTTATATTATGCATAGACATATAAATATTATTGTACGTAATTGCAGTGCAAACAATGTGTGCCACTTCACGGTTCCCACATCGGAGAGAGAAACCTGATTGCTGTTACGTCACTGTTACGATGAGCTATAAGAAAGTGATCATATGAAAAATTTCAATGACAAAGGAAAGGATAACAACAGGCAGTCTCCTAATTTATACAGCAACTAGCTTTTGCCCGCGACTTCGTCCGCGTGGAATAGTACCAGCTGTTAATATAAAATGTAAGCAACTTTTAACTTTCTACTAATATTATACAGTGGCGGACTTATGTTTTTTAGGAGTGTAGGCCACTTTATATCCGCCGCCCTATGTAACTTTCTAAAATAATTTTTCTCTTGAAATCTGCCGCCCCTAGGCCGCGGCCTATATACGGCCTATTGACAAATCCAGGACTGATATTATAAATGCGAAAGTTTGCATATGTGTGTGTGTTTGTTACTCCTTCACGCTTAAACGGCTGGACAGATTTGGATGAAATTTGATATGTTGTAGATACATAGCTGGAGACCTGGAACACATAGGCTACTACAGCTAAGATTGCTTGAGAATTATTAGTCATCATCATCCCAGAACAAGAGGGCTTGGGCGATAGTTCCCACGCGGGCCCAGTGCGGATTGGGAACTTCACACGCACCATTGAATTGCTTCGCAGGTTTGTGCAGGTTTCCTCACGGTGTTTTCCTTCACCGCAAAGCTCGTGGTAAATTTCAAATGTAATTCTGCACGGCCGGGGAATTGAATCCACGACCCTCTGCTTGAGAGGCGATAGGGAAAAACCACTAGGCCACCACGGCTTTAACCCATTGTAATTTTCGGGAATTGCCACGGGAAATTTTATTACTTACTTCTTCCTTTCTTTAATTGTATACTGTAGTTTTCAAGTTTTTTATTTGTAAATATTTTATTTTGAAAAAATGACTTTCTGACAACTTTCTTGCGGCGCATTCTTCTTGGCAATGATGGTCTTTCCGAAAGCGCTGGTAGTTTAAGAAATGAAGTGTAAAAGTGCCCATTGCGGCCTATTTACTGAATAAATGATTTGAATTTGAATTTTGAATTTGAATTGGGAAAACAATTGTAATTTCATTACTGGGTTTAGAGTCTTGAATTGTACAGTTATTCACAAACACAACCTCAATGAAGACCACGATATAAATTTTGGAAATTTCCAGGGGAATTTTGTAAAATCCCGAAATTTCAATTGCATACTACCAGACCGAATAGTTTACGCGTGCGAAGCCGCGGGTAAAAGCTAGTAATGTTATAAATGCGAAAGTATATACTATTATATTACTTTTCCACGCTTACACCACTCAACCAATTGAGATGAAATTTGGTATGGAAGGAGATAGTTTGATACCCAGGAAGGGAAGCACATAGAATATATGACCGCATGCTTGTTTTCCTCCCTCTTATAATAAAAAAAATTTTGTTACGTCAAATTGCATAGTTCATAGTTAATTATGTTGCTCTTAGTGCTTATTAGGCATACCTATGCTAACCTTCAGCTTTAGCCATATCTTCACCTCCATTCTGGTCGATGCCAGAAGTGGGATCGAAAATGCTTTTAAGCGCGAAGATTGGTTTAAGCTGATTCCTGATCCAGTCCGACATGTCAGTATTCACAGCACGTGCCGAGCACAGACCGATTTGGTATTAAGCCTAATTTTAGGGGTACGCTCTTAAATAGATTTTTATATTCCTGGTCGCTGTTTAGATGAATAATTTATAATAATATTGAATAATATACTTATTATTGTATTTTTTCTACAGCAAAGACCTGTTTGACATTGGATAAACAGAACCATACTCTAACATCGACATGAAAATTATGATGCAGGTAAAGTATTATAAATATTCTTACTTCTTCTTCTAGGCTCACAGTAAATTTCAGGGACAGATCTTGGGCAAACCAGGGTTCAGGGCCCTGGGCGCCAAATCCATGTTGTAAACCCTAGCTTCATTTATTTATTTCTCTCTGTCCAACGTCTGTCAAATTTTGAGGCACGATCTAAGTCGTGTCACAGTACCTATTATGTGAATTACAGTGAATCCTATTATAGTTACACTAGCCTCTGGCCGCGACTTCGTTCGCGTTGAATCTGTTCATCATCATCAATGTCCTATAAGAACTGCATCTTTTGGAACAAAACGTTGCCAGTTACTTTTGATTACTCTTACTATACCTATACTGTAAAAAATACTTATATTATTTAAAACGTTACAGATAAAACTATCGACTATCTACTGAAAAAAAAAACAAGTGCGAAGAAATTGAAGCTTAATGAAAAGAAAATGGTATGGCCGTCCCGCTTTTTTGCTGGACTTAAGAAGACAAGAACAGATAAGAAGACAGCTCTTGAAAGTGAAAAATTAAACTATGTCTTATGGCAAGATAAGATAAATGAACGGAGTTACTTCGAAAAATTGGCGCAGTACATCTCAGAATTTTTTGAAACTACATATTTGTGCCCAGATGCAATCGTCAGTGTACCTATCTTTGACGAAATGTCAATTTCACCACATGTGTACATTTTTATGTTTATGACACAGACGATCTTGGGTTCAAAAATTATACTAACAATGAGAAGACTGCAAGTTTCGCTAACCACGTTTTACCTCTTAAGGATGTATGTTTTTTAAGGATTTTTATTTTTAAGAATATAGCACAGAGCCTACTAGCACAGAGCCTACTGCACGCTCCTATTAAGACCTTAAACAGTATAAGGGTTATTATTGGCTTAAAATACTCGTTGTAGTCATTCGAGGTAATGAATATTCGATAAAATGAAAAAATAGGAAACATTGACTTTTTTAACTGATATTTGATTAAAAGTTAGTCGACATTTCAAGGGAAAACCAGCTGGGGTATTAAATTAACTCACGATTCTTTCGATACCTTGAGGTTTAAAGGGCGGACAGGCACTCTCTGTCTATGGCATCTTACACAGTAGTACTTAGTTGTTTTAGTCCCTAAACACATTTATTTTCCAAATTTAGAATATAAGAACAAAAAAAAACATTGTTTAATCATCCAGGCAGTAAGTATAGAGTATGTTAAAAAACACCGCAGTGGCAGACACATATTTTTACACTCCCTTTATTGCTTCGGAAAAAAAACCTAAGGCATACGGCGTAAAAGCTGTGATTTAGACATAGACACAGGCTACTTTTAATTCCGGAAAAATGCCAGTTCCCGAGGGAACAGCGCGCGATAACCGAATTCCACGCAGGCGAAGCCTCGGGCAAAAGCTAGTACCTATATAAACTTGGTGAAAACACAAGAATCTAACAGTGACATACTGATAGTCCGGCAAGATCGACTCCGCAAGACGGAACTCCTCAACAGCACAGTCAACACTCAACAGTTAATGGCAGCGACTTGAAATTTGATACGGAAATGTAGTTTGCATGACAATGCCAGTACAGTCAACAAAAATACTAGTATTCGAAAAGAAATTTTTCCCAAAAACTTATTCAACTGCCCTTTACGACCACCAAATAGCTCACCGTAAATTTTGATTTCTTTAGACGGTCTTATGTAATCAAAAATACGGAATATTCAGATTTTTTTACTCAAGTTAAACTTTCTTATACGACGCATTGAACCCAAGCTTACTAGGGACCCAAACTTACCCTTAAATTGACTAAATTGAAAAAAGTTCATGATTCAAGCCTCGTCGGTACCTAATAGTCCAAAAAATTCTACATAAAAAAAATACAAAAAGATAGTCTTGAATAATGGGTCTCGTGTGGCACACTGCCAATTTGATTCAATCCTTGTGTCTTCACCAGGGCATATAGCGCACGTAACATTTAGAACTGCATAAATAAGACACACTATTATAGATTATTTTTTGTTCAAGCTCTCCAAGCAAGAAAATTATTACCAACTATTATCTTTTTTAAGACTTATTCGAGAAATTATTATTAAAATAGATACTGGAAATAAATTCGACATCCTCAATTTATACGACGATACCAAACTTGCCTTAGTAGCCAGCTACAAATGTAGGTACAGATTTTTAGGGTCCTGTACCTACCTCAATAGGAAAAAACGAAACTTTTAGGATCACATTGAGAACTTTGTTGTCCGTCCGTCCGTCGGTCTGTTAAATCCATAGGGGTACCTATAGAGGTATCTGGGGAATGCGTAGAGGTATAGAGTTGAAATTAAAACCATACACTAATGT
>NC_133479.1:11360425-11440182 GCF_025370935.1 Choristoneura fumiferana | reverse complement strand
AATGAAAAACAAATGACGGCTGCAATAGGTGCACACACATTAAATTGGACCAGATTTCAACAACGAGATGGGACGGATGATATGGTTAAAGCCGTACGCTCACGGTGGAGGAGGCAGCCACTTCCAACCGAAACAACTAGGTCTACTAGTGAAACCGATATCCAACAGTGGACTTTCCACGGTTGAATATGAAGATGACGATGATGATGGATGAGATAGTTTTTAATGAATGAAGCCTTCTAACGTCCCAGGTGTATCTAGAGTCGAGAGACGAGGAAGCAGATGACTTCATTATCATAACAAAACCACTATGACCTATTGAGTTTGAAAACTGTCAAACAAAAGGCGGAAATATAATCTCAAACACTAAACAGTTTTTAGTCCTAGCGCCTGTTACGCCGATAGCGCCGGACATTAGGCTACAGAACGTGGGTAGAGTTTTGACGATATGGAGTTTACGCTGTTTTATTATTCTCCGTATTAATCAGTGTTATAATGCTCTGTACTATGGTACAGTGGGAGAACCGGGATGCTTGTCTTTTAACAGGCACAATGTAAGTTTTTTTAATAAATTAGGTTCTAAGTACAGTTACCTGTAATATGTACCTATTACACGCCCTACCGGCCATAGAAATGGGAGGTATCAGATATTTATGCACGTTTTGTTGTGTCAGATGATAGGTACGAGTAGTATACAGTTCGAAAACGCGTCAATGTTCATGTAGGTAAGTACTGTTTGTAACAATTGAGCCTGTGTAGTGTACCTATTGCTCGATGTTCAACTGGACGGGTTCTGCATGTCGCACAGACGTAGCTGTGGCGCATAGTTTTAGCGGAGAAGTAAGGCAGAGTAGTTTATTGACATTTGACGTCCAGATGGCCTAGTGGTTAGAGAACCTGACTACGAAGCTTGAGGTCCCGGTTCGGTTCCCGTGTCGGGGCAGATATTTGTATGAAAAAATACGAATATTTGTTCTCGGGTCTTGGGTGTTTAATATGTATTTAAGTAGTATCTATCTAAGTATATCATTATATTTATCCGTTGCTTAATAACCATAACACAAGCTTTGCTAAGCTTAAGTTGGGAACAGGTCATTTTGTGAATTGTCCCGTGATATATATTTATTTATTTTATTTTATTGACATGGATCTCGGTATAAGTAACCCTAAATCAATCATCTTATACATTTGCTGCTAGATGTGCACTTACCAAAAATTCGTCTAATTAAAATTTGCAATATTGAATCAGGCGTTACTTTCTAAGATCTAACATCTGGTAGCATGGCGAACGATAGTGTTGTTCTGATAATAAACTCTAGTTGAGTTCGAAACGATCAGCGTAGTGTGGTGGTGATGATAGTTTGTTTTGTGTGATGTCTGTACCTGTGTTCTTACAGTGCGGAAATGGAGTAGCTGCATGAACACATGTTTGTTGCGTAGTTATCGCAAAGTCGCGGGTGAGCAAAGTAATTATTTTACAGTTCATTCAAAATTGAATCGCTTAAAATTCCAGGCGTAGAACAATGCCCCGAGCACATGCACCGAGTGGACAGCGAGTGCCGATCGACTCCCTCCCAGCGAACTTGCGACGAGCCAGTCGCAACGTCGATGGGAATCATCTGCGACTGGTCGCGATGCGACTGCGACTTCCCGTTCGTACTCCACTCAGCTTCGGGATACTGCTTCGCTTTCGAAGATTGCCCGTGATCCAATTGGGATCGAAGATGCGATGCGATGGAATTTACAGATGAATAAATATGCTTGCGGAATCGAATCGTTTTGTATCATTAAGATTTACCCTTGACAAATATTTTTGTGAGATATATTTTTGAAATGTTGAGCTTGAAGGACGGTGTTTCAGGTCAGACCTGTCCTGTATGGTACGTAATTAATGAGACAAAAATTACGATACCGATAGAGGTTACATAAAAAAAATTACTAAATTTGCAAATGGTGGTTTGAAAAGGTTAGATATTACATACATAGTACAAAAGATACTTGTAGGTACAAAAGATGTTCCAAAATGAGTTTTTCAGTTTGGTACCTAACTCTCCTGTTTTGATACCCGAATCATATATTTAGATGAATCATGCTTGCGAGGAAACAGCTGCTAATCCTCTCGTACGAAATCGCGTGTAACAAGCATGGTAAAGATAAATAAATGTATATAGGTACAAAAAGGGCGAAGTTGATCCCTGGGCCGTCATGGAATCTTATCATAGTAAATAATTTTATTTTTCTATAACAATCTGCGTATCGATTGGCCTAAATGTCATTAAAAAACATGGTTCTTCGGTGGCCTAGGAATCAAATTGGTTGACTCTACGACGGCGTATTGGTAGATCTGGAATATACGACGATAATGCACGACTTGATAATTGAATTGATAATTCTTGCTCTCATGTAATTTGCCGTAAGATCATTAATTATTCATTCCGTGTTCGACAATTGCTGGTCGAAACGACATTAGCCGCAACATACAAAAATAAAAATATTTTCACAATAGGTATTATTTCATTGTACACGGGGCACTGTCCTATGCTCAAGTTCCGTTACGGCAAGTGCTACGGGGACAATACGCGGCAAATACTCAGAGAAATCAAGTCCAAAGGATTGTTCAAGTAAGATCGAACAAAAAATATAGGACAGTCACCAGCAACAATATCTGAACCAAAAAAGCGTGCAGAAATATCTGATAACTCTATTTCTAGGGCTGGTAGGGTGTCAGATATTTTGCACGCTCCGCTGTGGCAGATATAAATGCAGGTGACTGAATAAGCTTAGTTAAAATAGGTACACTGATGATACAAAAATCAGTATTGCGAGTATTCAGTATTCCGGAAAAAAAGAAAAAAAAGTTGACAACCCTACTCCTACCGGCCCTAGAAATAGAGTCGTATCACTATCAGATATTAATGCACTTTTGTTGTGTCAAATATTAGCAGGCGCGGATCCAGCCCTCAAAAAGGCTGTGGTCACAGCCAAGTTACAGCCACCCAAAAATCGGCCAAGTGCGAGTCGGAGTACAAACTCGCTCATGAACAATCATGACTCATGAACGACTTTTGAAAGTGTCGTTACTAGTCTATTTGGGTTGTGGGCATGCCCATATCGTGCCCACAACGATGCATCCGCCTTGGATATTAGTGCTGGTGACAGTACTAATTTTTCACACATGTCTATCCAGCAAGCCGTTGGAGTACCGCCGCGGCGACAACTACGAGTTGGACCGCATGCCGCGACGCGACGCGCCGCGTCGGGACGTGTACGACGGACTGAACCAGCAGCCCGTGTACATGACCGGATACACGGGCTATGTCCCTGGAATGAACTTTAGGTAAAGGACGACCCCATAGGCTAGTGGCACAGATTACTTAAAACTTACTAGTGGTTAGAAATCCTGACTACGAAGCTGGAGTACCGTCGCGTTACAGATACGTGTTGGATCGAATGTTGCGACTTGTAGATTCTAGAAACTAAATAAAGAATAATAAGGGGCTGTTTCACCATCCATTGATTAGTGTTAACTGGCGGTTAGGTGTGATGCCGTCTCTATTTGTTTTGTTCGAATAGACGGAGACGGCATCACATTTAACCGTCGGTTAACGCTAATCAATGGATGGTGAAACAGCCCCTAAAAATAATATAGTGTTAAAATTAAAGTACCTGAGTGTCCCAGCTTTGCTCGGGCTAAAACACAATAACAAGCGTTTTCCCAGATATAAGACCAAGCTAGATCGATTTTTCATCCCCGAAAACCTCTACATACCAAATTTTATCGAAATCGTTGGAGCCGATTCCGAGATCCCCGAAATATAATATACATGAATTGCTCGTTTAAAGGTATTAGATAGATATATAGATAAAATAACCATTTAATATTATTGTATTCACATTCTGTGAGAAAAACGGCCCAGACAGAACTACCAAGCTACTAATTCCTTAAATCGCACACCTTAAGCTCCGCATGGAAAAAAAACATTAGAGCAATAAAAACCTGACGCAGGTCTTCGTCAGCGAGGCTAGGGACTAGGTAAGAGTGATGCCTCAACAGCTCTTTATCTTAGCGCCTTCTAATTCTGTGGTCAAATCGTGATATGCTGTCCACTAATTAATGTCCAGCAGACAAATGATTATACATTTTTAACGACTAGACTTATCACTGCCACATATAATGCCTAAATATCACGCACGACGAAATTAGCCCTACCCGTTTGTTCTAGATATGGCAAATCCTACGGGCGGGCAGCGGACGATTGCATGGCAGACTTCACAGAGAACCAAAGAGACCTGAGACGAAGGGCTGACCTAAACAAGAGCTATGTCAGGTCCAGAAGTGCGCCAAGATGGAGACCATTCACTCGCGGGACGAAATACGAAGGGATCTCAGCCGATTCAGGGAAATTAATAAGTACAAAGGTGAGTAGGAAGTATCGATAAATATTGTGAGATTGTATGGTTGCGAAGCTCCCAAACGCCTACTGGGCCCGCGAAGAAACTACTAGGTACCTATCTTTGAAAAGAGGCCTGTCCCACACCACTCTCCAATTTTACCGAGTACCTACTATACGAAATAAGCTCGACCTTGTATGGTTGAATTAGAAAGGGTTGCTAAAGAAAACGTTTAAAACGTTAATGTTACTTGTCTCTTGTAACTGCTAAACTCAATATTGCCATTTTCCTGTAGAAAAAGGAACAGTCTGTTAAATAAATTTAATACTGTTTTCGTATCGTTTAAACTAAAATTTTCTACATTACAGAAAAATGTTCTCTTATCCGCAGAAAACACGATATCGCCAGAATTCCCGCCGATAGCAGGCTACACTGGGCACATACCTCGGATCAAGGGCTCAGAAGCATCTCTCAGCCAGCGGTACCACTGCGCTGCCAAACGGGGACTTGAACTAATACGATTAGAGAGAGACAAGCGGAAAGAAATCCACCACGCAGACGCCAATATTAAAGCGATACTCAAAGATCACGACAAGAAGTTTTCATATTGGAATTGGGGATAGCATACAGGCAGGAGGATGTTCTTTGGTAAATGCCGTTGAACGTTCTTCTGTGAAACTAGTTTCTTAGGAGGGACAATTTTGAGTTTGGATTTTATGTAGACGACATTGCAAAGTAGATTGATTTGCTAACTTATCATGCGGGAATATGTTAGCGACGCAAGAAATGTGATCATGGATGTGCACTTAAAGTGGAATTACCTACTGTTAAAAGGGATCGTTTGTTTGTTGATTAAATGTGACTCTATAGAATGGACTTGACTGTAAATTAGTACCTAACGGATGTTATTATCAATGCAATAGACATCATCATAATGTAATGTTATGAAGAATAGTACCTATTACAGTATTATTAAATTAAATACAGCATTCAAAGAGTATTTTCAAGGATACTTCCAATTTGTCAATGCATCATTGAAATTAAGTTGTTTAGAAATAGTTTTTAGGCATAAATATTTTAAGCAATGTTGAAAATAAAATTCAGTAGATATTTGAGTATTTCTTTGTTTTATTTAAATTTATTGTTAAGTAATTTTAATAAATGAATACAAAAATAGATACCACAGATACCTGATAAGTATTTTACTATTTAGGCTTATCTTGTAAAAAAAACTGTCATGTTTAGACGAAAATATAGACTTGCTTTAACCTTATTGACTATTAAAAAAATTTAATCTTATACTTAATTATTATAGTATGTTTTATTATATTATACTAAATATTGCATACAAAATATTTTTGTTTACACTGACCTCCAATTTGTATTTCTTAATCTCATCTAAGTGTACTAAAATAAGGCACAAATAATTATTTAAAACTTAATATATTTTAGCATTTTAAATGCAATAAATACTTTGTAATATTTAACTTTCCAAAATTTGGTTAAAATTATTTGAACTGTTACTTTAATTCGTTGAACCATAACTTACAGCGCTACCATCTTACCAGTCTTCTCACAGACACCATCCACTACCACTCCACTCTCATCATCTTCTGTAGGAGACGAATCAATAACATCACCTATTGAAGCTTTTCTATCACTGGCAAGTTCTAGCATTAAAGTTTCTAATTTCTGCGCCTTTCTAGTCTCATTGTGAGTTATTAAGGCACATAAGTGTTCCGTCAGCAGTTCTTTCTTCTCTTTCTCTTTCTGCAGATTGATTTTAGCTTGTAAGAACTCTTTTTCAACTTTTAAGTAATGTTTTCTAGAACAAAAAATTATAATTCTTTCAGGCTAAAATGTTCATTTAGTACAATAATAATGTAACACTGTGTGAATTAATTTGATTTGTTTGAGATTGTCTCTGTTTATTTGAAGTCTAAACACAGATATTAGACCAGATTTAATTTTTTTTCTCTGTACTAACAGTGAATTAGTGAAAATTTCGGAAGGAAACCTTTCGGAAAAAGCTAGTTATGAAGTATATTACACACCCACAAATCTCCTTATACCCCACTTATTTTTAAACTCAGCAAATGAAGGTGATAAATAAAGCTAAAAGTGTCTTAAGAATCTGGAGACATTTCCAAATAAAAAAATATTGTACAAACAAAACTTACTCTGCATCAGCATAGCTCAAGCATGCCTGATCTATTCTCTTCCTCAACACAGACACTTCCTGTGAGAACTGGCCATCTAACACTTCCAACTCCTTCTTTATCTTCTCCAAACGGATAACTTCTTCTTCAGTTTGTTTTGTCCTAAAACACAAACATTGTAAAGTTATATTTTCTAAATTAAAAATTATGGACTATTTTGTATGGACACACACCATATAGGTTTTCTAATAAGATTAAGGAATTTGTTACTGAACATAATTCTATTTTGCTTTGAAACATGCTTTACAATGAAATAGTGGAGTGTGTGAAATTTTGACAGTGATAAGAAATCAAGCTACTTCAATGAGTGATAACATGACATGAATCATGAAGTGATAAAATTTGAAATAGTGATGCGACTCCAGCCGGTTTTTACTTGAGTAACTCGAGTCAATTAGTAAAACTCATATTTGAGTGAAAAAAATTGACTCGAGTTTGTTTGCATTCGAGTTACCAAGTCAACTGGTGCACTAATTAGTTGTAAGAAGTCATTTGTTGATTAATGACATAATTAAGGTAAATAATATTTTGTATTTTATTTCATATTACCAAATATTAGTAATTTAATAAAGGTATTAAAAAAATCTTAATCTAAACTAATTGAAACTCAGCTCAAGTGATAAATTCTTACTCAAGTCGTAAGGAGTGTAAGTAGTTTACTCAAGTGACTCGAAAACTCGAGAACAACTTGAGTGACTTAGTAAAATTACTCAAGTGACTAGAGTCACAAAATCCAACTCGAGTCACATCACTAATTTGAAACAGTCTCAAGACTCACATTGTCCAGTACACATTTGGCTTGCTTAGAAAAACAAATTGTAAAACTGATTTAAGCTTCCACTAGTAGGCAGAATGTGAAAATACTGAACATACACAGTCACCATTTATAGCAACATCAGTTATAATGATATAATCAGGATGTAACATCCAAAAAAAAAAACTCCACACAATCTTTTCTATCAAAATCACACTGGTTATAATGAGCAACCATATATAACAACCAAATATTGCTGTTCCTTCAATGTTGTTATATGGTTTTGACTGTATTTCATTAAAATAGTCACTTAACAGATTTATTCAATAAACATTACCTATCAGCCAAAGCTTTAGCTAGCATTTCTTTCCGTTTCTTATTTTGCTCCTCCATTATCTTCTGCTTCAATTGCAACTCTCCAATCTTGACACTGTGATTCCCTGACTGATCCTCCATGTAATTGCTTCTCACCAAATCCGGAGTCACATCTGCACTGTTCTTTTTACGATTTATTTTATCATCAGTGTTTACTTCAATTGTTTCTTCAGGAAATACATTGTCTTCAATATTTAAATCAACTGAACTTGCTGTGCTTATGTTATCAAGGTCACTAGAATCATTATTGTTCATGCTGTCTTCACAAATTGGCTTGTTTTTTAAACTAAGCCGACATTTATCAAACATAATATTGATGGCTTCATCTGAGTTCTGCTTTTGTAGTGGCAGCTTATATTGAGGAGTTATTTTCTTAGGTTTGACACCAATTTGAGCTTTTTTGAAGTTTGATGTGACTTTAGGTTCTGTCAAGAGAAAAAAACAAAGTTCTATATTAAAAATAAAGTTATGTTCAATGTAGGTATTTTTCTATTATTGTTACACCAAGGGGAATAATAAAATACTTAATATAACAGTGGTTTATATTTATTTATTACTGGCATTATCACAAAAAACAAAAAAAACAATGAAACGGAATGCAAATCGCACATCTCAAAATTTCCTGTATTGTTTCCTGGTAAGTGTCATTATTTCAGATAAAAAAACATACTTAAGTATTAAAAATTGGTGATAACAATATATGACGTTAAGTAAAACTGAAGCACGTCAAATTGTAGCCTTGCGATAACTGGTATGCTATTAGATTTGCCACTTTCTTAGAACAGAACTGTTTACATTATGAAGTTTTTGCGACGGAGAAATGGGGTCAGTTTACAGCTTGGTATTGGTAACTTTTCTACAGCTACCTATATTATGTTGCTTTACACAACGAATTAAAAGTTAGTTTTAATTTAAAGAAGTACTTGCCGATGTTTGCATCGGTTTCCACGGACTTGATCCGTTGCAAATCCTCTTCACTAAATCCTGTAAACGTCGAAGACATCTCTGTATCACAGTGTAGCTTCACTTCTACTATTTCAATTATACTAGACTCCTATTTTATTTTTATAGCTTTAATTAAAATGTTCATGATGGTTACAAAACTATATTTTTAAAGTACAGTGCAGTGCAAGAAATGCGAGCGAAGTATTCGATGACGTCTCCCTATATATACTGTAGTCTTTGACGTGACGTGACGTGACGTGATGTGCGTGCGTGTGCGTGCGTCTGACTGAACATGACAGATCACAGATAACTAACAACAGCACAGCAACACAGCAATGAAGTCAGTGACAGAGGGGCTACTACAAAACTCCAAAATCGAAGTTCGTATCGCACCGTCTCTTTCACTTGCTTATTAAATGACATAAGCGTCAGCGAGACGAAGTTTATGTTTTGCACTTCGTGGTATAGGGATAGGGTCTGCTGGGCTACTACGAAACTCGAAAATCGAAGTTCGTATCGCACCGTCCCTTTCACTCGCCTATTAAATGACATAAGCGTCAGCGAGACGGCAACATCACGAAGTTCGAGTTTTGCACTTCGTGGTATAGGGTCTGCTGGGCTACTAACTATGAAACTCGAAACTCGTAGTTCGTATCGTACCGTTCCTCTCGCTCTCGTAATTAATTATAAGAAGAGTATAAGTGTCAGAGGGACCGCAGTACCGCACGACACAAAACTTCAAGTTTCGTGTTTCGTAGTAGCCCTGCAGATACGCAAAGTACGCAAACAAATGTTCATGTTCATCATAGCTAGCTACATATTAGTAATCTGTGTTCATCACAGACTAATAAGTCACGCTATGGTCTCTTCTCAATAGTATGTAGGTTCCTCAATTTGCATAGAAGCTAGCGAAATCTAGCGCTCCTTGTTAAAATAACTTACCTATAAATTCTGCTTTCTTGCCATAACCAAAATATAATAGTGAAAGTACATCAATATGTTTTTATATCATATTAAACATTCAATCTTAATAATTAAACATTTTATTCAAAGATTAATTGAACTTTCTCAAGAAATTTGAAAGGAACAGAGAACATTTTACTAGTAACATTGCTTACCTACTCGTTTATGGACTGAGCGACCACACGACACGAACTTCGAGTTTCGAGTTTCGTAGTAGCCCAGCTGCCTAGTTTTCCTATTTTGTTTTGGCATGATTTGGACCTCCATGGATACTCCTTCTCCCTTAGAAAATACTCGAGTTAATATTAAAAACGCTGTAAAATAAAAACAAAAAAATGATGATAAATGAAAAAATAATTAACTGCCTACTCCGAATTTTGAAAATCGAAGTTCGTATCGTACCGTCCCTCTCACTCGTATTAAATAGTGTATAATACTATTCAATGGAAAAAATCAATTGTGTAAACAAAGCATTTTTTCACGATTACTCCGTAGTTACTTACATTTGAACGCCAATCCCGATCATATTCACATCTCAATGAGCTCAGCACTGTTTTTAACAATCATTTTATCATTAAATAATCGTGTAAATATGTTTATTTTATAGAATTAAATGGAAGACGAAAATCCGTTATATTTGTCAAATTGACATGATAATTTTTTCCTCACCGAAGTTGGTCTATGGTCGGTCTAGTCTCTGGAAATTTAGTGCTGTACCAACAAAATTAATTATTTGACTGAACCAGCCTTACCTACCGATAATTATGGCTGGCTCTGCAAATTAATTTATTCGTAGATATTAATTATTTGTGTTAAGTTACACTATTTAATGAAGGTTTATAAAGGTTTCTAATCCTATCCTACTATCCTACTAATCCTACTAATATTATAAATGTGAAAGTTTGTGAGTGAGTGAGTGAATATGTTCGTTACTTCTTCACGCTGAAACGGCTGGACGGATTTGGATGAAATTTGGCGAAAAGTTAGATAACATAGGATACTTTTTATCCCGATATTCCCATGGGATAGGGATAAAATCTTGAAATGACAACCGCTCAGCTTTGTCATGAAAATTGGTATATAGATAGTTTGACATCTGGAATAAAACATAGCCTACTTTTTATTTCGATATTCCCACGAGATAGGGATAAAATTTCGAACTAATAACCGCTGGGCTTAGAGTCATGAAATTTTACCATGATTGTTTTTAATGTAATGTCAATGAAAACAACGATTTAATTTTCGGGAATTCCCACGGCAATTTTTAAAAATCCCGGTATTTCAGCTGTTGGACCTAATGATTTACGTGTGCGAAGCCGTGGGTAAACACTAGTTGGACGATAAAAGAGTATTATAGTAGAAATTATGTAGATTTCTATTTACTAGTACTTATCATATTTACTGTGGAGTCCATTGTTGGACCAAACAATCATTTTGAATCACTTCCCTGTGTCTACTCTCATTTCCCTGTCTTATGTAAATTTAAAAATGCCTCTTCTAAATTATATCGAAAATACAAACTGAGACATGGATGCACAGAAAAACCAGAAAAAGAGACCAGCGCTGGGAATCGAACCTAGGTCCTCAGCAATCCGTACTGCGTACTATAACCCCTACACCACCGTTGGACAGGAGTCAAGATACAAATTTCTCCTGTGCACACATATCTCAGGTTGCCTTTTTCTACTACGCTACTTAAGCAGCAAAAAATTCTAAATTAATCCATATTTTAACTGACCCTTTCAATTCTAAAATACTCCATCATAAACCTTGGGGAAAATATACGTCAAATAATATAAGTGGATATACATGTTTCACCATTTTAAAAATTCTACCCTTAAAGGGGTATAAAGGGGAGTGTAAGTTTGTATGGAAAAAACGTTAGGTATATATATTTGAAGATATACCTAATTCTAAAACTTCGTGAAAATGCTATTAAACATTTTATGTTTAAAGGGACATGGAAACATTGTGAATGACTCTTGAACAGGACTAAGAGAATACGTGATTCGCCATTTTTAAAAATTAAACTTAGGGAAAACAATAATAATGAAATATGAGTAAATTCAAAATAATTATTTACTGCTGATTGAAGTATCTTAAAGAGCTTTCACATCACTAGAGCCAACGTCAGTCAGTCAGTCAGCCAGTCGTCAGTCAAGTGTCAATGTCAGTCACCACATTTGTTTACACAATTGATTTTTTCCATTGAATAGTACCATAATAATAGAGGAACGACACGAACTTCTATTTTCAAGATTCGTAGTAGCCCCTATAGTTTGTTTTTCTGTTTTTCTATGTAAGAGAAAATACAAATAGCAAAATAAATTGACGGATGGAAGTTGTCCTTGTTTTTTTTAATTAAAATTTGTTCAGTGTTTCTTCGCTAAATTAATTACATTCGTCAAAAATAGATATTTGTAGGTACTGTACTGAATTGTTATGTAATTAAATTTGGCTCCAAAAATGTCAACAAGGAAAATTCTAATCGGTTAGTTTTGATTTTTATGTTAAATCAAACATGCTTTAGCTATACCAATATGAACAATCTGTATGCTTACTATTTTCTTCTGTAGGCGGTGGAACCGGCTTTATAGGTCGTCGCTTGGGAGAGTTACTTTCGAAAAATGGATACGACGTTAAGAACGTAGCACGAATGCCGGCCACAAACAACATATCTTGGTCAATTTTAGAGGCGAGTGGGTTGCCGAAAAATACTTGTGCTGTGGTTAACTGCGCAGGCCAACAATTCATGGACTTTACTAAAGCCTGGTCTCCTGGGTAATGAATTAAATACTATTATGTAAGGCTGGACTGTTGAGTAAAGTAGTGAGGTACTGCTGCTGTTTTTACTGTCTTTTGATTAGGTACCTAATCTACTTTTGCATATTGTTAATTTAGTTGGTCTTCAGAATAAATGTAGTAAACTTAAGTGTATCAGCCCTTCTTGTGTCTTGTTGAAATAATATTTTTAATTTCTGAGGCGCAGCCCTACTCAACATACATATTTTTTATTTTAGGTAAAATCTGAATATTTTTTTTTCTCGAGAAAGATATTGCCTACATATTATATTATTATTATTATTGTTAGCCTTTCCTAGCTGTTTCCAGGGGCCTTCTTGTGTCAGCACTACGTGTTCGATCTGGTCACATTCCACTTAATTGTTTTTTGCATTTGATGAGAGTTGTGCAATCACCTTTGTGTATGGGATGTGATAAGACTGAAGACCTTATTCACTTTCTTGTGGAATGTGATCAGAATAAGGAGATCAGAGTCAGGTATTTGGATGGTATGGGCTTGTTTAATGGAGGTGTAAATGTAATTCTCAGTCGACCGCTTTCAGAAGAAGCGACGCGAATTTACAGATTCATTGGACGGGCCTTTGCATCCAGAGACGTGGTTTCAGTGCAAGGGAGAGTGTAATATCTGTCTTTAGTGTGGTGTATATATCTGAGGCTCCCCATGAGGCTGACATAGTCACATTTGGTGTGCTAAAGCCTCGTTAAAATATTAGAGGAAAAAAAAAAAAAAAAAAAAAAATTGTTAGCCTATTCTGTCCTACATATTATAATAAAGGTTTTATATCCAGGCGTCACATCTGCTTGGAGAGAGATTCCCATATTGAGGCATAAAGAGTGTTTTGAAATTCATTCAGTTAATCTTTTATTTCGCAGGTTTAAACAAAATGTCCAAAATTCTCGAGTGTATACCACAAAAGCACTGGCAAAAGCGATAAACAAGGCCCAAGACAAACCAAAGGTGTATGTTGTAGTCACAGGAGTTGGTGCATATGAACCTTCAGACTCAAGGCGATATGATGAAGGCAGCTCTACCACTGGCAGTGATTTCTTCTCAAAATTGGTTATTGAATGGGAAAAAGCAGCTCAAGTTGACCCTCCTGTTAGGCTTGTAAGTATTTCTAAAATAACCAACTGTTCTATATAGTATGATCCATATTGGACTATAAAAACCCAATCAACCAAGGACTGCATGCAGAAGTACTCCATGAATTTGACAACCAGATATCCCATTGGTGAACCTGACTACAAGGCTTTAGGTTGTGGATTCGATCCCCAGTCAGGGTCAATAATAATATAAACTAGTTTATTCGCGGCTTTGCACATCTGGTGGTTACAATTGAAATTCTGGGATTTTACAAAATTCCTGTGAAAAATCCCAAAATTTATATCGTAATCTTCGTTGAGGTGTTGTGTTAAGAGCAACTATCCCGTGGGAATATTGGAGTAATAGTAGCCTGTGTTATTTCAGACATCATCATAATTATATAATAGATCACTCGTTTTTGGGTCGAAATTCGAACTTACAAAATGTACACACCCAATATCATATTTTCTCTAGTTTTTCGTGAGTCCCAAAGTCAAAGATTCGAATTGCTTTAAAATTCCAGAGAAATAATGCGTTGTTTGGGAGAAACATGTCAAAATGATGTTGTAGAGCGCCATCCTGCTCGGTCTCGTTTTTTTTTTGTCCCGTCTTGGCGGTTCACTTTTATATTATAGATAATGTATGATGAAAATTATGAATGTTTTTTCTTGAATTTAATATGTATTTGAGTATCTGTTGTCTAGTATATTCTCACTACTTTAAAAAAAGCTTGTACTTACCTCATAATTGATACTTTTCTTAGTAAACTTTATGTACATTGTATTTTCAAAGGTCAATTTTTTGAGATACAAGATTTTTTCAGAGTAGTGACGATATAGTACTTATAACACAAACTGCTACCATGTGGAATTCTTTCTCATGAGATTTATTTATTACAAATGGTGAGCAAACATCTTTATTTATGGTTTCTGGACAATTACTTATGCATTAGCACTTTTTCCTAGTGAGGATGTAGTTGCAGGGGGACATTTGAATTTGGGCCCCCCCCCCTCTTCTTTATCCGCTGATCATAACTATTGGTCTTAGTTTTCACTATTCTTTTTTAATAGTTTAAATGAAATTTCCGTTCAGGTTATAATAAGATCTGGTGCAGTTATTGGACGCTCTGGTGGTATGATAAAAAATATGTTTATACCATTCTACTTTGGGCTTGGGGGCCGCATTGGCTCTGGTGAGCAGTTCCTGCCTTGGATACATTTGGATGACTTGACCCGACTTATTCATTTTGCTATAGAGAATGATCATGTCAAAGGTGTACTTAATGGTGTTGCACCTCAAGTCATTACAAATAAAGACTTTACAAAGGTAATTTTTTTTACTTACGAGTAATACTTGTACTAATTTACTGTCCAAAATTTATTGGCCTAGTATTCTCTGATAAGTTCCTAGTATTTAATGTGACAGATATCTGTGATGCTATCTCTGTTTATTCAATCAAAATAAACACAGACATCTTTATTCATAGTGACAATAAAAGAAGGAAAAGGAAGGTGATAGTATAAAGTGAAGATATTTATTGGAAAAGGAAGGTAGATTCAGAAAGGCAACTGTAACAATGCCTAATATAAAACACAAAAGTGTCTAGGTATAACAGTTTCTAAATTTTAGAATGGATTGATAACTTTTGTTATCGTCAGACTTACAATTATTGTGCCTGACAAGACCTTTAATAAAAAATAGTTTTTTTTTTAAAATTTTCAATTACAAAAGAAGTTTTTAGCCTTGTTGCTAAGGTAACGAGTAAGCTATTTGTCACTTTAAATATATTGAAGTCGTCAGAAAGTCTTTTAATGTGTGTAAAACTAATAGAGTAATAGAGATATTGGTTCCAATCAAACTAATGTAATTGCTCTATTTCTATTCCAGTCCTTTGCAAAAGCTTTGAAGAGACCGGCCTTGTTCCCAGTGCCTGAAACAATTCTGAACTTCCTGTTTAACCCTGAAAGAGCCATGATTATGACAAAGGGACAGCATGTCATACCAAAGAGAGTTCAAGACTATGGGTTTGAATATAAGTATAGTAACATAGATGAAGCTTGCAAGGAGGTTGCTCATCTTTTCCCTAAGAAACATCCACTCGAATAGACTAATTATTTATTAGATACGTAAATATTGTAGTAAGTAGTTGTTAAAGTTGTCAAATGCTATAATTATGTACATTTTACATAAATTAAAACTTATTAGTATCAAATGACAGTTTAATGTCTTGTGTGTATTTATTTTTGAAGTATTGTTTGTAATTATGAGAGAAAACGTAACTTTATGATTCAGATATAAATGTTTTTACTTTAGCGCAAATTACTAAATATTCTACAGTATAGTGTATAATCTGTACAAATAGATGCAAACTAGTCTTTCGTTGGTACTCGTCTAGTTATTATCATTTTAAATAAGCAATCTGAAGATTTAGAAGAAATATGAAGTGGCTAACTATTAAATTTCATATTCCAAAGAAAGTCTGGATTGCATTATATTAATATGTATTTTTTATAACATTACAATGATATTGGTTCTTTTTCACTTAAAATGATGAAATCGCAGCTATTATACTGAAAAAGATGGTAAAAAACTGGTAAAATTAACTTATTAAAGTAATGTTGATGCCACGATAATTTTATTCCCTAATGTTTTACCCGCAGGTTTGCTTGCGTAAACCATTCATTGCGTCAGAACCATTCAGTGCAAATCAGTCTACAGTTGAATTGCTTAAGAACAACCATTCAAGAATTTGTTTCATTTATTCGATAGTTTTCTTAATAATTAGCTAATTTGTTTGTTTCTAGACAAAGTACTTGCTATTACAAGATTTTACTTGTCCATTCATACTGATCTCTTTGGCATATCGAAATAAAAAGTAATCACTTGTATTATTCCGAAAATCCAGCCATGTCATCTCTCTAGGTACATACCAAATTTTAACTAAATTCGAAAATAAGTTTTTGGTAAAAATTTAATTTTTAATACAAGCTTTTTCGCTGACTGTACTTTTTGTTGACTGTACTTGCATTGTCACCCAAACTACATTTGCATGCCAAATTTCAAGTCGATGCCATTAACCGTTGAAGAATTCCGTCCTGTGGAGACGATCCTGGCCGGACTACCAAGATGTCACTACCAGATTATTGTATTGTCACGCAATTTACATAAGTATACCAAATTTCAAGTCAATCCCACTTCTAGAAGTTGGTCGAATTTAACTTGCAAGATTTGATTACAGACAGACAGACAGGTAAAACTAAAAAAAAACTTGTAAAAATAGGAGGTTTTATGTTCGACTGTGTCTTTTTAACGGCGTAACTTTTTAAGAGGTCAAATAATACTTCCAGTTATTTATTGTTTTATGTTCATTTTTATTGTGTATTCATTTATAAAACTAACACATACGTACTTATGAAACTTTTTAAATAGATATTTAATTAAATGCACATAATCTTAAACAATTCAAGCTACATACTAAGTATCTTATGAATATAATGCAATTTACTAAATACCTACGAATATATAATATGTACCTAATATTCTCATTATTTTAGATGTAGACAGGTGTATGCATTCACGCGTAGGATACCATGAAATTGTCACCAGGAAGGTGCAGTAAGCAGAAGTAGATGAGTTGCGGTCGCAGCTTAATTTTATCTACACACCCCCTTTATGAGCAGGGTTACTACGAAACTCGTGTCGTGCGGTTCCTCTGACACTTATACTATTTAATACGAGAGCGAGAGGGACGGTACGATACGAACTTCGAGTTTCGAGTTTCGTAGTAGCCCAGCAGGTACTTACTTACCGTAACTAGTAAAGTGAGTCGTGTAAGATCATTTTTAGCTCTACAATCGCAACTTATCTACTTCTGCTGTTGACTCTTTAGGTTCACCTCATATCTCCACGGTATGGGCGTCATTTAAACCAATAGGTATTCCTAACTTTCAGTAATTCTGCAATCTCTTTTTCTAGGCTCCTCATGTATAGTTTGTTATTTGTCAGATGGCCTTGGAATATTGTATTCGATGGGAGACGCTTTATATACCTAGTGCCATCCACGAAGACGCGTGATTTTATCAAAATTAGACATTAATGACATTGTAATAAGAACCACGGCACGCGTCGTCGTGAATGACTACCTGTAGCATTCAAGACTTGCAATATTGGGTTTAGTAAAGTAAAGTAGTATTTTGCCTCTTCTTATTTATCATGTGCTACGTTTACGCAATTGTAACTTCGTCCAACAAGGAAAACCATTTGGCAATACTTACTATGCAACCAGAAATCTAAATAGGTAGGATCTGTAAGCAGCAGAAGTGTATGAGCGGTTACAGTGCTCTAACTAAACGATCTAAACACGGCATCTACTGGCAAAGTAATAAGATAAGATTTGAGCACCCAAATCACATTACATAAGCGCTATCGCCCACACCACAGTTTTGTCATTTTCTTGAGTCCTTTGCTTGAATGTTTTGCTAATTAAAATTACTAAGTAAGTATACAAGTACCTAGTATTCATATAAGTAGGTCTATGCTCGGGGTTTCTCTGCGGGATAGAATTAGTAATGATGATATCCGCAGTAGAAATAAGGTTACCGACATAGCCCGAAGAATTGCGAAACTAAAGTGGCGGTGGGCGGGGCACATTGCTCGCAGGACTGATGGCCGATGGGGTCAGAAGGTTCTCGAATGGCGTCCGCGGACTGGGAGACGAGCTGTCGGTAGGCCTCCAACAAGATGGAGCGACGACCTGGTTAAAATCGCGGGATCGCGTTGGATGCGGAAAGCACAAGACCGGTCTGAGTGGAAAGCCTGGGGCAGGCCTATGTGCAGCAGTGGACGTCTTTCGGCTGACATGATTATGATGATGATGATGAAGTAAGTATACCTATATACGAAGTCTTACCGTTCAGTTGTACAGATAATGCGTAATGGTTTTCCATCGTATTTTATCGGAAAAGTTCGTATTTATCGTGCTTGTCGATTAGTTTCAGATCAGTACCTATCATACAGCCGGGCAGCCGTACATACCTATTTCGTTTTGGCATTTGACACTAAATAATAAAGTTTCGTATGAATGGATATGAAAAGGTTTTGGAAAAACACTTCAGGTGCCGTCGTATTCCGAATGAGATCAGATTCTTCCCGATGGAAGAATCATCGTCGTCGTTTCATTAGGGTCCGTTTCCACCAGAAATTTGCAAGGATGTGTTGTGAGGAATGTGTTTGTCATGAACCGCTTCATTTACTTTGGCCTCGATCCGCTCCGCTGTTTCCACCAGAGATGTGCTGTGCGAGGATAAGTAGGTAAATGAAGAGTTTCTATTGGTTCATGACAAACACATTCCTCGCAACACATCACAACCTCGCACGTTTTTGATGGCAACGCAGCCTTATGCATTACACATGTGCAAACTTCTTGGCTTGTGGCAAGACGTAACCCGGCGTGAACGGACCATTATATCGCTTAATGTCTTAAAATCTACTGTTCAATGAGACGCGTCGTATTCCGCGAACCTTTCAACTAGTCGCGCGACGTATTTGCGCAGGATGTCTTGGCGCATGCGCCCTACGTCGAGAACCTCTTCGTGGTTGGCTTCGCTGTCGGTGTCGTCGTTTGTAACACACTCGTTGGTGACCAACGACATTCCGAATACCCGCATGTCGCAATGTCTGGCGATGATTACCTGGAAATTGAATTAGGTATTAAACGGTGGCTGGGTTGTGATTCTGTTGGATCGGAAGTTGCTTTTAGTTTCTTTACTATAGTTTTACCAACCACCACCCTAGTGACATTAGCGGAGCGTCTCTATTACAATTGTTTTCGTTCGGTCACCATCAGATAGGTACAACTGATACCTACAAGGTCAAAAATATAGTCTATATTCAAGGTATTAGAGTTCATTTTTAGATAGTTTTAATAAACTTGGCCGCTCCTAAATATCTGATGGCGACTGTTCCTAGTGTACTAGTGTCATTTTATTTTGCGCCACACCACTGGACGCTGTTCAAAAGGTACTTGCTTTTCCAACCAAATATCTAAATTGCGTATACAGGTAACTGGAATAATTCAGTCAGTATAATAGGGTAAGTTAGTTTATATGAATTTCCCTATAAAAGATATTAGTAGGTAAGTAAGTTTTTTTCTTTTAAGTAGGTTTTTATGCCGCCACTCCAAGTGCCATCTAGTGAGCAAATATAAAAACTCCAACATCCTGCATCGCGCTGTCGAAGTTTCTTAACTCGGATGCGTAGGTAAATAAACTTCCGACGTGTCTTCAGAGTTCGGTCCCCAGGCATAACATCTGCCTGGAGAGAGATCTCTATTGTAACTTCTCCGTGCACCTACTCGACCTACTCGTATGTACAGTACATTAGGCCGATGATCAACATGTAACGCGCAAAAACGTGACATTAACACAAATTAAATTTTTAGATAAAAATATTTTCAGGGTGTTCTTTTTGCGATACCTTCCTTGTCTTACCTATTTAGTTAACCTTGTTACTTTACAGGATGTCTGTTGCGATATGAACTCAAATAGCATATTACCTCATGGACAGTGGACATCCCAACGGCATCTACTCCCACCATCTTCAACATGTTGAGTTCCGCCACGGTTTCGAAGTTGGGTCCTCCGAGGCACGTGTAAACACCTTCTCGGACTATGTTGTCGATGTTCAGTTCCTTTGCTACCTGGAAGGAAGATCGTAATGAAGGTAAGGACTTAAGCTTGTCACACACTACGCAGATACGATAATATTTTATCTGCGTATAATAACTTAATGATCTGAAACTATCACACACTATGCAGATACGATAATATACGAGACGATACATTCAGTCTAAATCCTTCAAACTGAGTAGACTCGTTTTTTGGTGCGGATTGTTTATACAGGATGTTTTCGTGTTTATTTCTTCTAGATTTACTCGTGTGCAGCGGGGCTCTCACATCAACCTGTATCTATCTGCAGATAAAATACTATACCATATTTATATCGGCAGATATTATACACAGATCAATTTATATACGCTGATAATATCTTTGCCATCTTTCGATATATGGCGGTGCCCACAGATACATCACGATAAAATAAAAGTTGTCTGCGCTGTGTGTGTTAGCTCATTGAATTGTATAGGGAGCGATATTGACAGATATGCGTTCAGATACAGATATCTTATCGTATCTGCTTAGTGTGTGACACGGACACGCTTTAAACTTATTCATACTAATGCCAGTGGCTCTGTGATCTGAACAGATCATTAGATCTAGTATCTGTTCTGTAGCCCTTAGGAGTCTGTCTTGCAGAGCTTGAAACTTGCATGGCTCTGCCATTTTGAAAAAAAAAAACGTAAACTTATTGTAGTTCTGTGCTATGGACCGAGTATTCAAAAAATCATTATATTGTCATATGGTTACTGATTGTAATCGTACATTAGAAGGACGTTTAATCTTTGTTACTGCTTTGTACTGCACAATAACCTGAGATAACCCGGGCTAAGAATTGTAAATACCTACATACAATCAACATGTAAGTAAAACAAGAATCGTAAATATTTATCACTCTTAGGCGCTGTTTCACCATCCATTGATTAGTGTTAATTGACGGTTAAATGTGATGCCGAACAAAACAAATAGAGATGGCATCACACCTAACCGCCAGTTAACACTAATCAATGGATGGTGAAACAGCCCCGTAATGACGTTAGCTGCACAGTCTAATGTATAGTAGATTGTACAACAAGAGCATAAAATGAGCCATTTTACCCAAGACGTTAATATAGCCACCCAAGCCGGTACCTACGGCGAGGGCGGATAGACACGTCGAGGGGAAAATGGGTTTAATGCTCGAGTTTTACACTCTGCTTTTCACTTCGACTGCGTGGAAATGAAATAGCAACACTGGAAACAATTGTTCACTTACTATGTACCTTTTATTTAAATGCATTACTATTATAATTATATTTTTTCAGTTTTATTGATTTATTTTGATCGATTTTTATTTCTATATAAATTAAAAATGATTAAAAAAATATGTAGAAACTTTTGGTTTATGGCGGTTTACACCTGATTTCCTTGGTCTTAGACGAAAATTTTACTTTATGCACTAGAGCATGAAAAGTTATTTTATGTCGTCTAGATTCAGCATAAACACAAACTTTACGAGCATGAGAAGTGAAAAAAAAGTTTTTGGTAAAAAAAATATTTTTAATGCAATATTTTTTCGCTGACTGTACTTCTTTTTGACTGCACCCAAACTACATTTGCATACCAAATTTCAAATCGATGCCTTTAACCGTTGAAGAGTTCCGTGCTGTGGAGACGATCCTGGCCGGACTACCAAGATGTCACTACCAGATTATTGTATTAAAGTAAGATCTCTTACCATCAGGAGACCCATTTGCTCGTTTGCCATCGAGTCGAATAAAAAAAAAAAAAAGTATTATCACGCAATTTACATAAGTATACCAAATTTCAAGTCAGTCCAAGTACTGGAAGTTGGTCGTATTTAACTTGCAAGATTTGATTACAGAACAGACAACGGGACAGGTGAAACCAAATAAAAGCTTGTAAATATCATAACTATTAAGCTTTAATTTGTTATTTTAAAAGTTTTAGTAGGTCTGTGGCCCCTACCACCAAATGAATTTAGCTAACCATTTGATGTACTCGTGGGTTTTCTTACAAATTGCGATAGCGGTTTCCCAGTGGCGGACTAATAGTGGGATGGAAGGGGCGGCCCGACCCGTGCCTCCAGCCCCGGGAGTCTCCAAATGTCCACAAGTTCTCTTGATAAAGTCCTGATTCCTCAACAAGGCTAAAAATATGCTTCGTACATCAACTTCTAAATTTCTATACTAGGGGGCCTCATTCAGCTTTACCGCACCAGGCCCCGAATGGTCTTAGGCCACCCCTATTTCCACCCCCATACCGAACGATTTCGTTCGGCCAATTTTAAACGGCCTAGCCATCGAAACTTACTTGTTTTGCAATTTTCCTATACTCCAAGTTGTACGCTCTGCTCATTGGGGGGAAGCGAGGCCCAAACCTCTCATCATTGGGACCGTGCAGAGGGTTGTTGCCAGCGAACCCCATGAGGTTGATGTGGTCCTTTACTATCATGAGGTCCCCAATTTTGTAGTTGGGGTTGAGACCCCCTGCAGCGTTCGTAGCGATGAGAGTTTTAACTCCCAATAGCTTCATCACGCGAATTGGCAGGCAGCACTGGAAGTAAAATTTTTGAGTGATGAATACTTAGCAGTTAAGCCCAGTTTATAGATCAGTTTAGACCTGGAAAAAATGTGCAAGTCGTGTACATTGCTGCGTTTCAATGACCACTTCAAAACTTTCGCTAATTAGGTAATTGGCTTCGCAACTTCGATCAACAATTCTTCGCAATGTTAAACAACTTCCACGATTTTGCTTGCAGGTCTAAACTGACTTTATAATGGTTCTAAGTTTTGGTTCTAAGTTAAGTAATTTAGATAAATAACATAGAAGCTCTGGTCAGCTATCAGCCACCTAAGCTGAGATAGTGTTTCTTTTAAATTTATTATTACGACTATATACTAACAACATGTTTTTTTTTCACATTTCAAGTCAATAAAACAGCTTCTGGAGAGGGGATACTTGACTAACAAAAATTAGCACTAAAGCCTACAGAGGCGAGTGCTATACGCAAGATCAATATTGTGATCCGCCGATATTTATTGTCGGATTACGATATTTATTGACGTGTAGGGTAGTGTATTGACGGATCACAATATTTATCGCTGGGTTTCTGGAAATCCTTGTGATTTGATCCCAGAACCTTGATTGTGATATTTATCTTGCGTGTAGTGTCGCTCGTCAATATTTATCGCGTCAGTACGCAGCGAGACGGCAGCGATGGAAGACGTCCGTGACACCGCGTATGTGGGTTCTGCGTCTGCCGCGGAGAACCCATGCCACGAGCAAGAATCCATGACAGACATGACATCTTTTTACTCGTTTACAGGGCTACAATTATTGTCACATAAGCTCTAATTTTCCTCCGTTTAGGGTCCATCACGTCTGCCTCGTACAACGAACGCTTCAGTACTGACGCGATCCGTATTGATGGTGTAGGGTGTGCTGTGATCCGGCCCAAGTTACATAAGTAAATATCATGATAATTATCACAATATTTATTGACGTGTAGCGGCTCTAATCTAAACCTCTCGTGATAGTTACAAAAGTAGTGCAGCTTTTCGGAGTAATTGTAGGTAGGTGTTTAAATAAATGGGTTGGGTAGGCAATAATCGCACAAATGTTTTTGCACTCCCGTTGGTCTTATCTCATTCTGTTAATATGCGTCTGCGCATAGGTAGGTAGTGAGTTTTTCAAAATCGAGGTTTAGTGCTTAGTTCATTCGTTAGCTATAATTATAAGTTAAAATATTTTGCTAGTTCTTTAAACGTATGATGCTTCCAGTCCCATTTTCTCCTGTTCCAATTATTACTTAGTATAAATAAATTATTTGACTTTTTAAACCGCAGCAAACAGCCGTCTGCTATCTTAATGCGACGTTTACCCTCTTATTGTGATGCTAATAAAAACAAGAGATAACCTCGCTGCTGGGGGTCGAACGACTAACTTGCATCAGCCACGTTTATTTTCCATCGACTGTTAGGGAATATTTATTTAAAGACGAAACGGCCGCCTGTGTGTGTGGGACCTTGAATATAAAAAATAATCACCCAGAGCACCCAGACAATATTATTGCTTTAATTATTTAACCAATAAATCCTGCGTCACGGACGGGAAAACGTAGTGTACGGCGTCCTGAGGTACGGTGGACGGACGACTTAAGTGGGTCGCTGAGGGCGGATGGATGCTAAGACAAGAAAGAGTGTTGTGGCGCGCCATGGAAGAGGCCTATGTCCAGCAGTGGACTGCTGTAGGCTGATGATGATGATGATGATGATCAAATCCTGCGTTCATCCATTGTTGAAAGTTTAATTGCGTAAAGAAATAAGCAAGTAGTTACTACTTGAATGACTGAGCCAAGCTCGGTGTTCTTTTTAGGGTTCCGGAGCCAAAATGGCAAAAACGGAACCCTTATAGTTTCGTCAAGTCCGTCTGTCTGTCTGTCTGTCCGTCTGTCCGTATGTCACAGGCATTTTACTCGAAAACTACAAGATGTATATCAATGAAATTTGGAGTACAGATGTCTTGTAAAAGCCGCTATTTAGTTTTGTAGTTAAATTACAAAAATAAATATAAGAAAATTAAAAGAAATTGAAAAAAAAAATAACTCGCATCAACGTGTGGCACATAGTTCGACAGCTCTAAAAGATAGTAAGGTTTAGCTAAACCGTGGACGGATGGATGGACGGACGGACATGGCAAAACTATAATCATCCTTGGATTTAGAGGTCTGGAGGCCTCGGGGCAGCAAAGGAGTGGTATTTTCCAAATAAAATAATGGGCCATTTGAGATTGAAGTGAACACATACAGATGAAAAGTTGTTTACTAGTGTTTATGTACTCGTCGGAATTTGGAAAAAAAAACGAAGTCTCTATTGCCCCTCTTTTGTGGAGGTCCCGGGGGGCCCGGTTGCCCTCCCCTAAATCCGGCCCTTCTTGTCAGAATGCGGAAGCCTCAAAAGATTGATTTGAACAACTCATCCTTTATAGTTTACGTAAGTGCCTAGCCTGGCACAACTAGTGCGCTAGTCAACTGAATGCATGTTTTTGTTTACGATAGGTCATTAAGATGGGAAGATGTTTGTTACATCACGCGTTATCTTATTTATTTATAGGTATCCAATAAGATTATCGTTATCATATATGAGCTAGGCTCGGAATGAATCAGTAATATCAATATGACAATTTTCCATTGGAAAACACGTTTGTCAATTTTGACATGGATACTTAAAATGTAATCCTCAATGATATGAGAACTAAATGATGTAATTTTTTCCAGATAAGTTGTGAGACAAATGAATCCTCACTTATAGCGCTCGGCGTTGAGATTAGATTTTTTCTTTTGAATTATAATGTCTAATAGGTAACTGAAGGTAGAAAAAAGCAATCTAAGTAGGGCTAATAAAAAAAACCGGTCAAATGCGTGTCGAGCCACGCGCAGTGTAGGATTCCGTACCAAAATGCGAAAAATATTCAATATTAAGTTTTGATCTACTTAGTATTCGTTTACTTGTAAAGCCAACTAAGCTGTGATAGTTTTCCTTTTTAGGGTTCCGTACCCAAAGGGTGCCAACGGGACCCTATTACTGAGACTCCGCTGTCTGTCTGTCTGTCTGTCCGTCTGTCACAGGGATCTATCTCTGAAGCCGTAAAAGTTAGACTCTTGAAATTTTCACAGATTATGTATTACTGTGGCCGCTATAACAACAAATACTAAAAATAAAGTAAACTTACAAATTAAAGGGGGTCGTCATACAAGAAACGTGTGTTTTTCAGCGTTTTTTGGTTGCTAGGCGTTATTAGCCGTTGCTAAGGTCACCGAGTCGCCTAGCAACGGGTAGCTATGTCGTTTGAATATTTACCTTTAAGTTTGCGATTTTAATGACTTTTTATAAAAGCTTCGATAATATAATATAGTGACTGTCTGATTGTGTGGTTTATTCGTTTTTGTGCAAAATTTATAAAGCAATTTATGAACCACAAACCTCAATGAAGCCAAATTTGATAAAGCGCTCGCCAAATCCACACCGTACTAATCACTGTTTACCTATTGTTTTTTACACAAAAAAATCATACTAAGAATTTAACACTATTTACAAGGTTTATAATAGGTACAGTTCAAAATTAATTCACACTAGTCGAGCTTCTTATTATTTAATTTAATTACCTACACAACATACGAAGTCCGCTGAACTCCCGCGAATGAACCGCGCTGACTGCCGCTGACAGCTAATTTTTTTTTGATCCGCGCGCGGCGCTTTTAGGGCAATGGATTCAGAAGCAAACAACCAGAACCCAAGAGGATGAGAATTCAAATTGTTTTTTTATTCAAAATACTTGCACAAGTGCTTACGGCGATATTTTTAGAAGCTTTTCTTTAGCTTGCCCTGATTTTTTTACTTATTGTTTGTTTGGGTCAAATCTTGGAAGCTAAATTTGACCCACTTCCAGTCGTCCGATCGACTTGAAATTTGGCATAGGTACTTATGTAAATTTGGTGACAATACAATAATCTGGTAGTGACATCTTAGTGGTCCTGCCAGGATCGTCTCTGCAGGAGGGAACTCCTCAAAAGTTAATATTACCGACTTGAAATTTGGTACAGATATGTAGTTTAGACGACAATGTAAGTACAGTCCAAAAAAAGTACATTCGGCAAAAAAAGCTTGTATTAAAAAATTATTTTTTTAACAAAAACTTATTACAAGCATTCTATTTATTTGCAGTGTAATGTAACTACTTATGTTTGCTCGGGTGGAATCTTCAACCGATTGAGCTGAAATTTTAAACGCATGTATAAGTCCGATGACAATGCAATATTATTATAACAGGGAGTTGATCTGATGATAAAGCTAGCGGGTGATCATAGGAACACTGTGATAAACGACACGCATCGAATTTGGACTAGTTTGTTGTCTTGACGAGTACTTTGGTAGCCAGGGGCATAAAGTAGATAGGTACAGTCAGCAAAAAAAAACTTATATTAGAAGAATTTTAAGAAAAGCTGAATTTTCAGAAAACTGTTTACGGAACCCTTCATGTACGAGTCCAACTCGCACTTGACCAATTTTTATTGATTAATTATAATAAAATTATAATTATACAGGGTGTTCAGCACATGGACCTCCAATTTTTTTTGGGATATTGTGGGGGTCATTTAGGGTCACGGTTTTGGAGATAGACTAGTTGATAGTCTCAAAGGGACACACGAAGTATTTTATTCCACAAAATTGTAAATTTTGTGAGAAAAATCCAACTGAAATTCAATTATTAAAAAAATGTAAGATTATTGAGAGCTTCATGTTTTTAAATGTCGTCACTGAAAAGGCAAAATTACTGAAATGCCAAACCATTTAAAGTCAATGTCAAACCCATTTAAAGTTTTTTTTTAATAAAAAAAAATTATCTTTTCATCTAATCATCCGATTTTTATAAAATAAGTTTATATGAAAATCTTTTTTATTTAGCTATGTTTATCACTAGACTCCCTATTGTTTTGTGCACTATTTTAAGAAATAAGTGGCGCTTAAGTAATAATAACTTCTTTTTTAGTACGTCAAAATTTCTTAAATACCATCAGCTTAAACTTTCTTTGTAGTTTGAAAGTACGATAACACATGACATGTAGAAATAAAAGTATGTGAAAATTTCGTTTAATATAGTATAGTTGCTGTCCAGGTGAAGTAAAATGACTTCAATTAAACGTGTTGCTTTTTCACACGTGTGGTATAACTACTTGAAAGCCGAACACGTAATTTAATAAGTGAGCCAAAATGTATTTAAAGTAAGTTTGGCAAAATTATTTATTCGAAGAAAATGACGCCAGCGATAAAATTTCCTATTTATAAGTACAATAAAACTACTGATAACTTTGTTTGAATCAAAAAGATGGCCATGCATTATACTGAAGTAGTTAAAATCTAATCACACATACACAAAAAATTACGTAACAACTGTAACACAAATGAAATGCTTCCAGTTTTTTAACTATGGTTAGTTTATTTGTAATTATCAGTTCTTAATACAAGGTATTTAAATAAAAGATATCCTTAAATTTAAATAAAAGATAAAGCCAACGTTATAATTATAGTAGGTACCTATGGTCTGTCCCAGAATTCGAGATACTAAAATGACGTTTCATGTGTTACCTGTTTTTTGCGTCTCATAAATAGTGATGTGCCGCAACCGGTTATTACCGAAAGATTTTGTAGGTACCTATGTATGTATGTCGTAAAATATTAAGATATGAACGAATCCGTGATGTACTAAAATGTAGGGCACTTAGGACATTCTAGAAAAGGTAAAATAGGTCTAATAAAAATGCGACCGTTTTCGAGATATTTCGACTTTTTATAGATGTTGATGTTTAAGTTTCAATTTCATTCTAAGTAAGTTTTACATTAACTAAATAATATGAAAATAATGAATATTTGATTTATTATTCTATGATATGAATATCGAAATAAAAACACGAGAAAACGCACTGATCACATCCGATGACAATACGAGTAAAGTAACGAAAATCGGTTGAATACCACTTGAATACGAAAAACATGAACAATGACGTTGTGTGATATCTGAGGGCCTACTCCGGAATTCTAAAATCAAAGTTCGTACCGTAACGTCCCTCTCACTTACGTATTAAATTAAATAGTAGTGTCAGAAGGACGGAACGACACGAACTTCGATTTTCGAATTTCGTAGTAGCCCTGCTGGCCCTGACTACGAAATGCAAAACTCGAACTTCGTATGTTGCCGTCCCGCTGACGCTTATCTCATTCAATACGCGAGTGAAAGGGACGGTGCCATACGAACTTCGTTTTTCTACTTTTGTAGTAGCCCCTCTGTATTATTTTTTACGTTGGCACTAAGTGATGAACACTGTATTTTTACCTGTGCTTAGATTTCATCACTTTATCGTATGATAAAGTAAAATGGAAAGTAGAATATTGAATGCATTAATGTTGTTTTTGCTATCGTCAAATAAACATTTTATCGGTTATTTAAGAAACCGAAATCACGGAGCAGCACTGTTCCTTTTATGCTGGCCACATTATTTTTACGTTTGACATTTCAGACTGTCATTTTAGTATCTCGAATTCTGGGACAGACCATATCTACTTCTAGCGTGACTCAGTAAGAACGTTTTATTTCTTACACTTGTCATACTGATTGACAAAGAAGTTATTTTACAAAATCATTACTTCCTATACAACAAATGAAACAAGAAATTTTTAACTTTTTAGATTATATTAACGAATTATCTCGATGTTAACCATACTACACGTAATAGGAACATTTTTTTATAATAATGTTAATTAAATATTCTTTATTGTAATTTATTTATTTCTTGTTTGTTTACAATTAAATCAATTTTTATTTCTTTATTTTATTTTCATATGGATAAGTTTAGTATGTTTGTTTGTGTATAATTCCGTGAGTCACAGACGGTTCTGACAGAGTATCAGCGGTCTGACGCCTTCAGCATAATGCTTGAATTGTTGGACTGAACTTTATTTAACAAAACACTAGCACACACACTAGCATTAACAGTCTATAAATAAGGTAAGCCGCGGAAGGACGAACATGGCGTATTCCTTGTAAAAGTACGAGCTCTAGAAAATACAGACATTCTTATACCCGTTATTTTTGCAGTTGTAGGTAAGTACGTAAATAATGAGTCGACGAATACGGCATTGGGCAATTAGGTAGGGTACTTACCATCCAAAGAGGATATCCTTCGTAGTAGTGGAATCTGCCCTGCATAGCAACGACCTGGACTCCTTTGAGTTTGCCGAACACCAGTCTTCCATGATGTCCTTCCACTGTGCTGACGGGAAAGTTAGGGATTTCTTCATAGTCGATACTTTCGGAGTCTTCAATCTGCTCTGCCAGGGAGCCTGGTGTACAAAGAATGATGTACCATCAGCCAAATATGTGGTCTACCACCCTAAAGTTGATACTTAATTGATTGCATGTCATAAAACACTAAAACCAATAGACGTGTCTGTCACCTTGAAAGTTCGACTTTAGAGACAAAATGACATAATATTCATTTGATAGGAACTTGTTTAAAAATTAATAGACCACTTATTTGGCTGATGGTACCTATATGAACAAGAAGATGCTCAAACAAGTTACTTGTTTTAAGAATCGTATAAAAGGGTAAAGAGCAGTTGTAGCCTGATATTAGCATTTTCATATTTTACTTAGTTAGTACAGTAGAAGGTTAAATAATTAGAAAACATTAAGGCACTTTAATGCATTTATTATTCGTTTTGTTTCATTGAGCAAAGGTAGGTAGGTACAGTCAAGTGTAAAAATATGAACTTATTCAAAGTAACAAAAACATCATCATACATATTTTTGAGTGGTTCGAATATATACTTATTTTTGCACTTGACTGTACATATGATAATTATACTTATCAGACACGCTGTAAGGATCTCAATTCGGGTGTCGTAAAATGATCGTTTTAACGGTTTTAACTCTACGAAGAATTTACAATCAATGATTTTACAATACAATACAATACAAAGACTCTTTATTGTACACCAGACATAGTAAGCGATACAGAAAACAGATACACAGAAAAAAATATTACAAGGTGAGCAATAGGCGGCCTTATCGCTTAAGAGCGATCTCTTCCAGGCAACCTTTTTTACAGAAAGAAGTAAGGACTAGTTTACAACAGGTGGTGCATCAAAAGTAGATAAGAAAATTTAAACGTAACAGCAATACATCTACGAATACATACCTACATAATTATATCGTACATATAATATACGTCCAAAATAAATATAGGTAGTGAGATAAACAGCAACAAATAAATAAATAAATTATAATAAGGCTAATAATTACAAGATGACAGATAGTGCTCCTTAAGCATAGATTTTACTTTAGTTTAAAACGAGTAGCTATGGATACCCATGAGGTTAATTAAATATAAGTACATACATGCCTATGTAATCAATTTGACATTAAGTAAAAGCTAGAGAAAATAAATAAAAATTCAACAAAAATTTTCAATCCTTCTATTGACAAAATTTAAAATGTTCATGTATATCGAATCTCGTTAATTTTAGAGTCCTAAGAATATTATGAAAAATAACCCTCCTTCGGGCAGTCGGGTAAAAAGTCTGAAGTGTACAGTTGAAAAAACTAAATCACGTACCAGGATAGGACTTTTTTGTAATCAATTTCGCTATGATTTCTTTAGCAAATGTCACCGTGACATTAGTAGCTCAAAGGTTGTAACGAACCCTCCCTAAACTTAACACATAAGATGAAACATTACAGACCATCGGCTGTAAGGTTACAAGGTTCCACCATTGTACCTACCTACGTGATTCAGTTTCCTTAACTGTACATTAACAAAAGAAGGGCTCTACTAATTATAGAGCTGTACTTTGTAGAATTGTGAATTAATTCATTTCTTAGGGATATGATAACCTCTAATTTTATAAAATAACATGCCTATGTAGCCAAAATTAATAAATACCATCTTTCCAATACGCACCCAACCCAGACCCGCAAATGATTCCGATGTGTGGCCGTACTGAGGTTCGGGAAAGCAGGAAATTGGCCGTCTCTAGTAAAGTCTCATACGAATACCTGTAAGAGCAAGACAACATTAAAAATAGCACTTCGTTTTATAATTTCGATCATTACCATTAAGATTCAATTTTAATTTATGGTGATAAGAGAACAATACTAATGACTAATCCCCCACAGAGTCGTTAACTTCTAAAAATTCGATTTGTGAGTGAGTAGGCGTAATTTGAAAGGAAGGTAGGCTGAGTCTTCGACAGGCTTGTTAAGATTACGAGTAATAATATACTTAATTTACTGAAATTCAGCAACCACTGACTAAACTTGTTTTCGTCTTTGCAATTATACTCTTTCGGAAATATCCATGATAGCGACGGTTCTAGTCTTATCTTAACGACAATACTTAACTAATTATTCGTACTTATCTAAGTATATTTTTCCCGTAAATAACAATCATAATGAGACACTTTGACACTTGTAGTGTCTGGTTTCTGATGACGTGAAATTTCATTCCAATAATGATGTTTGATTTCACCTTCAGAAATTTACGAGCAACTTAATTGAACAATGCTCTAACTAAGATGTGGATTAAAACTAAGCTCTTTTACTACAAGACAAGCTAAAGTTGAAGTTTCTTACAAAGTAATAGTTAAGTTTTGCGTGTGGTACAGAGGTGGTGCAGCCATAATTATCGTCATTTGGTCGATTCTTCCGTGCAACATAACGAGCGCTGGCCTTAACTACTTGATACGTGATTGACCAGATTCCTTTGAGGGTATTGGTACTATAAATACCGCAATCTCATTTAAGGATAAACATTTAAAAATAAGGTTGTCAGGTAATTTTGGCATGTATTTGTATATATTGGTAAGTATGTACTAGCACGTACTAGGTGGAATCCAAAAAGTTGAACACCTTAGTTTTTCGTTGTCCATCCATACAATTGTATGGTAAATTTCATGACACAACTAGACTTTTTCAAATTATGAAACACTAGCTTTTGCCCGCGTGGAATAGGTTATCGCGCGCTGTTCCCTCGGGAACTGTGCATTTATTTTCTCTGGCCCATAAACTATCTCTATACCAAAACTCACGTCGATCCGTCGCTCCTTTTCGACGTGAAAGACGGACAAACACACAAACACACACACTTTTACATTTATAATATTAGTATGGATAGAGTGGAACCTCTTAAATCTACCCTGTAATATTGGGTCAGATATTACCAATACATTGTCCTGTTTTAATAGATGTGTGTTTGAGTTTAGAAGTCGTATCGTCTCGTTAATTTACATGCACGTGCATATTTCTCAGTATAAAGTGCTTTTGATTGTTTCTATTTAACCCTCATTGACATTTATCAAAGAATATTTTTTGAAAATAATGCTTGAATTTGTTTCCGTGATCGTAGAATAAATAAAATTCATTGATTAGATCTCTTAGTCATTAGCAGTTAGTTAAATATTTAAGACTTATTTGGAAAATATAATTAAGATGGGAAGTGAGTAAGACGGAAATACACGAAACAAAACTTACTGTTGACTGTTTCCGTTGCTGGTTCCGTTTCCATTTTCCGTTTCGACTTCCGGTAGCCCTTTTTTATTAGCGATCACAAACTCTCCGCTGCTGTTTAATACTTTTTCATTGACGGGAGCCATGTTTTATTTAACGTGTCTAATAATAGATAAGATCAGTGGAATGGTCTACTGTGTTCGATGTCCGAACATGCAATGCGGGATCCTGTGGTCTCTCAGTTAGTTTTATATCTCCTTCCAATGATGAAGCTAATATACGTTTTGCCCGGTTTCTCGTGTTTGTATCGCCTTATCAGTAGTCGAACTTTATTTCGTCATTACAAACGTTTAGGGGTCAAATCTCTAATCTAGGATATTGTACATCGTTAAGATTGTATAAGCACTGACGCTGTAAATTGATGAATGAAAAATACGTCTGATGAAATCTTAAGGTGGATAGCTGCGGGTTCTTAAGGTTAAATTTTATGCAGAAGTTGATGAATGATGAATATTTTATAAATTATTGTATACATAGTTAAATGCTAAAAAAACGGGCCTGAGAGCTGGTTCTCACTTGTTGGATGTCGGGCCCGGATTTGAATCGGATGTTCCAGTGGCAGAATATTTTATATGAACCTATTCACACTTGTCCGACACAATTTTTATAGAATTGACTGACATCCGACACGAAACGAATCCGACACCCGACAAGTGGGAATGGGCTCTTATCACGACACAAGAATAACATTTACCTCGACGTTTTGACCGCATTACAGTGGCCGTGGTCTCAAGTAAGTAGACAATAGTACATTAACTCCGAGGCCGGGAAAAAGCAATTCGTGGATGAGTAGTTTGATGGACGAAGCGTATCTGAGTCCGTCAATAAATACGAATCCACGAATTGCCATTTCCAGTGAGGCATGTATAAGTGCTTTTCTCCAATATTTAATGCGAGGAAGTAGAGCAAAATTGTTAAAATATTAAATTACACGCTTTAAAAAGTTGCCCTAATACTTCCCCCGATACTTGTTTTTTTTAAAGTACCGGTACAACTCTTAATGCCATTTCATTAGAAATAAAATTGTATTATATCAATAAAAAATATAAAGTTAAATGCAAATGAAGCTTTGTATCACTAAATTACGGTTTAAAGTGCTACTACTGAACGCTTTTTAGTTAATTCATTTTCTTTTGTTACCGGTTTTTCGGTTCCATTGTGCTTGAACTCAAAATATTAAAGAAAAACAGTGACACTGTTCAAGAAATTTTTAAAGACGCTGTTTTTTCCTAAACTAAATCATATACTTGGACTTAAAAAGAAAAAAGGTAGAAGGAATTGATCGTCAGGCTGTTTAGATTGACTTACCGTAGTCAAAACGTGAAATTATAAAGTAAAAAACTGTATGGTAATGGAATTTCATACAGTTTTTTATGAATGTGAATGGGAAGTGATTTTATTAGGGTTCCTTAGCCAAAATGGCAAAAACGGAACCCTTATAGTTTCGCCATGTCTGTCTGTCTGTCCGTCCGCGGCTTTGCTCAGGGACTATCAATGCTAGAAATCTGTAATTTTTCACGAAAATATATGTAAACTATGCCGACAAAATGGTACAATAAAAAAAAATTTTAGAGTACCTACCTCCCATAGACGTAATGGGGGGTAATTTTTTTTTCTCATCCAACCTTGTAGTGTGGGGTATCGTTGGATAGGTCTTTTAAAACAATTTGGTGGTTGCTCAATCAGTTTTTCGATTCAGTGATTTTTTTTGCAAAATATTCAGCTTTAAAGTGCAAATTTTCATTAAAATCGAGTGTCCCCCTCCCCTCGAAAATCTAAACCGGCGGGTGGAAAAATTTGAAAAAATTCAGGATGGTAGTAAGTATATCAAACTTACTAGGAAAACTATAACTATTAGTACCTAGTTATAGCAGCCTAAGGTATAAAATATATCTAAACTTGGAATATTCGTACAAACCCTTAGAAAATCATTAGGTACTTCATTTTTTCGTAATGGCCATGGAACCCTATTTCGGGCATGTCCCGACACGCTCTTGGCCGGTTTTTTTAATTTGTGGCAGTGTATAAAGAAGAACTTCGTGTACTATGTTTGCGGCAGTAGGCGGACATTTTCAAGCAAATTGGAGAAATATAGTATATTACTGCAGAGGGCGGGAAAAGTCATTTCGTGGATGAGTAGGTAAAGATGAAGGACGAGGCGTAGCCGAGTCCTTCAATAGATACGAATCCACGAAATGACATTCCTGCCGAGGCCTGTATACTGCTTTTCTCCAAATATGCGAGGAAAGAAAACGAAAACATTGTATCTATTCGATACAATATGTTTATATAACAATCTACCTACAATCTAAACAAAATTAACACTTTAATAGTAATAAAAATAAACCTTACTGATAAAAGATGCTGCGCTATGAGCTAGGAGTTTGTGGTGTGCCCATTAGGATATTTTCATCACTACTTGTAGAACTCATTTTATTTTCGCGAAAATAACACGGCAGAAAATCTTTGACAAAATGAAATTCACGTTCCCGCCACAATTTCGATATGAAAGATTTGGGTCCCAATCGTATATTTGGTTTCACATAAAATATAGTAATCAAAATAAATTAAAAGAAAACTTATAGGATTAGTGAATATAAATATTATACATTTTTACTTTTATTTAAAGCGGCAATTCCTAAACGCACAACATTATAAAAACATGCCTTTGTTACAAAATATTTAGGAGTCCGAGAAGATAATTAAGTCTAAATACACCTTATTATGATTTGGACACAATCATTACTTATTGGCATTAGCTAAACGCAGAAAACAAAGTTTTTTTTATCTTGGTTTTTGTACGTGAAACGTGAGTATTGGACAATTGGCTGGCTGTTTGGTGAATTTTCGGTCTTGGATGAAATTAAAAGTAAAAAAACCTGCACAATAATAAACAATTCCCGGACATGCCCGGGAAGTAATGCCACTTTTTTTTATTTATTATCGCATCAACGCATATAACGATGGACTTCCCGGTCGATTTTTCCAACAATATGGCAACATTTCCGAGCGAGTTGGAAAAATAATTAAACATTACTGTAGGCTTGTATAGTGCTTTTCTCAAATAAATCCAAGGAAATAATACCATGTCACTTCATGATTAACTCATATCGGAAACAGTAACACTTATTTGAATATAAAAAAACCACTCGTTTTAGGTATAAACCGTATAAGTTTTTTTTTGTCTATTCCCGCCAAAATACTCTTTTTCGGCTATTTTTTGTAAGCTGAAGAAAATGAGGATACCTTATTTATTACCAATAAATGTCAATCCTTGTTTATTATTGAATACCTGATTTATTCTAATTAAAAATAATCTAGTCAGAGATTAAAAAGTAAATACAAATTTACGAACTAGGTAGGTTTTTTTTTAATTGGCAGTAAGTATGCCATAGATAGTCATAAAGCCACTGAAACAAAAGACAATCTCTTTGCTGGCCTTGGCCGGCAATGTTGTATGAAATTCCATTACTAGCCTCTAATTTGAAATTAGAACTAATCTTCAAGAAGTGATATACAATGTCGTACTTGGCGTTCTATGATCACGAAGATAAGGTCGACATTTCCTTCGATGTTTGAAAAAATAAATATTAAGTATTCTTGTGTCCTGATAAGTCCCGTTTTATGGCATTGAAATTCATTGAATGCTATAATAATTGGTATGTATTTGCAGGCAGGTATTTGTCGATGGGTAAAAGTCGATTATCCCCTCTTTCTACTTTTTTTTACCTAAGTTAAATGAAACTAAATTTGAATTGCTTGTGAATATAAAAAAAAACATTATTATTCTATTTTATCTGTAAGAGAAAGGGAACGTACGTATCTACCTACTATTGACATGACTTGCAAAATATTTTTTTCAAATAAATAAAAAACCGGCCAAGTGCGAATCAGACTCGCGTATGAAGGGTTCCGTACCATTATCTATATATACAACATTAGGCATTCGCAAAACTCTTTTTAAACGTCTACCTGTTACCGTTATTAATATACCTAGAGCAAAAAACGGCAAAAAAAACACGTTTGTTGTATGGGAGCTGACCTTAAATATTCATTTCATTCTGTTTTTAGTATTTGTTGTTATAGCAGCAACAGAAATATATTATCTGTGAAAATTTCAAGTGTCTATCTATCACGTTTCATGAGATACAAGCCTGGCGACAGACGGACGAACGGACGGACAGCGGAGTCTTCATAGTAATAGGGTCCCGTTTTTATCCCTTGAGTACGGAACCCTAAAAAATATTATTATAATCGGAAAACTCTGTAGAATATAAGTACAATATATAATTTTACTCGTATCATATAATCATCGACTGGACAACCTCCTTCTTTGTTTTTGTCGGTTTCAATTCAAACATGATTGGTAAACAGTAAAAGAAATAAAAAAATGTGTTTTTATTACCTAGTTTTTACGTAGGTACTTAAGGATCTGACATTTAGAATTTTAAACAAAAAGAGCCATTTCTTCGTAATTACTTCGACATGTCGTGATATGCACACAAGCAGTAAGCACTCAACTCAATCCATACTATATTACTATATTACTATATAATTACTATATATTACTATATAATATTATAAATGCGAAAGTAACTCTGTCTGTCTGTTACGCTTTCACGCCTAAACCGCTGAACCGATTTTGATGAAATTTGGTACAGAGATAGAATAGACCCTGGAAAAGAACATAGGCTATTTTTTATCGCGAAAAAGAGGCTTTTAGGGGTTGAAATAGGGGATGAAAGTTTATATGGTGGAAGTCCGTAGCTATCGAAGATAAAACCATGAAACTTGGCATTTAGGCACTTAATAAGAAATAATTCTATATTTGTTTGAGCTTTTTTAAAAAATCGACCTGTGAGGGGATGAAATAGGGGATGAAAGTTTATACGCAAGGTCGTCATTATTGAAGATAAATCGATGAATCTTTATTAAACTTGCCATTTCGGCACGTGAAAAGAGATAAATAGATATTTGTTCGCACGTTTTTTTTTAATTCTTCCTGTGAGGGGGTGAAATAGGGGATGAAAGTTTATACGGAAGATCGTCATTGTCGAAGATAAATCGATGGTTCTTTATGAAACTTGGTATTTGGGCACGTGATAAGAGATAAATACATATTTGTTCGCGCGTTTTTTAAAAATTCTTCCTGTGAGGGGTGAAATAGGGGATGAAACTTTATATGGAAGATCGTCATTGTCGAAGATAAATCGATGGTTCTTTATGAAACTTGGCATTGGTCTACTTATAAGAAATAAATAGATATTTGTTTAAGCGTTTTTGAAAATGTTACCTGCGAGGGGATGTTAGCAGAGGGGATGGTGCAGTGTTAGCAGAGCCTTTTAAGCTCATAAGCAAAATGTACGCAATGTGGGGTCATTTGGATGGCTTATTCACATAGGCAGTCAGACATGAAAAATTATGATTTTCAGATTTTTCTTATTTATTGTGCTATAAGAGCTACCTTTATGCAAAATTCCAAGTTTCTAGGACAGCCGGAAGTACCTACCCTATAACTTTTTCTGTTGAGGCAATTTGTATGGAAACACCTTTTTAACGACTGTAGCTTTTGATTGCCTTGACTTAGAGGTGTGATTTTTTCACAGCTTTCGGGACTATTGACCTGAGTTTAGGGTTTTAATTTCAACTCGATATATACCTTACTCCGCGCGTTTACGAGATAAAGGGTCTTGACAGACAGACGGACGGACGGACAGCAAAGTAATCCTACAAGGGTTCCATTTTTCCTTTTAAGGTACGGAACCCTAAAAAACATTTGATCTGGCGCTTTTCAAATTTCGACCTATTTACTTGAAAATATGGGGATGAAAGTTCTTAAGGAATTCCAAAAAAGTTACTACGTATACTTACTTAAGTGTATTTATCGGAAATATGTGTAGCTATGCTTAGTAAAAATGCCTTGACTTACAACAAAGGACGTAAGGTGTCAATAGTTCACTGTGAAGAATTAGTCCTTTTGTGTTGGCAGGGTAGAATACACGTCGTATTGCTAAAATATGGCTACCCGCAAAATATTTATGTTTTACCAAAGAACATCGGATGGAATGGAACAAAAAAAAATAGTTTATATTTGTAGCAATGTACTAAAATAGGTTATTTTTGATAAACCGTAGAAGTTTCTATGTACTATTATTGGCAGAATAGGTATCCTATATAAATTAAATACTTCCCAAAATTAATATTTCAAGCGGACGAAGTCGCGGGCAGAAGCTAGTAAGTAAATAAGTGTAGAGTGACTTTACTAATTACGTCGGAAATTTATGAACTAATTATAGGATTTATTACAGATGAATAATGACTCTACCTGAAGAATCGAGCGTTAGGACTTGAAATTACGACATCAGCTAATTGATACCTATCTATTTTGCTCACGATTTTTTTACACAAAGGATTTATTATTATTAGTGTAATCTGTTGTAATATCACATGTTTTCAGATCACCTGATAATGTCAAGAGTGGATCGCCGCGATGCTGGCTTGTTATCGGTTAGTGCTGGGGGCTGGACTGTTACATAAGGCAATTTTGTTTTACTTATGACGCGTCAGTTGACGGGCAATTTTTGTTGCTAGCGCAAAATTTTAGCGCAGAATTTTCGTAACACTACCTATCTCTACTAAAAAGAGAATATTAAATAAAAAAATAGTTCGTCCTCCACAGTGGCGTAGCGTGGGTATCGGCCGCCCGGGGCGGATGAAAATTTTGCCGCCCCCTTATTAAGGTATTTCAATTTAAAAAAAACTAGTAGGTATACAGTAATTCCAAAGAACAAAAATAGTCTGCGTCATTGTGGATTGTATAGGTGAGAAATAATAGGTACTTAATCATTTATTTATGTTTAACAATATTATCGAGATATTATATTCAGTACTATTTATTATGGAATTTTGCCGCCGCCCCCCTCCAAAGTGCCGCCCGGGGCGGCACAAGGATATCTGAACTAGTTTGGCTACTTAACGCTTAGCCAAAATTTACTTATTATTATAGGAACCAAAATTATGCTAATATTGCAACTACGTAGGCCTTAGTTTTGTAGTCACTCAAGTTATGTTACAAGCATCATTTTTTTGTTACTGTTAGCAAATCTTTTTTTTTTTCAGTGTACATGCTACGGACCCCTAGGGGGTCCGATGACCCCACTTTAAGAAGTCCTGCTTTAGAGGTAGGTAAGAAATTTTTCAAAAGACTTATTGGACCTATCATCGTATAACAGTACCTAAGTAACCTAGGTATACGACGATTTAATAACGTTCATTGTTTACTGTCCAGTATTTATAGCTTATATTTCACACTCCTCTTATTAATGACACCGGCCACCCAATGCTGTTCACTGCGGTTAAGCATGCGCTTGCACAAGCAAGCACAATAATAAACAATTCCCGGACATGCCCGGGAAGTAATGCCACTTTTTTTTATTTATTATCGCATCAACGCATATAACGATGGACTTCCCGGTCGATTTTTCCAACAATATGGCAACATTTCCGAGCGAGTTGGAAAAATAATTAAACATTACTGTAGGCTTGTATAGTGCTTTTCTCAAATAAATCCAAGGAAATAATACCATGTCACTTCATGATTAACTCATATCGGAAACAGTAACACTTATTTGAATATAAAAAAACCACTCGTTTTAGGTATAAACCGTATAAGTTTTTTTTTGTCTATTCCCGCCAAAATACTCTTTTTCGGCTATTTTTTGTAAGCTGAAGAAAATGAGGATACCTTATTTATTACCAATAAATGTCAATCCTTGTTTATTATTGAATACCTGATTTATTCTAATTAAAAATAATCTAGTCAAATAAGAGATTAAAAAGTAAATACAAATTTACGAACTAGGTAGGTTTTTTTTTAATTGGCAGTAAGTATGCCATAGATAGTCATAAAGCCACTGAAACAAAAGACAATCTCTTTGCTGGCCTTGGCCGGCAATGTTGTATGAAATTCCATTACTATCCTCTAATTTGAAATTAGAACTAATCTTCAAGAAGTGATATACAATGTCGTACTTGGCGTTCTATGATCACGAAGATAAGGTCGACATTTCCTTCGATGTTTGAAAAAATAAATATTAAGTATTCTTGTGTCCTGATAAGTCCCGTTTTATGGCATTGAAATTCATTGAATGCTATAATAATTGGTATGTATTTGCAGGCAGGTATTTGTCGATGGGTAAAAGTCGATTATCCCCTCTTTCTACTTTTTTTTACCTAAGTTAAATGAAACTAAATTTGAATTGCTTGTGAATATAAAAAAAACATTATTATTCTATTTTATCTGTAAGAGAAAGGGAACGTACGTATCTACCTACTATTGACATGACTTGCAAAATATTTTTTTCAAATAAATAAAAAACCGGCCAAGTGCGAATCAGACTCGCGTATGAAGGGTTCCGTACCATTATCTATATATACAACATTAGGCATTCGCAAAACTCTTTTAAACGTCTACCTGTTACCGTTATTAATATACCTAGAGCAAAAAACGGCAAAAAAAACACGTTTGTTGTATGGGAGCTGACCTTAAATATTCATTTCATTCTGTTTTTAGTATTTGTTGTTATAGCAGCAACAGAAATATATTATCTGTGAAAATTTCAAGTTTCTATCTATCACGTTTCATGAGATACAAGCCTGGCGACAGACGGACGAACGGACGGACAGCGGAGTCTTCATAGTAATAGGGTCCCGTTTTTATCCCTTGAGTACGGAACCCTAAAAAATATTATTATAATCGGAAAACTCTGTAGAATATAAGTACAATATATAATTTTACTCGTATCATATAATCATCGACTGGACAACCTCCTTCTTTGTTTTTGTCGGTTTCAATTCAAACATGATTGGTAAACAGTAAAAGAAATAAAAAAATGTGTTTTTATTACCTAGTTTTTACGTAGGTACTTAAGGATCTGACATTTAGAATTTTAAACAAAAAGAGCCATTTCTTCGTAATTACTTCGACATGTCGTGATATGCACACAAGCAGTAAGCACTCAACTCAATACATACTATATTACTATATTACTATATAATTACTATATATTACTTTACTATATAATATTATAAATGCGAAAGTAACTCTGTCTGTCTGTCTGTCTGTTACGCTTTCACGCCTAAACCGCTGAACCGATTTTGATGAAATTTGGTACAGAGATAGAATAGACCCTGGGAAAGAACATAGGCTATTTTTTATCGCGAAAAAGAGGCTTTTAGGGGTTGAAATAGGGGATGAAAGTTTATATGGTGGAAGTTCGTAGCTATCGAAGATAAAACCATGAAACTTGGCATTTAGGCACTTAATAAGAAATAATTCTATATTTGTTTGAGCTTTTTTAAAAAATCGACCTGTGAGGGGATGAAATAGGGGATGAAAGTTTATACGCAAGGTCGTCATTATTGAAGATAAATCGATGAATCTTTATTAAACTTGCCATTTCGGCACGTGAAAAGAGATAAATAGATATTTGTTCGCACGTTTTTTTTAATTCTTCCTGTGAGGGGGTGAAATAGGGGATGAAAGTTTATATGGAAGATCGTCATTGTCGAAGATAAATCGATGGTTCTTTATGAAACTTGGTATTTGGGCACGTGATAAGAGATAAATACATATTTGTTCGCGCGTTTTTTAAAAATTCTTCCTGTGAGGGGTGAAATAGGGGATGAAACTTTATATGGAAGATCGTCATTGTCGAAGATAAATCGATGGTTCTTTATGAAACTTGGCATTGGTCTACTTATAAGAAATAAATAGATATTTGTTTAAGCGTTTTTGAAAATGTTACCTGCGAGGGGATGTTAGCAGAGGGGATGGTGCAGTGTTAGCAGAGCCTTTTAAGCTCATAAGCAAAATGTACGCAATGTGGGGTCATTTTGGATGGCTTATTCACATAGACAGTCAGACATGAAAAATTATGATTTTCAGATTTTTCTTATTTATTGTGCTATAAGAGCTACCTTTATGCAAAATTCCAAGTTTCTAGGACAGCCGGAAGTACCTACCCTATAACTTTTTCTGTTGAGGCAATTTGTATGGAAACACCTTTTTAACGACTGTAGCTTTTGATTGCCTTGACTTAGAGGTGTGATTTTTTCACAGCTTTCGGGACTATTGACCTGAGTTTAGGGTTTTAATTTCAACTCGATATATACCTTACTCCGCGCGTTTACGAGATAAAGGGTCTTGACAGACAGACGGACGGACGGACAGCAAAGTAATCCTACAAGGGTTCCATTTTTTCCTTTTAAGGTACGGAACCCTAAAAAACATTTGGTCTGGCGCTTTTCAAATTTCGACCTATTTACTTGAAAATATGGGGATGAAAGTTCTTAAGGAATTCCAAAAAAGTTACTACGTATACTTAAGTGTATTTATCGGAAATATGTGTAGCTATGCTTAGTAAAAATGCCTTGACTTACAACAAAGGACGTAAGGTGTCAATAGTTCACTGTGAAGAATTAGTCCTTTTGTGTTGGCAGGGTAGAATACACGTCGTATTGCTAAAATATGGCTACCCGCAAAATATTTATGTTTTACCAAAGAACATCGGATGGAATGGAACAAAAAAAAAATAGTTTATATTTGTAGCAATGTACTAAAATAGGTTATTTTTGATAAACCGTAGAAGTTTCTATGTACTATTATTGGCAGAATAGGTATCCTATATAAATTAAATACTTCCCAAAATTAATATTTCAAGCGGACGAAGTCGCGGGCAGAAGCTAGTAAGTAAATAAGTGTAGAGTGACTTTACTAATTACGTCGGAAATTTATGAACTAATTATAGGATTTATTACAGATGAATAATGACTCTACCTGAAGAATCGAGCGTTAGGACTTGAAATTACGACATCAGCTGATTGATACCTATCTATTTTGCTCACGATTTTTTTACACAAAGGATTTATTATTATTAGTGTAATCTGTTGTAATATCACATGTTTTCAGATCACCTGATAATGTCAAGAGTGGATCGCCGCGATGCTGGCTTGTTATCGGTTAGTGCTGGGGCTGGACTGTTACATAAGGCAATTTTGTTTTACTTATGACGCGTCAGTTGACGGGCAATTTTTGTTGCTAGCGCAAAATTTTAGCACAGAATTTTCGTGACACTACCTATCTCTACTAAAAAGAGAATATTAAATAAAAAAATAGTTCGTCCTCCACAGTGGCGTAGCGTGGGTATCGGCCGCCCGGGGCGGATGAAAATTTTGCCGCCCCCTTATTAAGGTATTTCAATTTAAAAAAAACTAGTAGGTATACAGTAATTCCAAAGAACAAAAATAGTCTGCGTCATTGTGGATTGTATAGGTGAGAAATAATAGGTACTTAATCATTTATTTATGTTTAACAATAGTATCGAGATATTATATTCAGTACTATTTATTATGGAATTTTGCCGCCGCCCCCCTTCAAAGTGCCGCCCGGGGCGGCACAAGGATATCTGAACTAGTTTGGCTACTTAACGCTTAGCCAAAATTTACTTATTATTATAGGAACCAAAATTATGCTAATATTGCAACTACGTAGGCCTTAGTTTTGTAGTCACTCAAGTTATGTTACAAGCATCATTTTTTTTGTTACTGTTAGCAAATCTTTTTTTTTTTTCAGTGTACATGCTACGGACCCCTAGGGGGTCCGATGACCCCACTTTAAGAAGTCCTGCTTTAGAGGTAGGTAACAAATTTTTCAAAAGACTTATTGGACCTATCATCGTATAACAGTACCTAAGTATACGACGATTTAATAACGTTCATTGTTTACTGTCCAGTATTTATAGCTTATATTTCACACTCCTCTTATTAATGACACCGGCCACCCAATGCTGTTCACTGCGGTTAAGCATGCGCTTGCACAAGCAAGGTCGCCTAGAATCAGTTCAATCAGCGATCGCGGACAATCTCTTGAAGTTGTGTCGTGTTTATGGATGACTAGCTTTTGCCCGCGGCTTCGTCCGGGTTGAGTTCGGTTATCGCGCGCTGTTCCCTCGGGAACTGCATTTTTCCGGGATAAAAAGTAGCCTATGTTACTCTCTGGCCCATAAACTATTTTATGCCAAAAATCACGTCAATCCGTCGCTCCGTTTCGACGTGAAAGACGACAAATATACAAACAAACATTCTTTCGCATTTATAATATTATTAAGTATGGATTATTAGTTTTTGGCGTCCAACACCACTATATTACTGAGTCTGCTTTGCTTTATGTGCGGTGTACCTATGTCTGTCTGTCACAGTCACAGACCTATATAAAATAATAGGTACTTTGTTTGAATAGGTATTTAACTAAATGTAAACAAAACAAAGTCAATTGGTGTCTTAAATATTGAAATTCCCCCAATTAACTATCTAAACATGTATGAGTGAGAATCACGAAAGTTTAAAACGTTATATAACGTCAACATCAAAAATTTCTCATACTTGACTGCTTTCCTGAAAAGACAATCGGATGTATTTAAGAGTAAAAAATCCAACGTGTAACGTGTTTACTTCAGAAAATATTACACAGTTTTTAAGTGAAGCCCCGAACGACCGATACTTAGCTACAAAGGTAAACGTCTAGTGTGAAATGTGATCATATTGAGGTTTTCATTAGTAAGGTAGGTACTCGTATGCTCTCTTTTAGAAGCTATTTTACCTAATATTTTGTATTTTCTGTTGCAGATTGCTCTTATTTTAGGTGTGAACGGTTCTTGCCGTAGTATAGAACTGAACAATTTAACAAAAAATCGGTCAAGTGCGAGTGCGAGCGACTCGCGCATGAAGGGTTCCGCACCTCCTCCTCCGCACCTCCGCACCTCCTGTTTCAGTAATAGCTTTTTGTAAAAAAATCTAATACAAGCATTTTTGCTGGCGGTACTTTTTGCCCCTGGTTACCAAAGTAGGTAGTCGTCAAGACGAATCAAATGAGACCAAAATCGATGCAGTCGTGTCGTTTTATTACAGAGTTCCTATGGTCAACATCTAACTTCATCATCAGATCAGCTCTACGTCATAATAATATTGCATTGTCATCGGATTTATACATGCATGCAAAATTTCAGCTCAATCGGTTGAAGATATCCACTTAAAATTTAAGTTAAAATATTAATTCCACCCGAACAAACATAACTATACATTACATTACAAGTTAATAAAAACATATCACCAAAATGTAAGCACTAGGTGCAAGTATTTTGAATAAAAAACAATTTTTAATTCTCATCCTCTTTGGCTGTCGCCCTCTCGTAGGCTGAATAGCGCTTCAGACTCTTGCCGCGCAGCAGCAGAATAAAAAATTTGCTGTCAAGTCAGTTTGGTTTATTCGCGGGAAATTCAGTGGACTTCATATGTTGTGTAATTAAATAATAAGAGCTGTCATCGTTCATCCACCATCACCTCTCATATTTCGTTTTCTAGATTTTTTTTACCGTACAACGGCAAAAACTACTAGACACTGGCAAAATTGTCCTCCGATGGACAGAGCCATATTTTTTTAAAGAAACAACAACAACATCAATAAATAATAAGAAGCTCGACTAGTGTAAATAAATATTAAACTGTATTATAAACCTTGTAAATAGTGTTAAATACTTAGTATGATTTTTTTAGTGTAAAAAACAAAAGGTAAACATAGTGATTATACGGTGTGGATTTGGCGAGCGCTTTATCAAAGTTGCTGGCTTCATTGAGGTTTGTGGTTCATAAATTGCTTTATTAATTTTGCACAAAAACGAATAAACCACACAATCAGACAGTCACTTTATTATATTATTGAAGCTTTTATAAAACATCTGTTCTTGTACCTATGTTTGACAAATAAATTTATCATTATCATTATTATCATTATCATTAAAATCGCAAACTTAAAAGGTAAATACTAAATATTCAACCGAAACAGCTAGTCGTTGCTAGGCGACTCGGCCGCCTTAGCAACGGCTAAAAACGTCTAGCAACCAAAAAACGCTGAAAAAAAAAACACGTTTATTGTATGACGACCCCCTTTAATTTGTAACTGTACTTTATTTTTAGTATTTGTTGTTATAGCGGCCACAGTAATACATAATCTGTGAAAATTTCAAGTGTCTAACTTTCAAGAGATAGAGCCCTGTGACAGACGGACAAACAGACAGACAGACAGACAGCGGAGTCTCAGTAATAGGGTCCCGGTGGCACCCTTTGGGTACGGAACCCTAAAAAATGACGTAACATATCACGACGAACGTCATTTTGGTAAAATTTCGGTAAAATTTTGGTAAAATAGATACAAGGACCAAAATTGATAGGATGTTTGTCATTAAGAACGAATACATCTCAATCTTGGAGAAGTACGGAGCGTTACGGCCGGCTTCGGCGACATCATGATCAGACAAGTTCTTTTTGCAGTATAGAAATGGAATATGCTTCAATCAGGTTATTGGCAGACATAATAAAATATCTACGTATCCCAAAGAAGTCGCCATATTCTTAAATTTGGCCAATGTGGAAATGTACACTGGGCATTGCTTCCGACGAACGTCTGCAACCTTATTAGCCGATGCTGGGGCGAATTTATTGACTATGAAACGCAATGGAGGCTAGAAATCCGAAAAAGTAGTAGAAGGATGTATCGCGGAGTCCGCAACCAACAAGTCACATATTAACAACGCAATAAACAAGCGTATTAATTACAGCACGAATATCGATTAACCTTCCACATCCCGGCAAGAAAGCAATCCACAAGCTTCTTGTTGTTTACGTTCGGAACAACCAGCCGCTGCTCGGAACAAACCACAGACATCCACATTCAGCCCCACCTCCGTATCAAGTCAACCTGCCAATTCACCATCGATAACCAATACACAGCACAAAATCCAGCAAACTAATATTAACCTTCCTGGGCAGTCAATCACTTTAACTTTAAAAAACTGCACAAATAATAATATGACATTTAATTACAAATGATTTGCAATTCCTTGTACCTACCTATTTAATAAAAGTTTATTCTGATGTAGTTTTTCCTTCACCATTTTTGAGATAAGTCTCGGCCGGAATAACAATTGCTGGCTTCGTATTAGTTAAACGGACTCGCAAGCTTATCATACTCAGCCAGCAATTGCCTACTTCCCGGCCACGACAATAATCTACTATTGTTTTAATATCTTTTCTCAAACATGCTATGTAATGTTTATGTTGTGTTCCTTAAAACAGGCTTCAATATAAAATATAGTATTATAATGAAATATTGGAGAAAAATTTTTGGACTTCCGATAATAGGACTTAAAAAGTTATGTGGAAAAATGCGCACCCCTCCCAAATACTGCAGTGTCTCAAGTCAAAAATCGCGTGTGTTTGTAGTGGCCCATACGTGGCCCTACAATGTCACTCAAATGACAGTTAAAAAAGCTTGCATACTTAGTAGTGTTTGTGTCAGCATAGGGCCTTAAAGTTCTGGAGTATAAGAGGTAGCAATTGTTCATCGGAAGTTTAAAAGGTTGGTAGGGAAGGCGGATAGATAAAGACCCCGGGAAGTCATGGCAGCAGATGGTACGTATTTTGGAATATAAACGTTAATTTTGTTCTGTCAATTTTTTTGTCCTTTGAATATCATAGTGGATAGATTTTTATATACTCGTAATGTACCTACTTAATAGACATATTTTTATGACGATTATTTCGTTAAGTAGGTATTTAAATTGGAACTAAGTTTTCCTGTAGATTTAACTAGTCATATATAAGTAGGTGACTTCGATCTTTTAACCTTACGTAGATGATGTGGCTGCTGACAATGATAATATTGATAATGTTCTTACGTATTGCTTTTGTGACTGAAATACACTTACTCCTCCAAGTGCGGCTGCTGATGCGTATATTCTTGATGGTATCAGGAACAAGACAATATTTTCACGCTTCAGTCTTCTCTTAGGCAGGACAGAGTGACAATGTGGATTTTAGCCATTATAATAACTATACTTTATTCCTTTATAATGATTTTAGTGCCTAGAAGACCTCGGTTTTATCCTCCAGGTTAACTTTTCCACCATTTTAATGCATTAACATGGATTTCATTCTTAATTGTTTTTAATGTTGTAGGTCCGCGTTCTTTGCCAATTGTAGGAAATCTGATTTCCGTTTGGTTCGGTTTGATGAAGCTGAAAGATCACTACCGATTGTGGCGATCGTGGACGCAGATTTATGGAGATGTAGTAGGACTACAACTGGGTTTTATCAACGTCGTTGTGGTGTCAGGAAAGGACTTTATTAAGGAAGTATCTTCTAGAGAAGTATTCGACGGAAGACCAAACGGATTCTTTTACATGATGCGATCTTTCGGCAAAAAGATTGGTAAGTAATTTTACTATCACATCAGACGCAGCATCACCAGTAGCAAATGACAACGGGTAAACCAGTGAAACAAATCTTCTAATTTCTATTTGTCTTGGGGCATTACGTCTAATAGTAGCTTTTCTGACGCAGGGCTAGTATTTGCGGATGGTCAGGCCTGGAGCTCCACTCGACGCGTAATTCTCAAGTATTTAAAGAGTTTTGGATACGGTTCTCGTTCTATGGAAACGTACATATCTGAAGAGTGTACAGCGCTTGTAAACCATCTGAGAGGTTCCTGTCAACCCGTCGGTGTGAACGAGATGTTTGACGTTTCAGTCATTAATATACTGTGGCGACTGGTAGCTGGTAAAAGGTTTATACTTACTCGTTTACATTCGTTCAACCTTGCGAAACCTAGCACTTTTCTTTTATCTAGTGCCATACATAAGTCAAGTAATAAGTTTTTCTATAAAGTCAAACGATGTTCCTAACACACACACAATTAGTTCTTTCTGGATCGGGTCGGTGGGAAGAGCAGTGCTTGGGCTGGTGCACCCTGGCCGTAAGTCGATGATTTCCGGACCAATCATGGATATCCATTGGCTGATGGCTAAAAACACCACTATAGAAAGGAACTGTTCTTTTATCGAACAATAAATTATAAAGATTGTTTAACAACGAACTAAACCAAAGCTAAATAGCATAGTTCGACTGTTATTATGGTTGTTTAGTCTCGCGTTAAACACTCTACTTTTCACTTTGTATGCGAGGAAAAAAACGAAGTTCTTTACAAAATTACAATATTACTTTATACATCTGTTTAAAATTCAAATATTTTAGCATTTTTTTTTGTAAAGTGACGCTTTAAATACTTGCACATTTAGCCAACAGATTCAAACTTAAAAACTATTTTAAAACTAATTGGACTTTGCATAATAAAATGAATTCATCCTTAATATAATGAATATTATTCATTTTCGAAATCATTAATCGTGTTTCAAATTAAATCGGATTTTAAAATATATTTTTCACCTCACTAGCTCGAAGAAGCTTTCTTTATCCTTCGAAATCTGCGTGGAAAGTCGCTTTTTATACTCTTGGCCGGAAAGAGTTTTTGAAATTCGTACGTTATCGTGAACGGGTAACGTGCCCCCTTGAAAATACCTGTCGGCCGCTTACTTTCGCAATCTCGTATCTGGCCACATACGCACGCATGCACATTACGACACGCTAACATTGAAGTAATTTTAATCCGCTGTAAACTTTTAACTGCGTATATTGCTTAGGTAGGTACACACTGGCTCCAAAAAATGGCACAACTACAAACAAGCTGTTAAAAAGCTCCTTCCGATTTTTCTGTGTGATGCTTGTACTTCGTTAATTGTGAACTTAAAACGTTTTCACCTTGTAGATATGATCTGAAGGACGTACGGGCAAAACAGTTGTGCACTCTTATCAAGCGGTGCTTCAAAGTCGTGGATATGAGCGGAGGCATTCTGAATTTCATGCCATTTCTGAGATATATAATTCCCGGTCCAATCGGATATACGGAAATGATGGAAATTCATGACATTCTCTACAAGTTCATCCGGGTAAGTTGACGCCTACTAGGTACAGTCAATTACAATGATATCGATGCGGCCAATGTCTCCAAAATATGTAAGTATTTAGATATACAAGACCTTATAATAAATATTTTTGTATTTAACTTTGGTCGCATCGATATTATCATTTTAAAACCAGTACATTTCTCAGAGTACGTACTTAATCATTTAAAAACTGATTAAGAATAATAGTTTATGGTCGAAATTTTGTACTGGTAACACTATGAACTGGTAACTTTGTTGTATTAAAAACTTCGTGCGAATTTTCCAGATAAAAATTACGTATATACGTCACGTTTGTTTTTGTAAAAACAACAGTTCAAGTTCATATTAATAACAAAACGGCTTCATATTTTCTTGCAAATGATGATAAATGTACAATAACAACGATTATTATAGAAGTAGATCACGGACGCGAGACATATGAGGTATTCAATGGTTTAACTGCTTGATTTATAAAATTATTGTGTAAAATACAATCGTTAATTGTGTCCTACAGACTTTCCTACTAACTTCTATGTAGGTACGCGTAGCGATCAATTATTATTATTAAGTGTGGATAGTAATAGGCAAGTACCTACTATAATAATAAAATAGAAGTAGGGGTTTGAAACCTTTGCATATCATATATAATGTTGATCTAAAATGTGCTTTCAAGAGTGATGATATAAGTAGTTTTGATTTTAATAGTTTCAAAAATGCCTAATTGAATAGGCACTATGGCATGGGTAACTGCCGTCCTAGCATAGGTACCTAATCGGTAGGACTAATTCATATTTTTGGTTAATTTTTAAAATTACATCGTGTTTTATTTTATTTAGACACTCACGACGAACAACGAAGTGATCTTCTAAGGGTCCGTTTCTCCTTTTAATATACTTACAGAACCGTTAAAGTGCTATTTGTTAAAAATTTCAAATTCAAAAAAGGAGGAGGTTATCAATTCGGTTGAATTTTTTTTTATGTTTGTTACCTCAGAACTCCGTCATTTATGAACCGATTTGAAAAGTTTTTTTTGGGTTCGTCTAGGAATTACTTAAATTAGGTTTCATAAGCACCAAATCAGGATCTGATGATTGGATCTTAAGGAAATCGAGGGAACTCTTAAATATTGTAGGGACACATTGGATATATTTAGTTGTAACTCGAATCGTGCATTTGCTCTTGAAAATCATCATTGGTGAAGTGGAACTGATGATGAAGACCACAGTTGACCGGAGTTACTACTCAAAAACAAGTATTTCACGGGTTGAATTTTAATTACTTTATCACTGTTGCTAAGCAATTTATGCTCCTCGTAGTGCATTATGGTAAAACGGGTGGTGAGGTGAAAGCACCAGGACTCCTCAATAATGAACGTCTCTGCATCGAAAAAAGCAATCTTTCGTAAAAGGTGACGAGCAGTTGATATTAAACTATTGTATCTTAGATTATTTACACTGAAAAGAGTGAAAAAAAATTATAACAAAAAATTTAACCGACTACAAAAACATAAAAATAATTTTCTGCCAGTCTGAAGTCAATCGGTGCATGCAGGCAGCAAGAGTGATTGAAGCCCAATAATAGTAGGTATTAATAATAATAATAGGTGAGATAGATGACCGGCTTCAGACTGGCAGAATAATATTTTCATGTTTTTTTTAGTCGGTTAAATTTTTTGTTATAAAATTTTTCTTTGAACGTGTTTTAGTTGAACTGGTAGCTATAACCGGGATTTCAATTCAGTGTTATTGAATCCACGAATCTAAATAGTTGTAATATGTAGGTAAGGTATTTATAAATTACTTTTTCTATCAAACCTTACATATTTAAATGTATATACATGAGCTTATAGCTAAACTACATGTAGAGTCAAATAATTTAAATAGATAAGTATTTGCGTTTTTACAGCGTTTTTTAACACAAAACTCATGAATTTAATTTCATTAATTTTAACGTACTTACTTAATTAACGCAAGTTGACAAAACTTTAGCAGTGAGGTTCAAAATACTTTTAAATCTTTAACCGATTTCAAATGGGAAGGAAATTTTAATTGCTGAACTGATTACGATAAAGTTTACGGACTTATCTGGAAGTATTTAGTTAAGAAATCGGTTTATAAAATGAATTAAGGAAATCTGCGTTTATAGAAGTTGTTTAAAAATACTACTTATTTTTGGGTCTTAACAGGAAACTATAAAAGAACATGAAGCGAATATCGACGTACAGAACCCGAGGGACGTCATCGACGCCTTCATCATTGAATCCATAGAAAACAAGACTGACGCATGTAAGTCTTATCAAGCCAGCCATTTTCGATTATAAAGACTCTAATTGTATTATCTGTATACTTATACTTATGTTATTGTTACTTGTATACTTATGTTACTTGTTGCTGTGACTATGTCACAAGTTGACTACAGTAAACTCGTTTTGAAGCCCTATACTATCGCATGCCTTGATTAATCATATTAGATATCGCTACAAAATTCGTCCACGATCCACGAGACTAAAAATACATATAGTTTGGACAAGCTGTAGCATCATAAACACAAATAACTGGCATAGAGAAAAAAACAATAAGGGTGCACGAGTGACGAGTATACTTATCAATACAAAGTGTTAATTGATATAAGTACTGAAAACTTTACACCCCAACAGTGTTTTTTTTATTTTAAGTTAGTTTAACTTATTTATTTTCTAATACGTCACTACGCTAAGTCAGCAATTCTACTTGATTTCTAAACTCTACACTCCTCATAGTCATAATTTGTACTTATCGGTTGCGGTTCGCCGTTTTAGTAGAAAATCAAATGACAGAAAAACGGCCAGTTTTAAATTAGGTATACCGGGTGTGGCCTGTGATACGAGCAAAAAATTAAAACATAGATCGTCCTCGTCAAACTGAACAACGTTAGTTCAGCGACTTTTAAAAATAATGGAGTTTTTTTTTATTCTACTAGATGGCAAACGAGCAAGTGGGTCTCCTGTTGGTAAGAGATCACCACCGCCCATAAACATCTGCAACACCAGGGGTATTGCAGATGCGTTGCCAACCTAGAGGCCTAAGATGGGATACCTCAAGTGCCAGTAATTTTACCGGCTGTCTTACTCTCCACGCCGAAACACAACAGTGCAAGCACTGCTGCTTCACGGCAGGATTAGCGAGCAAGATGGTGGTAGCAATCCGGGCGGACCTTGCACAAGGTCCTACCACCTGCAGTCTTTGAATTTTCCTTTTTTCATACAAATTAAATACTGCTATCAATGTACGCCATCCTAGAACCCAACTGACGTCGCCTGTCACGCTACAAACATCAAGCATTTTGCTTTACATTGCTTCTTCGAATAAACTTAAAAGTGTAATAAAAATTAAAAACTAATTATTTTTAAAAGTCGTTGGTCAGTTTGAGGAGTACGATCTATGTTTTCATTATTTGCTTATATTACAGGCCACACCCGATATGTAGGTATAAATAGTATGCAACCTTAATAAAACATTAAATTAGCATATGCTGCATTCGTAACTGACTAGGCAGCTGGGCACAGTAAAAAAGAGGATTTAAAAAACACACACACAACCAGTTTTTATATAAAGTGTAATCGACGGGAGCGCCAAAGTTCGCTATTCATACCGTAATTTTGTCCGAATCATCGTTTGCCATAATTTTTTCCCACTGAAACCTTAAGTAATTCCAAAAATTTTAAATGGTCATCCTATATGGGGTAGAAATCTATAGATTAGGTTAGGTTTGTTTTATAACAATTCTGATCAATCATTGGATTCAGAGAAAAAAGAGCTATGACAAACAATTATTCTTACAAATATTACATTCGGACTTTCAATAAGTAGGTATGCGAGCCGATATGGACCAGTTTTCAATCAATAATATTTTGTATTGTATTGACGTATGCAAGGTGTTAATTAATAACTGAAAACTTGAATGTACCTTGATCGGAATTGAAAGTCAATTACGGGTCCATCAGTTTGAGGATTTCATGTTCTCAGTTATTAATTAACACCTTATACCGGGTGTGGCCTGTAATATGAGCAAATAATTAAAACGTAGATCATACTCGTCAAACTGAACAACATTAGTTCAGCGACTTTTTAAAATAATTAGTTTTTTAATTTTTATTACACTTTTAAGTTTATGCGAAGAAGTAATGTAAAGCAAATTGCTTGTTATTTGTAGGTTGACAGGCGATGTCAGTTGTGTTCTAGGATGGCGTACATTGATAGCAGTATTTAATTTGTATGAAAAAGGGAAAATCTAAAGACTCCATTATTTTTAAAAGTCGCTGAACTAATGTTGTTCAGTTTGACGAGTACGATCTGTTTTAATTTTTTGCTCGTATTACAGGCCAGACCCGTTATACGTGTGAATACATTACAAAATGTCATTTATTGAAAACCACAAGGCAGTACCTACCTACAAAGAATTAACAAAGAAAAAAGCCGAGTAGGTACCTAGACAAAGGCCTACCTTATAATAAGCACTAATCAGTTTTTTAATACGTGTAGCTGATTCATAGGTACAGTCTTCACTCCATATCTCGAAAATATCTAATATGTAAATGTCATGTCATTCAGATAAGGTTTAAGCATCTAGCAAGGCTGACCAATAGATATTTTAAGTGGGCATTTATTTTTAAGACTGAGGCGTCGCTGGGCCACCACTTTTAGAGTTACCTATCATCAGCCAAATAAGTGGTCTATCAAGTGAATATGTCACTAAAGTCGAACTTTCAAGTTGACAGACACGTCTATTGGCATTATTGTTTTATTATCAACTTTAGGGTGGTAGACAAATATTAGATAAATATTTGGCTGATGGTACCTAACTAGGAAGAAGAAAAGCTGGCCGGTTAACGCGTTGGCGGGCAAATACAAACGCCTTGGCGGGCCTGGGTTTCGCCAACCTCGATCTAGGGCAGTGGTGTAAACTTTCTTCATGGGGGCCAGAAAGTTACAGATATTTTAGAGGAGGGCCAAGATTACACCGTTCTATTTTATACTTTTTTATATTTTGCCAAATAATGAAATTATATTATGTTCGCAGTCCATATAAGGAACGGAACGTTCTGGAAGGAACGCCGGCGGCCCGTATTAAATCCCTTTGCGGGCCGGAGTTGGCCTGCGGGCCGTTCTTTGCCCATCACTGATCGAGGGCGTTCCAAAATTACCAAGTTACCTAGTTAGATTTTACAACCACCCAACATAAACATTATCTAGCAAGATCATCGATACTGCAATCTTTATGACCTCTGTACCCTACTACACAAGCAGGAGCTACGTGAAACGATAGGTAGTTCGTTTATATGGACTTCTGCAAAGTTGGTAAAGTAACGCCCGAATCAGTCAATTGTAAAACATTTGCTAAAATTTATCCGCGCCAGTTTCCGACGAAGAGCTCCAAGTGGTCTGCCTGGACTTGCTGGAAGCCGGTATGGAAACCGTGAGCAACACGGCTGTGTTCATGTTGCTGCACGTCGCACTCAACTCCTCTGTCCAGGCCCGGCTTCGTCACGAAATCGACGAAGTGGTTGGTGGAAGGGCTCCTGTGCTAGCTGATAGAGCAAGGTACCGTACACCTGTTCCATGTATGTATAATAAATAAAAATATCATAGGACAAATCACACCAACTATAGTACATAGCAGTGGCGAGGGTTGAAAATTTTCGTGAAGTAACCCGGACCAAAAAAACACCGACCATAAAGCGGCAAGAGAGATGCGTTAATTTAGTACCCATGTCTTAGGATACGTCATCATTTTTGTCGTTACGTAAACCTATCAGTGTAAGTACAACATTCATGACTAAGATTAATAATAATAAAGGCAATCTAAAAAATTTATACCTATCTATAAATTCAAATATTCGGAGTGAAAAAATTAATAAGCCAGATTATTTATTCGGACTCGGATTGTTACATTTGCCACAAGCTTGCAAGTACCTTTATTTCAAAATATCCTAAAAATAAAAATCGTTTATGTACCTACTTAAATATGTACAACATACCTGGAATAAGCTATATAGGAATAAGTTAGTTTCTCACCATAAAATATATTATCTATCAGAATGGTGTACACGGAGGCGGTTTTACTAGAAACTCTGCGTATATCGAGCGTGGCGCCTGTGGGGATCCCACACATGGCGAGGGATGACGCGCGCCTCGGGGACTACATCGTTCCAAAGGTGAGTACTTAATGTGGAACAAACTAATCTGTTCACAAATGACTCGTGGCACGGAAAATTATTCAGTCTCATTCCTGCTAAGAGCCAGTTCACACGGCGTCAAGTTTTGTAGGATCTACTAACTATCGGATCCTGTAAAACCGGATAGTTTATTCACATGGCCGCCCAGTTTTATTAGATCCTCCGGTCCTATAAAACCGGACTCCGTGTGGACACACTATCCGACTTTTGACGCGTCCCCGCACGGCCCTCCACCGACTCGCCGGATCTGTTTCTTTGCAGGATTCTTGATCCGAGCTTGTGTGAATGATAGTATTGAAATACTGTTGCCATTAAATCGGACCCGGCATTTTATCGAACGACCGGACCGATTTGTAGTCGCAAAATCGGATGACACATTTTGCTGGATCCGTTTTATTGCTGGATTCTGCAACTGTGCGCTGCAATTCTGCAATTGAAGTATTGTTGCCACTAAATCGGATCCTACAATGAACAGTTCCTGCAAAGAATCGGATGTCTCCGTGTGAACGAGCTCTAAGTCACTGTCTCAGTCTCTCAGTCACAGTCTTGCTTGACAGTGGTCGTGGTTGTTGGTTGAGGATGTAGTGAAGCTTCATATCATAAAAACTTTCTTGGGAAAACAGTGTGATTTCCCCTTGCTTTCCACACCTCAGTGCTGGAGTCCGGAGTTCGTAGTTGGCTGTAGAGAACTCTGCTGCCCACGCTGACATAGTCCCTTCGTTGCCTTTTACGACACCCACGTGCAATGGGTCCGTCCTATTCTGAAATCGGGCACGGCTCAGGTGGTAAAGGTGGCTGGAGTGGTAGAGATCGTGCCCTAGCCTACAGATAGCGCGCGAGTTCAATGCAGTCGGGGTCTGAGGTGAAGAGCGGGAGCCTCTCACACGCCTCACCTCAGTCGCATTTAGTGTAGTGCTATCCTTGATAGCTGTCGTACGACATATCGATCGCGTTGAAACTCATATTGCACCACGTATTATTTTTTGTTTTTAATGATGACTGATTCGAGTTTGTTTCCGTTTTTAGGGTTCCGTAGCCAGAATGGCAAAACGGAACCCTTATGGTTTGTCATGTCTGTCTGTCAGTTTGTCCGTCCGCGGCTTTGGTCAGGGACTATCAATGCTAGAAAGCTGTAGTTTTGCACGAATATGTATATAAACTATGCCGACAAAATGGTACAATGAAAAATTTAAAAAAAAAATTGTAGTACTACCCATAGACGTAAAGTGGGGGTGATTTTTTTTCTCATCCAACCTTGTAGTGTGGGGTATTGTTGGATAGGTCTGTGAACTTGTGTCTGAAATTGAGACTTCCCTTAAAGAAGTTTCAGAATGGGGTCGACTTAATTTAGTCCGTTTTAACCCCACAAAGACACAGGTTTGCGCGTTTACCACAAAAAAGTCTGCGTTTGTCGCATCACCTCTTTTCGAAAGCACTTCCCTAGCTACCACAGCAGCTACACTTTGGTATTGACATCTCGAGTGAAGTCCAGTTCCGCGGCCATTTAGAGGGTAAGGCTAAATTAGCCTCAAAGAAGCTCGGCATGCTCAACAGATCGAGACAGTATTTCACTTCGGCCCACCGCCTCCAGCTTTATAAGGCGCAGGTTCGCCCACATATGGAATACTGCTCTCATCTGTGGGCAGGGGCTTCCCAGTACCAGCTTCTCCCTCTGGACCGCATACAACGGAGAGCGACTCGAATAGTCGGCTGCCAACGAGTTTCTGATCGACTTGACTCGTTGGCCCTGCGTAGAGATGTAGCTTCACTGTACAACGGGGAGTGCTCCGAGGAGTTATTCGGGTTGATCCCTGCCGCATCCTTTCGCCACCGACCTACGCGACAACACTTCCATCCTCACCATTTAGATGGTTGGCGGTCCTCTACTGTGCGTTTTTCCAGAAATTTCCTGCCTCGCACAGCAAAACTCTGGAATGAACTATCGCCTGCGGTATTCCCGGACCGATATGACCTTCAAGTTTTCAAGAAAAGAGCGTACTCCTACCTTAAAGGCCGGCAACGCACTTGTGACTCTTCTGGTGTTGTAGGTGTCCATGGGCGACGGTAATCGCTTACCATCAGGCGATCCGCCTGCTCGTTTGCCCCCTATACCACAAAAAAAAAAGAAGAAAATAGGTCTTTTAAAACCATTAGGGGGTTGGTAATACGATTTTTCGATTCAGTGATCTGTTTGCAAAATATTCAACTTTAAAGTGCAAATTTTCGTTAAAATCGAGCGTCCCCCCCCCCCTCTAAAATCTAAACCGGTGGGTAGAAAAATTTGAAAATTCAGGATGGTAGTAAGTATATCAAACTTACGAGTACAAGGAAAACTATAACGGTTAAGTTTTCTTGAGAATTATTAGTAGTTTAAGAGTAAATAGCAGCCTAAGGTATAAAATTTACCTAAAATTGGAATATTCCGTACAAAATACGAAATCCTTGGAAAAATATTACTTAGTTTTTTCATAATGGCTACAACCCTATTTCGGGCGTGTCCGACACGGTCTTGGCCGGTTTTTTCCGTTACATTTTTTTAACCAAACCTAGTTAATTATAAGCATCGTAATGGCTGCTCCCATATAGTTGCAAAGTTGCGATTTGATCTGTAGTGCTAATTTACTTACAGTAGCACTGCTAGTGCTGCTTGTAAATTAGAACGAAACTAAGTTTGTATGGGGACGCGAGCGTACTGGGGACTTAATCGAGTTAAATCTATCGTGTTGAGTCCCGTTGCGGCAACAATCGATGAAACAAAAAAAAAGTTAGGTGCTAAGTCCCGTTTATATACATCATAATTATGTTTTTAAGGGCGAAAGTTAAAAAAATAATTATAAAATGTGAAAATTTAAATAACATTTATTTTACAAATTTATCGACATCCCTGCCGTGTGTCGATAAATTCGTCGTCATTAATTCTAATAATGACGCGACACTATCGTATTTCTGAGCTCTGCATTCAACTCGCGCGCTATCGGATAAGTACCAGGTGGTCGAAAAATGGTTTGCTAATTTTGAAACCCCAACTTATTTATATACGAGCGTTGCATTAAATTCAATCTTTTAATAAACCGGTCGATAGTGACCATCTGACATCGCTCGTAAAAATGTGCCATGTCTTGCATGTCGACAATTTTTCTTTGTCTCAGGGTACATTTCTGCTGCTAGCCATGTACGACCTCCACAATGGTGATCACTGGAAGGATCCTCATGTATTCCGCCCTGAACGCTTCCTCACTAAAGAAGGAAACTTGGTACAGCACGAGTGGCTGATGCCGTTTGGAACGGGTAAGAATAACTTAACTACATTTAGAAATTAATAGACATGCGTTAGTACTTAGTAACATTCGAGTGCAAAAAACAAATATAAGAAGGCCACTTAAAAATATTACTTTATTTCCTAAATTTAAATCGGGGCTTGAAATTTAAGCGCCAATTGTCGTTTTCAGTTGTCGACACTTAACTTAAGTAGGTACTGCAATTCCCGTTTGATTCTCTCCATATTCATTATTTCCATTACATGGTGTAGGAATTACTTCCTTCGTACCTAATTCTTTCGTCTCTAACGTCGTAATAACCAACAATATTCATAACCCTAAAAATAAATTCACAGGAAGGCGACGTTGTATCGGCGAGGTGCTAGCACGGTCTGAACTGTTCCTGTTTTTGACTTACCTGCTCCAGAACTTCCATCTTTTACTACCAGAAGAGGATCCCAAACCTTCGACTGAGCCTGTCAACGGCGTCTCACTTTCTGCTGCACCGTTCAGACTCACATTTAAACAAAGGCGTTGAGTTTTTTTTAACTATTATGAGATAATTCTTTTTCATTTTGATCAAAAAAATTCGATCACTGCTTTAGTTTTATCTTCTTTTATTTTAATTTTCGTAAAGTACCTACTTAAAAGACTTCATAATATTTTGGCTTTTATTTCCATTTGAAAATGAAACTATTAATTTACTTTTTTATGTAAAAGTAAGCTTGAATTGAAGTAAACACACATACTTGTATTAAAAAAAATACATTTCTTAACACAATAATCAAGTGCATCTGTGTGTGTGTGTGTGTGTGTGTGTGTGTGTGTGTGTGTGTGTGTGTGTGTGTGTGTGTGTGTGTGTGTGTGTGTGTGTGTGTGTGTGTGTGTGTCACTGTGTGTGTAGGTATGCCCGTCTGTAATGCGTGTGTGTGCGTAATGTCTCCGTGTATCTGTATGTGCCTGTGTGGTCATCAAACTTTTTATTGTACAAGTAAAATAAGTAAACAAACACAATTGACAAACATTACATAACATGAAAAAGCTAGACATAAGGGAGTGACTTTATTTTAGTTTCTGAAATAGATTAAAAATATTTATATTTGATATTTTTTGTTACATTTACTAAATGCGTTATTATCACCTAGGTAAGTAAGTTCGATTCTCAAATCGTCGACGACTATTCGAATCGAGACGATTTGAGAATCGAACTTACTTACCTAGGTAATAATAACGCATTTAGTAAATGTAACAAAAAATATCAAATATATATCCGTCTACCTGGCTTACACTTCCCTGGAGTCGGAGAGAAGAACCCGGAGCGAAGAGGGCTGGCCACAGCAGGGGGGCCTGGTCCAGCTGCGCGGTCGTCGGTGCCGAGGTCAAAAGGGGCCTTAGGGCGGCAGGACGAGCAGCCTGGACAGTGTTCCATGCCGGAACGATCAGGGTCTTGGACGAGCCAGGAAGGATGTGCAGTGCTCCGGAAGTTAAGGCCGTCAGGGCTTAGTGTCAGGTTAGGGCGTAAAGGAGCCGCCTGAGCCGTGAGAGTTGCAGCCGTACGGAGCTGTGGAAGTTGAAGCCGTCCTTCCTGGCTCGTCCAAGACCCTGATCGTAAGGCGTATATATATATATATATACTAGCTTTTGCCTGCGGCTCCGCCCGCGTGTTATTCGGTTATCGCGCGTTGTTCCCTCGGGAACTATGCATTTTTCCGGAATAAAAAGTAGCCTATGTCACTCTCGGACCCATAAACTATCTCTATGCCAAAAAAAACACGTCGATCCGTCGCTCCGTTACGTCGTGAAAGACGGACAAACGCACACATATACAAACATACTTTCGCATTTATAATATTAGTATGGATGGATATGAAATATATATATATACTGACTCGTGACCATATTTCGGTTATCTCAAAAAGCTCCAACGATTTCGATGAAATTTGGTACGTAAGGGTATTCGGGGATGAAAAATCGATTTAGCTTGGAGCAAAGCTCGGTCGCCCAAGTACTAGTAATAATTAATAAGTTCAGGGCATCAGCTGTGTTAATTTTCAGAAACTACATTTACTGACCTACGTGTCTACTGTCTATCAAATCAACCAATTCGTTTGGGTACTGAAAATCAATGCGGAACACGCATGCGCGACCGGCCCGCGCGTGACAGCAGTTCCGCCGGCGGTATTTTGTTGATAATATCTAAAAACCGATAAAACTTCAGCATTTAGGTAAATAATACAATAAACAAGAGTGAAATAAACAAAAATCGTTGTTAAATACATACCTTCACATCACCATAGAGTTCTCAGATGTGGGTGTTTGGACCGTTTTGGTTACGTCGTTGCAAATCTAAAAATAAATTCTCGTTGTGACCATGTAATTAATTAGGTATATTTATTTTTAGAAATGGTTTGTTAAAAGTGCAAACTACTACTTAAATAAACAAAAGTAAAAAAAAAATGTAATCGAAGTGAAAAAAGAAAGTCATAAAAAGAATGAGTGTGTGAGAGTGTGTAAAATGAACGAGACCCTAGGGCGCGGCTATGCTCGCATAGAGTGCATTCGGGCAGCGAGGGGAGAGGCGCTGGCGACCATGGAGCCCGGGGCGCCGCCGCCGGACCGGTACAATTCCGTCTACTTCACGCTGTTCGTCGCGGGCGCAGCTTTTTTACTGCCATTCAATAGGTAAGAAGTTCCTATCATAGATATAAAGAGAAAAATAAATATCACCGGACCTTGACATCAACTGACCTATAATCCGAAAGTAAATAAAGCTTGTGTTGTGGATACTTAGGCAACGGGTATCTAATACCTTTAAACGAGCAATTCTTGTATATAATATATAATCAGAATCTCGGAAACGGCTCCAATTATTTCGATGAAATTTCCTATGTATTCGGGGATGACAAATTGATCTAGCTTGTTCTTATCTCTGGGAAACGCTAATTATCGAGTTTTGACCCGACCAAACCTCGGCTCGCCCAGGTACTACATACTTAAATACACATTAAACACTTAAGACTCAAGAGGAGACATTTATATTTTTTATAAAAATATCTATCCCGGCTAGAGATCGATAGCTCAAGCTTCATAGTCAGGCCAATGCAATTTGGCGGAAGATACTATATAGGCCAGAAATTAGCGCCATTGATTTTAGAACAAAAAATACGCACAATAACTTCTGCATTCCTCTTATTATTGATTTTGTGGTTCTTTTGTAATTAATTCCTGTGACCATGAGACCCGTAAAAAATTAGGAAACGTCAGATTGAAAAAAATACCTACCTACGCGACAGATAGATAGACAGACGGCACGGAAGTTTAATGGTTTACTTAGCACAAGCGTTCGGAAATGGCGCTTTCAGGAATTTCGTAATCTGGCGGATTTTACGATCGGCCGCCGATATATTAGAACAGAATTTATTAAAAAAATATATAACAAAAAAATAAACCGACTAAAAAAAACTATATGAAAATATTTTTCTTACCTATAAACCATGCTGAGGCACCTTCAGACTGGTCTCGTGCCGCATCAAATAATCTAAGATACCTAGCAGTTCAGCTAAATTGGGTCAGTACCTCCCCCGCCAAATGCCCACCCTGCCTCGTGGGTGTTGTCCGTGCGGACTTCAGACTGGTAGATTACTTTCATGGTTTTTTGTAGTCGGTTAAATTTTTTGTTATAACATTTTTTTCACGCATTTTGAGTGTAAATAATCTAAGATACAATAGTTTAATGGCAACTGCTCGTCGCCTTTTACGAAAGATACCTTTTTCCGGTGCAGAGACGTTAATTACTGAGTCCTGGTGCTTCACCACCCGTTCACCAAATGCATTACGATGAGCATTAATTGCTTAGCACCTGACTGTGTTAAAGTAATTGAAATTCAACCCGTTAAGTACCTACGTCTTATTGAGTGTAGCTCCAGTGGTCAAATGTGGTCTTGATCATCACTTCACCAAATGATGATTTTCAAGAGCAAATGCACGAGTTACTACTATATACAGTGTCCCTAGAATATTTGAAGAGTTCCCTCGATTTCCTTAGGACTCAATCATCAGATCCTGATTTGGTGCTTATGGGACCTAATTGAAGGCATTCCTATACAAACGAAAAAATAGAATGAATAGATTCACAAATGACGGAGTTCTGAGGTACTATAACAAACAACAAAAAAAATACAACCGAATTGATACCTACTCCTTTTTTGAAGTCGGTTAAAAAATAGCAGAAGCTTTTTTCTGATTGTACCTACTTTTTGTTAACTGTAGGTACTTGTATTATCATCCGAATTTCATACCCCTACCATCTACCATGTTTCAAGTCAAACACCATTGTGTTGAAGAGTTCTGTCGTGCGATGATCCTGGCCGGGCCATCAGAATTTAATTACCAGATTATTGTATTGTCGTGTGTGAGAACTAGTCCATGCTCTCTAATTCTGAAAGTAGGGCTGTGCCTAGTCCAAAGATGAGTAGCAGTCACACAAGCGCCTAAATATTTTCAATACCAATTCTTTCCGCCAACGTTTCGTCCACAGTTTCATAATGGCGGTGGACTACTTCCAGCACCATTACCCGAACACCACGATCATGTTCGACATGTCCACTGTGTACATCGCTTCGGCCTGCGTGGCCGTCGTCACTAACAACCTCCTCGTGGACTTGTTTACGTACAATACTAGAATCACTTTTGGTGAGTATAAATTTACAACTAAGCGACCAGAAGCCAGTTTATAGTACATTACTGTAGAGGCCGAGAAGTAGGGGGTTGCCTGCCAAGCAGATATAGACGGCCGAGCGTAGCGAGGCCGGATAGGGATGCGAGGCCGGTAACCCCAGGTTCCGGCCGAGGGTTGTATAGTGCTTTTCTCAAACATTACATGAAATAAAATGAAAAAAAAAACAAGAAACGAAGCTGGCGGGACGCTAGTCTGGTCGCGGTGTTGTGTACGCGCGTGTCGCGCTGGCTGCTGGCGGTGCTGCTGTGCGTGCTGTGGTGTTGCTGGGCGTGGGCCGCGTGCGTGTCGCAGAGCGCGCGTTGAAACAAAAGACGGTCGCATTGCCGGCCAGCAGCCTGCAAGGTTGTATGAAATCTCTTTGCAGGCCGCTAGAGTGACCGCGCGCACGCAGCTGAGCCGCAGCGCCTGCAGCGCGATACTTCTCGACCTATTATTTGTAACACAACGTCAATATTACATGTCATGTTTGAGAAAAATAGTTTCCCGAGAACTGGTGGATATTGGGTAAAATAATTAAATAAAGTAGTACTTTTTAGTCAGGTACTTACTTCTTTGAGGAAAAACGCTTAAATTATGTGTACCTACGCACACTTAATGACTTGGAAAAAAGAAAGCTGAAAGAGAAAAGCCAGAGCTGAAGAGCTATTTACTAATACGTATATATGTGTCCTATTTTTCTTTTGATATAGATATTATCTTTACATATTTAACAGTCAACTGTCCAACACAATACTTATCTAACAAGAAACGTAACGTTTATAATATTATTCATTCAAGAAATATTCTTGTACCATCAGCCAAATATGTGGTCTTCCACCCTAGAGTTGATAATCGTTTGCATGTCATAAAACAATAATGCCAAAAGACGTATCTGTCAACGTGAAAGTTCGACTTTAGCGACATATTAATTTGATAGGAACTGGTTTAAAAATTGGTAGACCATTTATTTGGCTGATGGTACATTATTTACGTCCTCTTGCAGGCTTTTTAATCTAGGTTGAAGTGGTCTTAAGTCCTGTCAGATCCATACAAGAACTGTCAGTTTAAGCCTTAAATCGAGATTTTAAAAAGCCTACAAGACGTCCTTATAGTTTTTAATCGCTAATATTATTTTCTGAATTAATTTTCCCGGATCACTCCTACGCTAATGTTAAGAACCTAAGCAGATGCAATATAAATCAACGTAGGTAGGTACTTATACTTATAATGCTGTTACATTTGACTTGAATTGGTTGTTCCCTAATGACATTGATCGTAGCAGGGCTAGCATGCTATACCATGACCCGGACTATCTCCAGAAGTGCTAGTGTAAAGAATCGCTTACACGTAAGTACGATAGAGCGACTCACGGCTCTTGATTTTTGCAGAACCTACTGAGAGGAAAGATCTTTTCTGATAATCGAAAAGCGGATAATGTTGTGCTAGCCTTAACGTAATAATGATCTTAGTTTTAAGGTCTAGTGAGGTGAGACATGATTTAAATAATTACCAATTTAAACGGTTTAACTCACGATTGATAATCAGGCACGGTCCGACTAATTTTGTTATTTTCAGAAGATCTTTTTCGAGTGTGTTCACAACGAACTAAGTCAAGCCTGTAAGTTTCAATGCGGATTGAGCATGGACCATGCTCAATCCGCATGCTGCATGGTGCTGTAGTTGACAAATAAATCTTAGTTTAACTCTTCCAGGCATCCTGGTGTCCCTGGCAACGATGCTGTTCGTGGCAGTCTGCAACATCGGATGGGACGGGTTTTCAACTCGCGTGTCCTACACGATCAACTTGGTGGCCATTGGCGTCGTGGCATTCGGGTGCACGGTGCAGCAAGCTTCTTACTACGGCTTCACTGGTTGCCTGCCGCCGCGGTATACGCAGGCTGTCATGGCGGGAGAAAGTAAGATTTTTGAGATTTGCTGTGTTTGCGGTATCAAGATTGCAACGACATGAAGGGTTAAGAATTTGGCGCAATAGTAATGTCTGCCGCGGCTGAATTAGGCAAATAATAATTTCAAGTCCTGTCTGCCAAATCAGAAGGTCATTAATTTGTCACCAACTTTGTATCTTTTCTTATCCTTCGATAAACCTCAAAAGGGTTGAGGTTTGTTACCTTTTCACTGTTCACTTAGTGTTTGAACTTTTATATAAAATTGTACCTAATTATAACGTTGACTTCGACATACACTGCATTGAATAAGTACTTTCCCAAGACATCTGTCGAAAATACATAGCAATCACTTTATTACTTATCAATTTCGCAGGCGCTGCCGGCTTCTGGGTATCACTCGACCGGATCGTGACCAAGTATGGCTTCCGCCAGCCACGCCGCAGCACCTTCATGTTTTTTGTATTTTCTATTCTGATACTGCTCGGTCATTCCATGTTGCACCACGTAATGATGCGCCACCCATTGGTGATTCATTACCTACGGCTCACCAACGAATCACGGCAGCGGCGCAGAATACTGCTGCATGTGACTCCCAATGAAGATGCCACTTTGGTAAGTTTGATATTTTTTTACCCCAAAAATATATGCATTAAGGTTATTAAGATTAGGTTAAATTAGCTTAGTCGCCAACAGTGCGCCGCTCAAAAAACAATGAGAAGCTATACATAAATAGGTACTCACATATTCGGATTATCTTTGCGAGACGAGATCGAATTAGAATTGAGGATATCCTTAGAAGGACTAATGTTAACGACATAACTTAGCACTCGTGTCGGTGGACAGGGCACACTGCTCACAGAACTGATGGCCGTCGGGGCCGTAAAGTTGTGGAGCGACGACCGCACAACGGAAGGCAAAATGGTATATGCCTATCGTAAGTGAGCAGACTGGAAAAGACTAATTCCCCATTTCTTTCTATCACATAGTATGGGATGAGGGCTCAAAGATATTATAGTAAATGCGATATCGAGCACCCGGACAGGAATAGTACGACGACAGATGGATCCTATGGGGTTCCTGACAAAGACAAAAGACCATGCATGGCTTTCTCTCATGTTCTGAATGTCCGCTCCGCAGTTGTGGTAACAATTTCAGTAGGAAACCTCATTATAACTTCCTTGGCTCCCTTAATTGAAGTCAGATCATTATAGGATCATAGGCAATCGAACCTGATTTTGCTCTAAACCTTGCTTCTTCTTTATAGATAGAAGGTGAACCAGCTGGTGAAGGTAGTTACGGCGTATTGAAATTGCAAAGTCCGACTCTATCAACAACGGGTAATTATTTTAAAGTATAGGTAACTGGTTTCAGCTGATTATCCCAAAAAACAAAGCTAACTTATTGAATAGGCGTACCTACACGCATTTATTAAGTTTAGCACATATACGTAGAGTCATTCACGATGACGCGTGCCATGGTTCTTAATACAATGTCATTAATGTTTAATTTTGACAAAATCACGCGTCTTCGTCAATGGCACTAGGTATACTTAGATACACACTTTATAGAAATCTCAGTTGAACATAAAGTAAAGAGGTAATAAGGCATCTAAGTCTCAGAGGCCTTATTATCTCTTTACTTTAAGCTCTGTTTGAGTCTGAGGCCTTATTGTTTAACGCACTCGGAATCACAATCGTTTTCACCACTTCTCTCTGTCACACAGTAAGGATGAGGGTTGAAAGAGATGATGAATGCGATCGCGAGCGCTTGAGCGTTAGGCAATAACTATAGTCACAGATCGATGAATGTGCTGTACAAGCTTGCTTTTAGACGGAATAATCTTTTCACACCTCTCCTTCAGAAAAGTAACTTTTCCTCCCTGTCGAGAGGGAGCAAAGTGCAACTTTTCTGTTCAAGGCTTTTCTAAGTGTTTTATTGCAAATGTCAATTTTTGAAGTTGATAATTGTAATGCCACGCTATTTTCTATGCTGGTTGTTCTTTAATGATATTTAGATATATTTTTTTCAATTTTGCTCGGTGTGAAAAGTTGTATGAGCCACACGGGAGCAAAATTATTTTCATCTTGGGCGTTGACACTTGAATCCCTCATTACGCTTAGGATTCTACCTTAGAATCTCTCGCTATGCTCAGGATTCTATTGTAGAATCCTTCCCTACATTCTGGATTCAATGTACGCCCTCGCCGTAAATACACCATTTTGCTCCCTCGTGACACAAATAACTATTTCTTAATCCGTTTTATTGTAATTTCAGTGGATAGGGAAGGAAACGCCTTCAGTTTCGCCAACCCCCTGTACTCGCCGACGTCAAGTGCGGCCGCGCCGCTGGGCTCTCCCCCGGGCGTCTCTGAGCCCTCCACTTCCCCTCCCGTCGTGCTTCGCACCCCCCGGCCCTCCTACAAAGTGGAGGATATCGTGGTGGAGACAAATGAGAGGCCTACATCATGGAGGGCTTTTAAACGTAACTTTGCGATTGTATTTTCATAGGCGTAGCTAATAAAATATGAGAATGAAAACTTAATTCTTCCTGCGACAGGTATAACAAAAAAAAACACATAATACCTTTACTTTTCCACTTAAAAGTTGACTAGTAGAGATCCCTTAAAGGAATAATTCCGCCTTTTACAAGTATCTCGAAATTTCTCAATAATATTTTGTTTCTTTTCTTTTGTAGAATAAAGTGCTTAGGTAATCGTACATACATACCTTACATACATTCTTTACATATATTCCTATTTTATGTTTTTACTAGAAAACTTTTTCGTACAGTCAACCAATTTGAATCTTATAGGCTAACTGCGTTATTGTGATATTTTACGTCATTCGATAAGCATGGTCATATACCAATAATTGTTGATTATTGTCATGGCACGGAAGTAGGCAATTGCTAGCTGAGTACGAGTATTAAACGGACGAGCTCGCGACTCCGCTTAACTAATACGAAGGCAGCAATTGCTATTCCAGCCGAGACTAAAAGTTTTTCTCAAAAATGGTGAAGGACAAAACTAATACTTTTAACCCCCGACGCAAAAAGAGAGATGTTATAAGTTTGACCACTATGTGTGTTTGTCTGTCTGTCTGTCTGTGGCACCGTAGCTCTTAAACAGGTGAAGCGATTTGAATGCAGAACTACAGGTGAATTTTCCACCGAAAACACCACAAGCTATTTCAGACATGATAAAAAAAGTCCGGTATTCCAACAAAGTATCTGATACCGGCCATTTGAGTTGGCTGTATACGACTTGTATTGTGCCAGCATTTATATGCCGGTTTTACTTTTTTTAAGTTTGAGACTGGACAATAATGCTATTTGTATGCGACATTGTTGTCAAGCTAGCGAGCCAGCAATCATCTCTGACCATAAACTATGCATTTCGCCTTCTGATATGTAAAGAATAATGTCAACATTTACGGACATTTTTGCGTAAAAATATTTAGTATAATAAGGTTAATGGTGGCCTAGGAATCTAATTAATTGACCGTAGGTACAGTCACCAGCACCAATATCTGATACGACTCTATTTCTAGGGCCGGAAGGACGTGTCGGATATTTTTGCACGCTCCGCTGTGGCAGATGCAGATATTAATGCTGGTGACTGTACATATTTATCGCACATCAGGTAACCGACTTCTTTTCTGTCGAAAATACCATTCGAAAATGTTAAAAATAGTTAGGTACCTGATTTGCTACAAAACTAAGTACTTGGTATTGTATATTTGACTAGTTTTTTTTTAATTATTATACAAATATCTACTACAAACGTTACTATGTCCACGACAAAAACGTAATAATAATATGCATTTAACGCTCTACGAATGCCTTGGAGTTCTAACTGCGAGTATACTTAAGTTTTGTTATTGTGTTCAGGTGGTGTCCGCGCTCGATGGGCAGTAGCAAGGTCCATCTATCCCTATATGGTATCTATCGGCCTGGTATACTTCACAACGTTGAGTTTGTACCCCGGAATCGCATCAGAGGTGCCGTCCTGCCGTCTCGGATCCTGGATGCCCATCATCCTGATGTCCGCTTTCAATCTATTCGACTTTATCGGAAAGGTACGATTGGTTCTGTTTTTTTGACTTTAAATACCTAAAAAAAAATTGAACCGACTACAAAAAACCATGAAAATTATTTTCTACCAGTCTGAAGTCGGTCGGTGTCTCAGCACGAGCAAGCAGGAGTGGACCTATAGTCATCTACCTCACCTGCGCACTTTATTTTGGCCTTCAATCACTCCTGCTGGCTCGTGCTGAGGCACCGACCGACTTCAGACTGGTAGAAAATTATTTTCATGGTTTTTTGTAGTTGGTTAATTTTTTTTTATATTTTTTTCACGCTTTTTAGTGTAAATAATCTAAGATACAACAGTTTAATAACAACTGCTCGTCTCCTTTTACGAAAGATTGCTTTTTCCGATGCTGAGACGTTCATTATTGAGGAGTGTTGATGCTTCACCACCCGTTTTACCATATGCATTACGAGGAGCATAAGTTGCTTCACAACTGTGGCAAAGTAATTAAAATTCAACCCGTGAAATACTTGTAATTGAGTAGTAACTCCGATGGTCAACTGTGGTCTTCATCATCAATTCTACTTCACTAAATGATGATTTTCAAGAGCAAATGCACGAGTTACTACTAAATATATTGAATTTACTATGGATGTCCCTACAACATTTGAAGAGTTCTCTCGATTTCCTTAAGATCTTATCATCTGATCCTGACTTGGTGCTTATGGGACCTAGTTGAAGGCATCCCTAGACGAACGCAATAAAAAAATGAAATCAGTTTATAAATAACGGAGTTCTGAAGTAACAAACAAAAAAAAACATACAACCAAATCGATAGCCTCCTCCTTTTTTGAAGTCGGTTAAAAATAAATTGTACTCCTGACCTCTAGATTATGGGCAGTGCGTCAGAAATTTATAAATTGGAAAGGTCATTGGAATAACAACGGCTTTGGATATACAATCTGACTTGCTAGTTAAACAAACCAAAAAAACGACTTCGCCTGAGAACTTTTTCATCCGACTTCAAAAAAGGAGGGAGGAGGAGGGTCTCAATTCGTCTACTATATTTTATTTGTGTGTTTGTTACGCGATAACTCCGCCAATTGTAGGCCGAATTCCAAAATTATTTTTTTGTTCTAAAGGACTGTACTTCTGAGGTGGTCCCATTGTCGCCAAGTCAGAAATCGAGGGCAACCCTCAAATTTTTATATATAGCGACTTTGGCATCTTTAACTCCAAGTCAAGTATTTACATTCAGAAAATATCATTTGGTGAACTGGCCCTGATGAAGAAGACCGTAGCTAGATAGCGGTAGGTACTCTGTTATAAATGGGTAGTATTTAAACGCACATCAAATAAAATTCTTTTTTTATGCAAAAAAAATCCGAATTCACTTCAAAATTACCTACTGATTGCACAGCAAAATTACGTAATAAACTGCAACTTATATTCGTGGCGTACCGCTATTTATCTTAAAGTAAAGCATTTTTATTATTACACGGCTAATAATGACTAACGCACAAATTTTACTTTAATTATTCAGTCCCCAAAAAGCCATGAACAGCGAAAAGCTGCACCTGGCGCATTTTGGAACTCGAGATTTCTCAAGATGCGGTCATTGTTTTCTCGTCTCGAGTGAAGCGAAATTTCTCGAGTTTTCTTGAGTTCGAGAAAACTCGAGCAGAAACCCTACTGCCCACAGATAGCAGCGGCGTGGCCCTACGAGTGGAGCCGAAGCCAGCTGCTGATGGCGAGCGGGCTGCGGTTGCTGCTCGTGCCGCTCATGCTGCTCTGCGCCGCACCGAGACACTCGCCGCACATCGTTGGTGACGTGAGTAATACGAGTGGAGCCGAAGCCAGTTGCTGATGGCGAGCGGGCTGTGGTTGCTGCTCGTGCCGCTCATGCTGCTCTGCGCCGCACCGAGACACTCGCCGCACATCGTTGGTGACGTGAGTAATACGAGTGGAGCCGAAGCCAGCTGCTGATGGCGAGCGCGCTGCGGTTGCTGCTCGTGCCGCTCATGCTGCTCTGCGCCGCACCGAGACACTCGCCGCACATCGTTGGTGACGTGAGTAATACGAGTGGAGCCGAAGCCAGCTGCTGATGGCGAGCGGGCTGTGGTTGCTGCTCGTGCCGCTCATGCTGCTCTGCGCCGCACCGAGACACTCGCCGCACATCGTTGGTGACGTGAGTAATACGAGTGGAGCCGAAGCCAGCTGCTGATGGCGAGCGGCCTGCGGTTGCTGCTCGTGCCGCTCATGCTGCTCTGCACCGTGTCAGTACTTAATAACGAAAAACTTTTTCACGAAAACTTTTTCACGAATGACTTTATCATGAAATTATTTTTATTAAAGTACCTGGGTGATCGAGCTAGGAAACTTAAAACCATGTTTTCCCAGAATAAGGCCAAGCAAGATCGATTCGCCCCGAAAAATCCGCAAGTACTTAAGTAGTTAAGTAAATATTTCCGAGTAGGTACTGCCTTTTCGCAACGTAACGTTTGGCAACCTGTTTCATTTCGCAACTTTTCATTTCGCAAACTCTAAAACTGTAAATATTTCAGGATTTATTTCAGGGCCACCGTGTAGAACCCTTTGGGTTAGGTTAGGTTAGTTTTATAAAAATCCTGAAATATTTACAGTTTCAGAAATATTAAACAGTTGGGAAATGAAAAGTTGCGAAATGAAACAGGTTGCCAAACGTTATTCGCCGAAACATTAGTAAACCAAATATTTCATCATGTCTGAGATCCCAAAAAACATGGATTGCTCGTTTTAGCATACGGCATAGCAATACGGCAGTATTTCACCACTTTTTAGGGTTCTGTAGCCGAAATGGCAAAAACAGAACTTTTATAATTTCGCTATGTCTGTCTGTCTGTCCGTCAGTCCGCGGCTTTGCTCATAGACTATATCAGTGCTAGAAAGCTGTGATTTTGCACGGATATATGTAACAACTACTCTTACAAAATGGTAAAAAAAAAAACATTTATAGTGCCTCCCATAGACGTAAAGTGGGGGTGATTTTTTTTTCGTCTAACCCTATAGTATGGGGTATCGTCGGGTAGGTCTTTGAAAATCATGACTTTTCTGCTTCGGGATAAAAAAAAACTAAAATATATAATACACGAGTATGAGCACGTGAGAAAAAGTACAACCTTTGATGAACGAACTAGTACAACACACATTTGTTTACAGCGAAATTGCGTCGTCAAGTTCACCAACGTAATTTCAACAAAAGTAACGTTGAATCAGATAATTATTTTTATTTTTTCAAAGCGATAACCCAAAGAACTTATTGTACTAATGAGTTTGGATTCAGCTGTATGCAATTAGTAGATGCAAATCATATACATAATTAGTAAAAAATAAATGTCAAAATGATAACCTTGCACCAAATATTGGGCCCTGTGTAACGACTGCTAACCCGGGTCTTATCAGAAATGGATAAAAGTACCGACGTAAGTCGCGTCCATATTTAATCCTATATAAATCTTAATTATTGGCCATATCTAAATAAATGTGATCGTCTAGTTTTAAGTATTTAGGACCCTCTGATACGTTGTGTAAATTTTAATTATGCCGCAAAGTGAGAAAAATGCTTAGTTTCAGAAAGTTAATGTTATGAGATGAATTATGTTATGAAATTTCGTTATAATGACAAAGTCAAGTAGTTATTATAAGTAATCAGTCGCCGCCTCTGCTTCCTCGCCGGACAACGTCGCACCTAGGAAAAATACCCAAGCACAAGGGACCCATTGGAATAAGGCCTTTAGGTCGTATGGGGGAATCCTAATCGATTTGAAAATCTAGGCCTCCCAGCACACCTCAATAGCCTAGTCCCACACATAGATCGTTAGAAGGCCCCTGCCCCGATCATGTGCCCAACAAAGCCTTTGGAACAATCCTAACCCCCTAAAAATATCTTCTTTCAAACCGTCACGCTTTGAGTACAAAATCACACGCCCGCATACATGAACCCACAATCACACACGCCCACACACACACGCCAATAGTGCAAGTTACGCTCGCCGCTTTATGCTGATTTTACGCTCACAAGCTCTTAATCTATGCTGATTTTACGCTTCCCTACATTCGAAGCTGCCGCGGGTTTGTCCATGTCAAAGAACTAGAGGGTGTTGATGAGTTGTGCGAGGTAATCTGAATATCACTTGGATGCGTATAAGAAGCACCTTATCTGTGAACTCCTACAAAGGATACAGCTCTAACCAGTCTCCTCACAAGACGCTAGACGGTCAAGGGTCAAAAGGCCGAGACGGCGCACCTCAGAGCCACTGGCGACAATTATAAACACACAAGTAACTCAGGGCTCGTTTGTGTACCTAGTGCTTGTAAAGGACCCAGGTTAGTCGACAGACAACGTGTGCCTCCTGAAAATGGGCCCTAGTCCTTGACGTGCTGGTCTCCAGTTCATCCAGGAGCTAATCTCAGCCAGATAACCTTCCTGCAGGTGTGTTAGCTAGTGTTTGTATTCACTGCACAGGAATGTGTGGTGTGTACCTAGTGCATGCTGTGACATCGAACAACTAAGATCATTCGGCTCATAGGCGGATTACCTAGGCCGACGTCACGTGTGATGTTGTATCGTGTAAAATGATTTGTGCCTGTATAGTGTAAAAGTGTATTCGTTCTCTAGGTTGGCACGAACTAGAAACAAATTAAGCAGTGGCACGTGTGACACAGTAATCTAGTAAAACTCAGGATCGAGTGAGTAAGGATTGATTTGTGCATAAGATGTGTGCACTCTCTCCTTTATTCCACTGAGATTACAATGACACCTTAAAATTAATCAACTTAAGCGGTATCAAATTTATTACGCTCACAAACAAATTCTTGTCACTCTCACACTCTTCACTCTTTCACTCTTTGTCCAATAAATATCACTCAACGCAGCTCTGCCCCACGACGAACGACTAAAATAATATAAACGAACATACAACTAACTCAACTGCACTAAATACTAATCACCGCTGGCTCGTACAATACTCGTAGAGTATAGCTGCACCTCAAACTAATTGAGTCCTACGCGAATAAAGTGACAAACTAGGCTTCACGCCCCGCAGCTCCTAGAAGGGAAGTGGTTTTAGAAGGTTTGATCAGAAAACTAACCAATAGTAGTAGAATTATGTGGGACTACGCGTGACTATCCTCCGAGGAAGGTCACGACGAGTCAGGTTAAGTGATCTTATAGATTTGAGGTCAAGAAATGGTAAATTTAATAGTTTTACGTGTTTCATTAAAGAACGACTATTTAGCTAGCTGATTTAAAGAATGAACATAGTCCGCGATTTTAAAGCTAGATCAGAACAAATAAATTCACAAAATTAATGCAATTACGTAACACACAAGTCCAAAATTAAAACAGAGCACGAAATAAAATACCGTAAATTTGGAACCGAATCAGAAACACATAATATTGTCACTGCGACAAGATAAATTAAGTTAGACTTAGCTGCCACTACTCGTCCTTAGTAGTATAAAACTTCGACCGCTATGCTCCGGAAATGCGCCTAGCCCGCAACTCTCCGCATTCGCGCCCCGAGGTCCGATGTCGCGCCTACCCTTTACGGTCTCTCCGGAAGAACCTTTCGCGTTCGCGTGCCCAAGAACTCTCTCGCGCGCCTGTCCCCTACGAGCTCTCAGGAAGGACTCTCCCGCCCCACCAAGCTTAGCAGTCGCTTCCACCACCATCTCCACCCCACTGCCCCGGTAGGAAGATACCTGACAGAGATGAAACTATCTACCAGCTGTCCTTGTCTAATTTCCAAAAAACCCCATCGACAATTGTTTCGGCGCAATCAAAAGAACCAATGCCGCCGCTGTCCTGGCAATAAAACATCCGGCTCGAACTCTCACATCTGATAGATAGATAGATAAAAAACTTTATTTCCACAACACATACACGGCTTAGTAAATAACAAACAATTGTAAAGCAACATACAAATTAACATGATGATTAATGACTTAATAACTAACATGCAACAGTTCCGAAAGTTAAATAAACATTGATTAATTTATCAAATTAAGAGAGCCATGTGATGATGTGGAGAATAGGCGCTGACTCAGCATGTACTGCGGCTATGGGTGGCCACAGAGCTGATATTCTGTCAGAAACCTGAGATAGTGCCAACGTGCTTGAAGTTTAATTTTGCCACATGCCAAACATTCAAATTTAAAAGAAAATTTTTCGAAAAAGAACACTAGATATTGGGAGAAGAATGAATAGAGAAGAATTAATAGAAAAGAATCTATGCGGAATGTCAAACCAAAAATTAAAATAGTGATAAACTCACACACATTACTTTATTTATGAGCGAGGAAGGTTCAGGACGTTTGTATTTGACGCGTTAGCAGATGATTTTTATATTTGATGCGAAAAGTTGGTCTTGATTTAATATTTCTTATGGGTGGAGGTATATTGTTCCAGCATTTTGTTGCTTGGTACAGTAAGCGTCAGAGAAAAGGATCCCCCTTTGGCAATGACATCAAAGCGTTCAATATTTTTGTCATGGTGCGTAGAGAGCGAGTTGGTCTAGTGGATAGTGAGTTGGCCTCGACATGCTATGGTTCGCAGTTCAAACCCCGCACCTTGAAATCTTTTTTTATTAGATTTTATTTATCACCTGTCGTTGATTATTATTATTATATAAGAGATCTTTGTTAAAGTAGGCCTGAGGTATAAAAAAATGATAGACATGTTGCAAACAATATTTGTTTATTTATCCATAGATTTCTAGTTCAGTAGGTATACAGTTTTCTATTTATGTTAAAATATGATTATTTACTTAGGTTTTGAGCCGAACTAAATTTACTAATAAAACACAATACCTGGGGGTGACGTTTCGCTTATACATCATATTTATAAAAACATTTACAACACTTATTTACATAGACTGTTAATATTAATTGTGCCTGTGATTACTGAGAAAGAACCAACATGCTGAACTATTATAGTATAGCAATTTACATCTTTCTCTTTTATCACGGTTTCTGATAACCCTTTTGAAACAACATTAAAAACAATACCTACGTGAGGTCAGATGGTGCATCATTAACACATGAATACTCGTCAACAAGAGTAACTTGACTGATCATAACAAAGGTCTGTTTATTATTAATTAACTACGAAATAATAGTAATAGGAAATATTAACACTTGCTCTTTCGTTCCAATGCTGCTTTATTGGTGGTGGTTTATCTTACTTTTAGTAACGGAGAGGATAGCCCTCACTATCTATTACTTCTTGAAGCCGAGTTTTCATGCTCGAAAACCATATTGAAACACGTATCACTATTACGCAACAGTTCCCATGTTTTGTTTACCTCATTATCCAAATTCTTTTTAGACCTTATCTCACTGGAGTCCCCAATTCAATACATCTGACCCACAAGTTTTCTATTGGATTTAGGTCCGGACTTTTAGCCGGCCATTCAAATACCGTTATGTCTTTTTGGCTATTTAGCCAGTCTTTTGACGATTTTGGACTTATGCACTGAAGAATTATCGTGAACCAGGTAAATTTGTCCTTCAGGATATGCCACACGCACTGACGGTAGCATTACGTCCTTCAACATTTCGAGGTATCGCTCACTGTTCATGCGGCCGCCTATTTCCACTAGCTCGCCTGGGCCCATTGAAGACATCCATCCCCAGTAACCTAAAACAGTTTACCTTTTTAAAATCTGTTGCAACATGTGATCTAAGAAAACTTCAAAAGAATATTAAATACACGCCTTGCACGTGATTTAAATAAATGTGATAGTTACACAAAAATAGTAAAAAGATTTTATTATTACTTCTGTGGTTATTTACCTAGTGTTAAACGCCCGCTTGTTTCTTGAGATCTAATACGTTGTTGGGGTTATACCTCTCCCACTTCTTTCTCCACAAAATTTTTCGCCATCCTTATCTGACTTAAAGCACTTTTCGTCAGTAAATATAACTATTTCGTTTTCCCAGTCGAAATTTAAGTAACGAGTGGCAAAGTTTACTTCTGTTGGTTCGGTGATAGTCAGTAAGCTTAATTTTTCTGGCGGGTTTATAATTATGGATGTTCGCCGCGTGTAATGTCGTCGAACTGTGCTAAGAGACACCCAAAGTTTCAGCACTTGAACGTTGTAGATTTGAAGGGTGCCACTGAGTGAACTTGCACTATATTACGGTGTCGTTCTGATTCATCGGTGTAAGCCACTGGGCGAGGACCTTGGCGATCACTTCACATCACCCGTCGCTTGATACCTTTGTATCCATCTTCGAACTGTTTTTCTCTGTATAAAAGAAAACAATAACATTAGAAATACATGAACGTGCTATTTGTGAGATATATTTCAACAATAAATATATTATTAAAAACTTACCGTTACACCCATATCTCGTGCTATTTTTCTTTA